>NC_038046.1:43642210-43982298 GCF_002211085.1 Panicum hallii | reverse complement strand
CCATAAAGCATCAATCATGCAGCCGGAACATTTAACCCATTTGAAGGGCCTAATCATACAGATATTAAACCAATTCCTTGTAGAACAAAGAATTACCATAACGGATTAGATCTGCTAAGTAAGAACAGAGCACGGTGCTGCCCGTGCACCCGGATTGCGTACAAGGGTAGCTAAACGATTACGGACAGCAAGCAGAGCATGGATATACTTTTCAAAACCAATGTAGCATCATAATCGTTTAAGATAACTAGTGTTACTCGCCATCAACAACGCTTCAGTACAAGAAACACGAAGATAAGCAGGTAAACGCGATGCTGCCCCGATCATGCGGAGCATGATCGGAGCAGCATGTCAATTACCTGGAGAGACCCTTGGGAAAGGGGTGGCGATGCATATTTATAGTCCGGAGACTTGATCTTTTCTAACTAACCCTAGCTGATTACGATGCAATCTCTAACTTACTTTATTTAAACTATCCTTACTAGATACATGGCCATGCCGGCCCTTGATATGTTCGCATAGAAGCCAATTCGCAGACTATTACGATGATTTCCTTCAGCCCATTTTGCTCTCGGCCCATCCTTGGCCAAGTCAAATTATGGCGATAACACATGCCCCCCTGGTTTTGGCAATGATAATTCCGAAACCATCGCCCCTTCGACTTCTAAGACTTGTTACATGCACATGACGCTCCCAATACCATCGGACGCGACCCTTCGACTTCTCCCTCGGGAATTGCGATAGCGCCGCTTCGCCTTCATTCTCTGCCCTTATAAACTGGCATCAGCGGATTTACTTCTATTCATCTTCTTCCTCCGCGCATTAACCGCACCAGCATATTCCGCATCCCCCGACAATGGCTTCCTCTTCCTCTGCCTCCTCCAATTCCTCTTCCTCTTCTTCCATAATCTCCATCACCTCTCTTCACTCCGAAACCTCCAGGGAAGCAATGCTGGAGTTCGATCCGATAGCTTCATACGAGGCTCTTGCTCCTCTGCATTGGGACGCAGAGGAGAGGGACTTCAGCATTTAGTCAGAGGATGATGAGTCCCTGACCAACGATGAGGACCTCCAGATTCTCCTTCACAGGGATCTGGACGAAGGTGACAAAGATTCCTGGGATGAAGACTTCTTCTCTTCCTCAAAAGAAGACACCAAGGACACTTCCACCGACGACGACTCGGCAGCAGGAGGGTTCCTGCGTGATGGATCGTCGTCTTCAGAAGACGATGGGGACGCCAGCAACGACGCCGGTCCTAGCAGCAGTGACGGTGGTAACAGCAGTAGCAACAGTTGCGGCGATAGTGGCGACGATGACACCAGCGCGTCCCCTCCGTACAAGCGCCGCAAGTCCTCAGGGACCTACTGGTGGTAGTTTGTAGGGTCGTCCGCCGTTGTGCACAGAGCCGGTAGATCGGCTTCTTTTGTAATAATCTCTTGTGAATAAACCCTTTTATTTCAACAAGCCAATGTCTGAAAATCCAATCTTAAAGTCCGATGGCATCGCGTCGACCCTTCTCCTTGAATCGTCCAATCCAATCCCCTGCCTTTCCTTTATTCTGGATCGGAAATCTCAGAGACCTTCATGAACTCGAGTACCCTTCAAATGATCTGACCTTCATGAACTCGAGTACCCTTCAAATGATCTTGCTAATAATAAGAGTACTCTGTCAAGATCTACCCCTCTTTTTCTTTTGCCATCTAGCTATGTACCAAAGTAAGTCGAACCTGCTCATTTTGTTATTGCTTTCCCCTGATCCCCAATCAAGTCAAAGAATACGATCATCAAGAAAAACCCGCAAAGAAGTCAAACTTATTCTTCTAAGATCAAGAGACACCCGCAATCAACTTCTCTATTTTTTTATCGAACCCCAGGACTTGCAGGTTCTAATTATTGCTTCTAAAGTTGATAGCTTAACATCGGCTATTCCATCTTTAGCTCCGTGTACGGACCTGCACTGCTCTTTCTTTAGATATCTAACTTGTTTATCTTGTTCTACTTTACAGCCTGATGCACTGCACCGGCTTTCAAAGTACCCGATGGATACTGACCTACAGCCTAATGCACCACAAAGTACCCGATCATGTCATCTTGTAGCTCGATGTATCACATCGGCTTTCCTCACAGATATCCTGATTGAGTTGGTCCATAGCCTGATGCATTGCATCAGCTCCATCATTCGTCTTCCCACATGCTCGGGAAATACTTCTTGAGGTGTTGGCCATTGATGGCTACCGGAAATTTAACTCCATCCAATTCTTCAAGCATGTACGCATTCCCTGGTAAAGCTTGAACAACTCTATAAGGCCCATCCCAATTCGGAGACCATTTACCATATGCCGCATCCTTAGCCCCCAATGGTAGCACCGCTTCCCATACTAAATCTCCAACTTGGAATTCCTTTGGTTTAACCTTCTTATTGTACGCGCGGGCTACCTTGGCCTTATTTTCCTTGATCTTTTCCAGCGACCAGAGCTTGAGTTCTGTAATGTCTTCCACGTTGTCGCTCATTAGTGCAGCATATTCATCAGCAGTTAAATCATTCTGAAACTCTATTCGTCTTGAACCAGCCGTAATTTCCCATGGTAATACGGCCTCCTGCCATACACCAAATGATATGGTGAAGTTCTTGTTGCCCCATGGCATGACACACGATAAGCCCATAACGCTTCTGATAATACTTTATGCCAACGCCGTGGGTATTCATCAATCTTCCTTTTGATCAGCTTGATCAAGCTCTGATTGGACGCTTCGGCTTGTCCATTTGCTTGAGCATAGTATGGAGATGACCTGATCAATTTGATCCCCATGTCGGCAGCGAACTTCTTGAACTCATCAGATATAAATACCGACCCTCCATCTGTTGTAATAGTCTGAGGAATCCCAAACCTATGAATAACATGTTCTTTCATGAAATTGATGACGTCCCTCGACGTTACTGACTTCATAGGCACAGCCTCTACCCACTTGGTAAAATAATCTGTGACGGCCAAAATAAACTGATGGCCTTTACTCGATGGAGGATTAATCTTACCGACCATGTCCATACCCCAGCCCCTAAATGGCCAAGGTTTGATGATAGGATTCATTGCTGATGCTGGTACTATTTGTATTTTTCCAAACCTCTGACAAGCCTGGCATCCTTTATAATACTTGAAGCAATCTTCTAGCATATCAGGCCAATAATATCCCGAGCGCCTGATCAACCACTTCATCTTGTGGGCTGATTGATGAGTACCACACGTACCTTCATGGACTTCATGTAGAAGCCGATTGGATTCAATCAGCCCCAAGCACTTGAGCAGTAGCCCCTCTAGAGTCCTATAGAACAAGTCGTCCCCTATCAAGACGTACTTCATGGCTTTGTAGCGTATCTTCTTAGGTGCCCCACGAGCCGGATCTTTCAAGTAATTGAAGATCTCGGCTCTCCAATCCCCCTGATCCAGCAGGTTTATTGGGAAATTAGCTCCATCCACCATATCCTTGTAACCTGAAGCTCTCTGGGCAAGATCATTGGCCTCAAAATTTTGTACTCTTGGTATCCAGTAGAAATTTATATATCTGAACCGGGCCATCAGCTCCTGGCATTGTCTCCACAAAGGAAACAACAACTCACTGTCACATCGGTAAGTTTCCGTGAGCTGAGAGATGACCAGCTTTGAATCCCCGAAAATCTCTACTGCTTCTGCTCCAACCCCAAGAAGTAATTCCATACCTTTGTGTACTGCTTCATACTCGACTAGATTGTTGGTGCAAGATGTTGGTAATCTATTTGAAAAGGAATATGTTGCCCCCCGAGGCAAAACGAGCAAAATACCTATGCCGGAGCCATCTCCACAGACCGACCCATCAAAATACATTGCCCATGCCCGGATGGAAAGTACTGCTATGTCTGAGCTAGTCCTTTCTGTGATAGGTCGGCAAACGCCTGCCCTTTGACTGCCTTTGCAGGTTGGTACCGAATATCAAACTCTGACAAAGCAAACATCCACTTACCGAGTCGGCCTTTCAACACTGGGGCCGACAGCATATGCTTGATAACATCTGATTTGTAGATGACAATTGTCTCGGCAGAAAGGAGGATGTGGCGGATCTTCGTACAAGTAAAGAATAGACAGAGGCATAGTTTCTCAATTTTAGGGTACCTTGTCTCCGCTGTGACATCCAGGTAATAAGATTCATACAAATTAAACCCTGAATGTAATAGACATAAGTGTTAAGGGTGTATTTGAAAATTTTCCTGCATTACAAGTCCTTTTGTGCAAGGTGTGTGCTTGGGTTTGGTCATAAGGTAAAATAAGCTCTTGAGTAAAGGCAAGGGCTTATGTGTAAAAAATACAGGTTACAGGATCTTTTGTGCAAAAAGTAAGGGGTAAAAGTAATTTTATGCTTACTTAAGGACCTATGTGTAAAAAGATTATTTGTCATCATGACATTCTAAGAATATTGCAAATACGTCAAAAATTTGATTAAAACTTGGTTTGGTAAAGACTGGGGTAAATTAATTTTACCTTGATTCAAAACTCATTTTGTAATATGGCAAACTTTGAGTTTTTGAATTTGAGTCTTAAAGCAAAAGTGTAGAGCTTGAAAAACTCTACAATTTTCATGTTGGACTTTTTCTCAGAAAACCCCTAGATTAGTGGGAAAAAGTACTTTTCTGCAGGGTCCCTGTAACTTTTACAATTTGCAAACGAGTCCCTGGTTTTCTTTCCCCTTTCTTCTTCCTCTGCACCCCTTCTGCTCCTCTGCTCCCGCACTGGCGCCGGCGACAGAGCGCCTCCCCTGGCCGCCGTCTTGCAGTCGCCGCCGTCCACCTCATGCTGCCCCTCTCCACGCGTCAGTCTACCCTTTGCCCACCGCAGTAGACCCTGCCCCGGTGTCCTCCTGCGCAGGCGCCACGGTGCCCTCGGGTGCATGCCGGCCGCCACCTCGCCGCCGCAATCCGGAGCCCGGCCGTGATCCTCTCTTTCTCCCAGTGCCTCCCTCTCTTCTGTGAGCTAGCATTGCTACCAACCGAACTACACCCCCCCTCTTCCCCGATTGGTCTGCTCTGTGTTCTTCCCCGACGCAGCACCGAACCACCGCCGCCGCTCCCCGTCGCGATTCCCCCTCACCGTGCCACCCCACCCTAATTCCTTGCACCAGTAGACTCCCCACCCTCTCCTCTTGCTCCTCAGCTCGAGCCAAACCAACTCCGACCATTCCTTCGCCGGAATCTTGCTCGCCCCGTGCCGCCGCTCGCCGGCGCCGCCCGTAGTCGATCCTCCCATCGACAGCTCCTTCCACCCGGTCCCCCGCTCCACCAGGTAGACAAACAGCTCCCCGGTGATCTACTGATGCTCGTGCGCCCCTTCTCGGCCCGTATTCGCCGCCCCATCGCCGGGAACGGCGATGCGCCGCCACGGCCGCCGCACTCTCCCGTCGGTGGCTCTGTTCTATTGCTGCCCGTCCAGCGCCCCCTCGTCCTGTGAGCTCCTTAGGTCCTGTAGTTAGTGCTTTGCTCGCCCTCTTGGCCGGGGTGCTCGCCGCCGGCGAGAACGCCGTCGAGGCCGACGGGCCGGCCGTCGCCATGGTTGAGCAAGGACCATTTCGCGATTAGATTCTTTGTTCCAGGGGTTCCAGTGCAAAATTACCGAGACCCCCCCCCCCCAAGTGCCTGTTATTTCATGTGAGATGCATATGCTGTCTTGTAAAATACATAACAAATCATAGGAAATTCTAAAATTAGCAAAACTTGTTTTGTTGGAAACTAGATTATGAACTCTATAACTTTTGTTAAAAGGATTTGATATGAAACCAAATATTTTTAAATCTAATTTAAATTTGAAACAAGGAAATATAATGTCTCTAATTCTTACATGTTGTGTTGATTGTTTGCAATTATGATATGTAATTCTTATACATGATATCTAAAATGATGCAAAACATTTAAAACCAAGTTTATACTACAATTTAAATCCTTTTAAATTATTTTAAATTAATATTAGCTAAACATATCTTTTCAAACTTTAACTAATTAGATCCTTTAGTTATAAATTAAGAGGTGATCTATTTTTTTTTAGTATTCCAAAATTTATAACCTTCTTTATTTAAAAGTTTAAATTCAAATTTAAATTTAACTCTAATATATGCTTTGATGTTTATCTTGAATTAAATCAATGATGTGGTTAAGTTAAGCATCAATTATAAATTTAGGCTAAAATTTTCCTTGCTTTGGCCTTTTTCAAAGTGTAAATCTTTGAAAGCATAATCTTTGATGTGACTCAAATAAAAGAATGCACATCTCTTAATGATATTTGCCTTGCATATCATGTAGAACCGGTTACCCTCGCTGACGGTGACTACGAGCTGATCGCGGATCAAGCCGAGGAAATTCCTGGAAATCCCGGAGACACCGTCGAGAATCTAACTGAAGATCCGAACCAAAGTTCGGAGAACCTCGATCCTTCTACTCTCAACCCTGCTCAAGAAGGCAAGCCCCAGACATAAACCCTACTTTATTTACTCGACAATTTATATTATTATATCTATCTATGCATTAAGTTCATAGGAATTGCTTGAAACCCTAGTTGCATTCTCCTAGGAACCGATGTGTTGAATACTAGTATTTGAGTCCGGCTAGTTGCTATGCTAATAGGGCCGGTAGAAGTCGGGTGATTTCCTGTCACTCGCGCGACATAGGAGTTGTAATGCTTACATTTCTGTTATCACTATAAGGATGACGGACGGGAATTTTGTGAGGTATCATGATTAAGGTGATACCCCGTCTGTGTTGTTAAAATTACTGATAAGGTCGCAGCGTGTGGTGATCGGGGTTAAGCGTTTGAAAGTACTAACCACATGCCGCGAAATATGGTAAGCGGTAAGCCTAGTAGCCAATCGGCCCGAGGAGTGGACATACCTCCCACCACTCGTCTTGCTTCTTTTGGTTACTTATGTTCGACGTGTAGGCATACGTGTTGCTGGGCAACCAGGAGTACGGGTTTTGTAGTCGCGCTACAGACGTACGTCCTGCACTTTGGAAGTGCGTATGACCTGCAGTCGCTTGTGGTGAACCTGTCCACGAGTCGGAATGAAAGGTAAACGGTTGCTTCGGAACAACCCTGTGGTGTTCCAAGCGTGTGTGTTAGGTTCACCTTGCAAGGTTAAATTCGATTCGAATCGTCCGCCTCTCACGATGGTTGAGACTGCTTAATTCCTTTGTCACATTGAGTAACAAGAGCAATTATTTGATAATATCTAAAATGATTAATGAATAAAGATTATACCATGCTTGTATAGATTTAGATGCTCACCTAGAATGGATATTCAACTAGAACCTCAAAAGCTAAAAGATGAAAATAAGGATCTACTCTTAGTTGCTTTGCTGCTGAAAACTTACCCTAAAACTATTACCAAATTTCATGAGTCTAGTTATATGGCTATGTATACCATCACCGGGTAAGCCTTGCTGAGTATTAGAATACTCAGCCTTGCTTCATAACTTTTGTTCAGGTAATGCTTCTGCTGATCAAGCCCTGCCTATACCGTGGCCTTACCCTCTGCCTGATGGTTGGTCCGTGGAGTGGGACCCGTCCCCGGCCAACCTGGAGCCCTCCGAGTGATGTCATGCAAGGGCAAACATGACATTTATACTGGCGACGTGTATCATACCGTACTTTAATATCGCTGTTTGTTCTAAGACTTATGTCGGTTTGTAATAATTCCCCGGTTGGGAAGATTATGTTACTTTTAAACACTCATGTATTATAACTGCCTGTGATGTAAAATATGATGGCCTTTGTATCTCTGGACTCGCCTTCGTGCGGGGTACCTTGTTTGATCCTGCTTTCGGTGGTTTATCGGGACGTTACCCGACAGGCCAAGGGGTTATACCGTTTGAAGCACGTCGGAGCCCTCTAGAGTGGACTCGCGTACTTGAGCCGGTATAATTCAGGTTGGTTCTGCCACATCCGCATCTAACATCCTTCTGCTGAGATAAAAAACAACTCTCTCCTTGCCATCCTGCACTTGTACGAAGACCGAAGCAATGGAAGTGTTACCTACTGACAGATAAACATAGAATGGCTTACCCTGCTGGGGTGGGACTAACACAGGCGGTTTGGATAAATATTCTTTGATATCTTCGAGTGCCTGTTGTTGCTCTGCCCCCCAGTGGAACTCGTCATTGGATTTAATTTTTACCAGCTCCATGAATGGCTCGATTCTTCCTGACAGATTGGAAATAAACCTCCTGACAAAATTGATCTTGCCAATGAGATGTTGGAGTTCCTTCTTTGTAGTAGGCGGCACCATTTTTCTTATAGCTTCTTGACTTTTTAGGCCGATCTCAATTCCTCGCTTATGAACCAGGAAACCTAGGAACTGACCGGCCGATACACCAAAGGCGCATTTCTTTGGATTCATTCTAAGCCCGAACTTCCTAGTTCGTTCCAAGACCCGCTGTAGATCTCCTAAATGCCCCTCAGCCGATGCAGATTTCACCACCACTCATCAATGTAGATTTCCACCAGCTTACCGATCAAGTCATGGAACATATAATTCATGGCCCTTTGGTATGTAGCACCAGCATTTTTCAGCCCAAAAGTCATGACCACCTACTCGAATAATCCCACCGCACCTGGAACTCTGAATGCGGTCTTACGGATATCTTCTGGAGCCATAAAAATTTGGTTATAACCAGCGTTGCCATCCATGAAACTCAACATCTTATGACCAGCAGCTGCATTAATCAATGTCTCTGCCACCGGCATCGGATACTCATCTTTTGGTGTAGCTTTGTTAAGATCTCTGAAGTCTACATAGACTCTCCACCGGCCATCCTTCTTCTGTACAGGCACAATGCTGGAAATCCATTCAGCATACCTGCATGTCCTGATGAAGCCTGCTTCTATCATCTTTTCGACTTGTTTCTTGACTTCTTCTAGTACTTCGGCCTTCATTTGCCGCGCTCGTTGCTGGAACGGCCAAAATCCTGGCTTAAGAGGGAGCCGATGCTCCATAATACTTCTGTCCAACCCAAGCATCTCTGTGTAGTCCCAGGCAAAACAATCCGCATATTCTTTTAGCAACATCATCATCGGCTCTCGCAACTCTGGATTTAACTTCTTGCTGATAAATGTTGGCCGTGGCTTATCCCCAAGACCAATGTCGACTTCTTCCAGCTCGTCAGCAGATGTAAACCTGTATCCTAGCTTCCCTTCATCCATCAGGTCGATACTACAAATAAACAATGAATATGAAGTAAAAGGATTCGGTCGATCGCAGGGATCGGCCGACTTGTTCTTTTCATTAATTTGTACCATTTTACAATCAACACATGGCCGGCTGCTAGAGCGGGCCTTTCTATAATGTAACATGGATGACAAAAACAATTCAATTCTTATTTCTTGGGGCCAATCGCAGGGATCGGCCTCCCCTATTACTTTGGTGCAGACTAACTTTGGCACCCCATCTATTCCGTAAGGCCAGTGGATAAGACCAGCCTCACCCCATTTTTTGTAGCCTCCACGCGGTCGCAGCCTTCCAAACTTATCCCTGAGATCGGTTCCTGATCTTCCGCATCCCAGACACTCATGGCAGCATGTGAAACTTCCACAGAATCATCCGCATGGACTACTTCCACTTCATCTCCATCCCATTGAATCAGGCATTGGTGCATTGTAGAAGGGATACAGCAATTGGAGCAATTGGCATGGATCCAATCTCTCCCAAGTAGGATGGTGTACGAGCCCTTGCTGTTGACAACAAAAAATGAAGTAGGGATGATCTTGCCTCCTACCGTCAAATCCACGCTGAGGACTCCTTGTGCTTTCGAAGTTTGTCCGTTGAAGTCACTTAACGTGATGTTGGTTTTAATCAGATCCCCAACAGAATGCCCCAACCGGCGTAGCACTGCATACGGCATTATGTTAACCACCGCTCCTGTGTCGACTAGCATCCTGCTGACACGCTGACCGTTTATGTACCCCTTGAGATATAAAGCCTTCAGGTGCCTATAACTCTTTTCTTGGGGTTTCTCAAATATGACTGACTGTGGCCCCAAGTCAAGCTGAGCTACTGGCATTTCCTCATGGCCTGGTGCATGAAACTCTGCAGGGAGAACAAACACCATGTGTGCATCAGCCGATGTCTTTACATCGGCTTTCGACTTCTTGGGATGCCGCACCTTCTTGGAAGAAACTGCCTCTATTTTCTGGGGACGGTGAACTTTCTCAGCCAAATCTGGTCGCGCCTTCCTAAGTGTTTCCAAATATTGGGCCTCGGCTTCTTCCAGGCTGCGCAACCACTGCACCCTCCACTTCTGGGACCGGTTAAGCCCATCAGGGCACCAGCGTGGTCGGTGATACTTGTCTTCCTCATCTTCTGAATTTCCCCCTGTGCGTGTTGACTCGGCTTGTCTCTGGCGGGGCTGCTCTGGTCCCAAACACTAAAAAACCGAGGCACTTCTTGCATCTTGCTTCTGGGAATTGCACTCCGGGCAATCCTCAAGGGTGGGTAGTCGTTTCATGCCAGAATCCCAACAGTATTTGAAGAACGGACAATGCCAATGATCTCGTGCATCCTCCCGCTTCCTTAGGCGTTTCCTAGTGCGCCACTCGTACTCTTCTTCTTCAGTCTCGCGTTGGAGACGTTGTTGATACTGATACTGGTATTTTCTCAGAAGATGAGAGGAAATTGGTTGTTGATTCCTGACATGCCTAACCTATTCTTCGGTGATGTAGTCTCTTCCTTCTTTTTGGGGCCGATCGCGGGAATCGGCCTCTTGCTTCCTTGTATGTTGACGTGATGCATGCCCTACCATGTTAGTACCGAGCGTAAAATCCAGCTGACGACGTGTTGATCGATCGTAGCCCTCCACCATATTTACGTTGGGAACGGTTGAGTATCAACCTTCATGGCGTACTGTCCCAAGATTAATCGGCCTTGCTTAATAGCCGATTGTATTTGTCGCCAGAGTTCTTTGCAGTCTCCGGTACCATGAGTGAAAGAATCATGCCACTTGCAATATGATCTCCCATGGAGCTCCCGAGCTGTTGGGATCTTAAAACCTTCAGGGAACTTCAACTGCTTCTCCTTCAAGAGTAAGTCGAATATCTGTTCGACTTTGCTCACATCAAAATCAAATCCTTTCGAAGGACCCTGTTGTTTCACCCACTTGCAGGGCACAAGTTTTGCCCCCCGTGCCCACTCCACAACTGCGATCTCTTGGTCATCCCTAGAGCCTTCAGAGTCTTCAGCTTCAACCATTACTACTTGACATTTAAACTTGTCTTGGTACAATTCTGGGTGACGTTGCTCATATACTATCATCTTTTGTACAAGATGCGCCAAAGAGTTGAACTCCAGCTGGAAAACCAGATCTCTGATCGGTTTTACCAATCCCACAGACACCAATTCTACTGCCTCTTTCTCTGAAATCCGAGTCGAGTAGCATCGATTCTTAACTTCTCTGAACCGCTGGATGTATTCTGCCGCCGTTTCTCCTCGCTTCTGGCGGACCTGCTCCAAATCAGCAATCCCAGCTTCTGCAGCTTCTGAATGATATTGTATATGGAACGGTTCCTCTAGCTGCTTCCAGGTGCGGATAGAATCAGGACCGAACGATGTGTACCATCCAAAAGCCGGCCCTGTGACAGACTGCGAGAAAAACCTCACCCGCAATGGATCCAAAACCGAAATCATCCCCAGCTGCGCCAGATATCGGCTCACGTGTTCTATGGAGCTGGATCTTTCTGCTCCGCTGAACTTGGTGAACTCAGGTAGCCGATACTTGGGCGGCAAGGGAATCAAGTCGTACTCACTTGGATACAGCTTGGTGTAGCCGATCGCTCGCCGTCTTGGGAGAATGCCAAATTGATCTCTCAAAATGGCACTAATCTGATCTACTGTATGAACTCCTGGGGCCGAGTGCGTACCTTCGTGACTCGACCCTGTTGCGTAAGTAGCCAGCCATGCCTGTTTGTCGGCATCGACTACAGATGTTCCTCCAGTTGTCCTCTGCGTAGGTTGCACCAGGCTACCACCATCTGGTATGTACGCACAAATATACCCATGTGGTACCTCCTTTGGGGGTTCACTGAAGAATTGGTGATCAGCAGGGTCACCTCCCATCTTGTATATGACGTATGCCGGAGAACCATGTTGTTCTGGAGCTGCAAACATGTAAGGCATTGGTGGCCTGGCTTGAGAAGGCAACTCCCCTTTGTGACTTCCTAAAGCAGGTCCTGTTGGAGAGTACTGTTATTTCATAATCTCCTACACCACACGTACCGCGACACGCTCAAGGGTGTTCACCAAACTTTCAGAATGTCGATGTAACGAATGAGCCACCATGTAGTTGACTTCCTAGCGGAGAGCTCGCGTGCGTTCCTCCGTAGGAGTAGACAGATCCACCTCGTTAAGTGCACCTTCAAATGAAAATCCCTTCCACCTGAGCCGATGAGATCAGCTTCAAAAGCAGCCTTTATTTTGTCATACTTCTGTTTGTGCTCTTTAGACAACTCTTCGCAAGTAATCGGGTTCTCGTTCGGCATCTTGACAATGGGAGTCGATGTAGCCGAAGCAGATGATGCAGTCGGTTGTAGTCGATGTAGTCGAAGTAGTCACTGGAGTAGTCGATGTAGTCGATGTAATCGATGAAGTTGATGAAGTAGTCGATGATGCCCCACTGGGCGTGCCAAAATGTGTTGTCGGTCAAAACCCACCGGCGAGTAGCGACAGGCAACACGAGGAGCCGGGAGGCTTCCGGAACTGCTGGTGGGTCCCGGTCCCTCGGTTAACGGCCTAGAAGTCCGGCACACGCCCCGGCACTCGTACCAGGTTGGACCTTCGAATACCTCTCAGAATCGGCTGAAAGAAGCCGATTGCCCCGTTTAATAGATCGGATCTATTAATATTTAAGAGTCTTGTACAAATCCAATAGAAAAACATAAGAGCATGCTTTGTAATTACCAGATAATCCAATCCACGAGAGTAAAGGTTTTCACCGTGTAACCGGAACATCCTACACGCAGTTAAGCCTAACGAACATGAAAGATGACAGGACGGTAACCTAAAAAGAGGCCTAAAAACCAACTAACAAGTCGATTCCCGGAACAATCCCTCCTTAGATTACCATAAAGCATCAATCATGCAGCCGGAACATTTAACCCGTTTGAAGGGCCTAATCATATGGATATTAAACCAATTCCTTGTAGAACAAAGAATTACCATAACGGATTAGATCTGCTAAGTAAGAATAGAGCACCGTGCTGCCCGTGCACCCGGATTGCGTACAAGGGCAGCTAAACGATTACGGACAGCAAGCAGAGCATGGATATACTTTTCAAAACCAATGCAGCATCATAATCGTTTAAGATAACTAGTGTTACTCGCCATCAACAACGCTTCAGTACGAGAAACACGAAGATAAGCAGGTTAACGCGATGCTGCCCCGATCATGCGGAGCATGATCGGAGCAGCATGTCAATTACCTGGAGAGACCCTTGGGAAAGGGGTGGCGATGCGTCGAGAGTTTGTTGCGAATGAATGATTCCTTTATTGAATCTCACGATACACATTTATAGTCTGGAGACTTGATCTTTTCTAACTAACCCAAGCTGATTATGATGCAATCTCTAACTTACTTTATTTAAACTATCCTTACCAGATACATGGCCATCCCAGCCCTTGACATGTTCACATAGAAGCCGATTCGCAGACTATTACGATGATTTCCTTCAGCCCATGTTGCTCTCGGCCCATCCCTTGGCCCAGTCAAATTATGACGATAACAGTGAGCAAGGCCCATGTAGTAAGCTTGACATAGTACCAAATGTGAACCAGTAGACGGAGTAGTACTGGGAGTATGGGGGCAAGGCCCATGCAGTAAACTCAATGTAGTACCAGTCATAAACCAGTAGACGGAGTAGTACTAGAAGTATGTGAGTAAGGCCCATGCACTAAACTCGACGTAGTACCAAATGTGAACCAATAGATGGAGTAGTACTAAGAGTACGGAGGCAAGGCCCATGTAGTAAACTTGACGTAGTACCAGTCATGAACTAGTAGACGGTGTAGTACTGGGAGTATAGGGGCAAGGCCCATACAGTAAACTCGACGTAGTACCAAATGTGAACCAGTAGACGGAGTAGTACTGGGAGTATGGGGCAAGGCCCATGCAGTAAACTCGACGTAGTACCAGTCCTGAACCAGTAGACGGAGTAGTACTGGGAGTATTGATCTCTAGTCACCTACTCAAGACGATTCCTTGGGCGGGCCATGCGAATTCACATGTTGCCATGCGAACACGTCACGGTTGGCCCGAAGGAATTGCCGACGAGGTCCTACACTTGATCTTGATCAATTCCTTAGGTGGGCCAAGACGAGTCGTATGTTGCCATGTGAAGATGTCTCGATTGGCTTGAAGGAAGTGACGACGAGGTCCTTCACGTGGGGCGATCAGTTCCTTAAGCGGGCCAAGACAAGTCATATGGAGGTGAAATATGGATGAATGGACAAGCCCTATTTTGGCAAAATTCCTTGATTCCCTGACCGAGTGGTTGAATGAATTCTTTAGGAAAAAACCCCTTGTGTTGAGATAAAACTCAAGACAATGGTTAAATAAGTTCCCTAAAGATCTCCGTAAAACCTCCTTGAATCGGGTATCAGTCTTCACGTGGGTAGACGCCTTGTTGCGCTCAGCCCCCAAGCGTAGAAACCAGACGAGTGTGGATAGGTGTCGATTTTAATTTGTGGGTAATTGCCGATGGAGCCGTATCGTTCGTTGATGGAGCCACGACAGTTTGTTGATGAAACCCAATGATAGGAGGATGAGTCCCGATGTTCTGAGAGGTACGATAAACTTGATTGGTGGAGAACTTGACGTTGATGAACCAAGGCTCCAAACGAATAGAACCTCGTAATCACAACACCACTGCTCCGTTGGTTATCACCCGTGTCACACGGATGACCTCGCCATGAAGGCTTATCCCTACAAGCACAATTCAGAACAAAAGCAAGAACAGGAGATGCAATCAAACAAACTAGATTACGAGATGTGGTCTCTCAAACCGATGAATGGCGACACTGTTTGATGACAGAATGAATCTAAGCAAAATCCAAACCCTAAAGTGGTGATGGTTACTGAATAAAAAGGAGTTAGGGGTGTGCAAGTCCCCTGAATGCAACCCTAACGGGCTCCAACACGACATGGTGACGCAGCACCCTGACAGATTCTGCATGTCCACTTGTTTCCATGATTCCCATGGACTCAGAAGGAATTTTGACATCGGACCAGTGCCATTGGAAGCCTTGTGAAGTGAACTGAGATCCTCGGTCAGATATGATCTTCTTTGGAACTCCATGCAGACAGACGATCTTGGAGATGTACAACTCTACGAGTCTAGCACCGGAGTAAGTAGTGTTCACCCGAATGAAGTGAGCAACCTTCGTCAACTGATCCACTACTACCCATATGGAGTTGTACCCTTTCTGAGTACGAGGCAATCCAACGATGAAGTCCATAGTGATCTCCTCCCATTTCCACTCTGGAATCTTCAATGGCTGCAATAGACCTGCTGGCCTCTGATGCTCTGCCTTGACACGCTGACAAGTGTCATAGATAGCCACGGACTCCGCAACTGAACGCTTCATTCCATACCACCAGAATCGTTCCTTGAGATCATAATACATCTTCGTGCTGCCCGGATGAATGGAATATGCTGTATCATGAGTCTCACTCAAGATCAGCTTCCTGAGATCCTCTACATCCGGCACACATATCCGACCCTTGTACCACAAGGTACCCTGATCATCCTCTCTGAAATGAGGTGCCTTGCCAATCTTGAGCGGTTCACGGATCTCCTGCAGCTTCTTATCATCTTTCTGATGCTGCCTGATCTCCGCCTCTAGAGTGGGTTCTGCCTCGAATGATGCACTCGAGGTGTGATGCAAGAAACCCAGACTCAACTGCTCAAATTCCACGCATAACTCCTGAGGCATCTGAAAAGCCATGGCCATGTTAACATAGCTCTTTCTGCTCAGAGCATCTGCTACAACATTGGCCTTGCCCGGATGATAGTGAATCTCCAGGTCATAATCCTTGACCAACTCTAGCCATCTTCTCTGCCGCATGTTCAGCTCATTTTGAGTGAAAATATACTTGAGGCTCTTGTGATCAGTGTAAATATCACACCTCTGCCCAAACAAGTAATGCCTCCATATCTTCAAAGCATGCACAACTGCGGCTAACTCCAGATCATGAGTGGGATAATTCAGCTCGTGCCGGCGCAACTGCCGCAAAGCATAAACTATCACTCTGCCTTCCTGCATCAGAACGCAACCAAGACCATCTCTCGAAGCATCACAATATATTGTGAACATCTTGCTCTGGTCTGGCAGAGTAAGGACTGGCGCTGTAGTCAACCTCTTCTTCAGCTCCTCGAAGGCCTTCTGACGCTCATCAGTCCAAGAGAAATCCACACCCTTCTCTAGCAAGGAAGTCAAAGGCTTTGCAATCTTGGAGAAATTCTCAATGAACCTCCGATAATATCCTGCTAAGCCCAGAAAAGAGCGGACTTCCTTCACCGTCTGTGGCACAACCCAGTCAAGCACATCCTTCACCTTTCCGGGGTCCACAGCAATACCTCCCTTGGAGATGACATGACCAAGGAACGGAACCTCATCAATCCAGAATTCGCACTTGCTGAGCTTGGCATACAGCTTGTGCTCTCTGAGTCTTTGCAACACAAGCCTCAGATGCTTCTCATGCTCTGCCTCTGACTTGGAATATATCAGGATATCATCAATGAATATCACCAAAAAGGTGTCCAGATAATCCATGAAAACCTTGTTCATCAGATGCATGAAGAAAGCCGGAGCATTGGTCAAGCCAAAGGACATGACCGTATACTCGTATAGCCCATACTTGCAGGTGAATGTCGTCTTCGGAATATCCTCGGAATGAATCTTCAGCTGGTGATAACACGAACGCAGATCAATCTTCGAGAATACACAAGCACCCTGAAGCTGATCAAAAAGATCCTCGATGCGAGGCAATGGATGCTTGTTCTTGATGGTGACTGCATTCAGATCCCGATAATCGACGCACATTCTCTTCGCGCCATCCTTCTTCTCTACAAGCAATACAGGAAAAGCCCAAGGAGAGAAACTACGATGGATATAACCCTTGGCTAGCAACTCATCGACAGTCTTCTTAACTTCTTCATGCTCAACGGGTGCCATACGATAGGGCCGCTTAGCAATAGGAGCTGTGCCAGGCAAGAGATCAATAGAAAACTCAATGTCGCGATCAGGCGGCATACCTGGCAAATCATCCGGAAAGACATCCGGGAATTCAGACACCACACGAATACCTTCCGTGGGTCTAGCCTCCATCTGACAAAGAAGTCCAGAAGGCTCCGAAGCACTAACTGTGACCTCCTGTCCATCTAGTGCTGACAAGTGGACAGTCCTCTGAGCACAGTCAATCTTGACACCCCATCTAACAAGGGTCTCCATTCCCAAGATCACATCGATACCCTTGGTGTCTAGCACCATCAGATTAGCACCGAACTCTACCCCCCTTATGACAACACTGACCCTGGGACAGAAGATATGAGACCTCAACTGCCCTCCCGGTGAAGATACTAACATGCCCCTCTTCAGTGTGCTAGTATGAATGCCATGATGCTCAACAAAAGACTGAGTAATGAAGGAATGCGTAGCACCAGTATCAAAAAGCACTGCAGCAGGGTGAGTATTGACCATGAACGTACCAATAACCACGTTGGAAGCCTCGGCCACTGACTCGGCCGTCACGTGGTTCACCCTGCCCTGGGGTGGCGCCTTGGGCTGAGCTGGGCGCCCCTGCTATCCAGACTGCGCCTTCCGAGTACAGACGTTGGCGTAGTGTCCCGGCTCGCCACAGTGAAAGCACGCTCGTGGGAGTGCTGGAGCCTACTGCCCGGCAGGAGGAGTAGGCACTCCCTGCCGCGGAGCTGGTGGAGCCGGTGGAGCAGAGCGTGCCGGGGGCGCTGGAAGCCTCTGGCCCTGTCCCGCCTGCTGCTGCTGCTGAGGACGAGGCGGGTACTGCTGCTGGCGCTGCTGGTACTGCTGGATCTGCCTCTGGTGGTGGTGCTGCTGCTGCGGGTACTGGTACCGAGGCCGGGTGTTGCTGCCAGACGCAGCAGGAACCATCTTCCTCTTCTTGTCCTCAATCTCCCGGCGCTTGCGCTCGGTGTTGAGGGCAGCGTCAACCAGCTGGTTGAAGTTGTCGAAGCGGTGGTTCATGAGCGCGTACTCCAGGTGGTCATCGAGTCCCTCCCTGAAGCGCTCCTGCTTATCACCATCATGGGCGACCTCAGCAGGGGCGTAGCGAGCGAGCTGGAGGAAATGGTCACGATACTCGGTCATCGTCATAGCTCCCTGAAATGATAATCACCGGAAAAAGGAGAATGGAAATTACTCAGCATTTCCAATTCCACGAAGATAAACAAGGGTGGGCTTGAGCTCAAATAGGAATTGTGGAAAGATTTTACTCTAATTTACCTGCTTAAGCGCAAGGAACTCCTTGTGCTTCATCTTCATCACTCCAGCAGGAATGTGGTGGTTCTTGAAACGCTCCCGGAACTAGACCCAAGTGAGGGCGTCGCGGTCCCGAGCTGGGTAGGACTCCCACCAGTCAAGAGCTGAGCCTCACAGCTACCCTGCTGCGTACAGAACCCACTCCCTGTCGTTGCACTGAGTGACATCCAACTGGCGCCCCACTGAACGAAGCCAATCGTCAGCCTGGAGTGGATCGGCCGCATGAGAGAACGTCGGCGGGTGACCCCTCAGAAAGTCCGCGCGCCTGTCGCGGGGCTGCTGCGGTGGAGGAGGTGGCGGCTGGGCGTGGATCTGCTGCAGCGTCTGAACAGTGTTGTTCAGAGTGGCCATCATCTGCATCTGGAGCTGGAAGAACTACTCCGGAGTCAGAGGTGGAGGCATCGGCAGCGGCTGGTCGGTACTCTGGTTGTTCTGCCCCAGCTGGCCAGAACCGGTGCCGGTGCTCCTGGTGTTCACCATCTGTTTGCAGCATAGCAAAATTCATAAGAGATAGATACTGTACAACTTCCAGAAAGAAAGCTTCGACAGGATAAAATAGAGAGAAAAGAATGTATGGTTTTACACCCTACGTTCTAACTCAATTTTGATTACTTAATTCAGGTTTGTATTAAAGTTGTTTTGCATGAACAAGCTTAACTTCTAAACTATGCAATCAACCAAAAATCCAAATCAAACATTTTGCACAATCACAAACATTCAATATTCAAACGTTAGCCGAGTTTATCACTCCACTCGACTAAAACAAACAGGCGCTCTAGCGTATTTTTTTTTGCAAAGGCATCCTAGACTTATGAGGACAGTCAGAAAATTGCAGGGCACGTCTACTGAAAATATCAGACCAATTATTGGAAATACAGAGAAGATTAGCAAAATCGAGGTTTAGAGCTCAAGGAATAGGAGCAGAAATGAATGTTTGAGTTTTGCGGAAGCAGAGCAAGCGGAAGGAAATCCCTAACCTCGACCATTCCCATCTAGGCTTCGTCCTATAGTCGACACGGCTCTGATACCAATTCTGTCACACCCGATTTATAGGAACATAAATCGAGCAATCATACATGCGCCAGGATCAAGTCACGCGTATATACAAAAGAATCATCAAGATATCACAACACGTATCTCGGATAAATGCGTATAAATTATAAATGAATATCTTTATTACAACTGAATCAAGAATCAGTTCAAGGAATGCGGAAGCGTAAAATAAATACATGAAGGGTAGGGCACCACAGGGACGTCAACTGGGAGACAACGCCTAGAAATCGTCGAGTCCGCTGATGTAGTTCTCCACGTCGCCTGGTACTGAGCAGCAGTCGAAGATATCCCCGAAAGAACAGAAGAGTAGAGAAGGCAAGTGTGAGTACACAACTTGTACTCAACAAGTATAACACGGATTATGAGGCTCTAAGGTTAGCTGACTCAACTGCATTAGCTTTTAATCTTTGCAAATTTTATTAAAGCTAATTACTACAAGTGGATGAATTACCGTAGCCCAAGTTGCCTAATAATTAATCAAGATTTAACATGAGACCACCAAAGTACAGCCCCACTAATCAGACGGAGGATCTGGTCCGCTCATGACTGTGAGCACAGCTGATATATCAGTTTTACACTCTCGAGAGGTTGCACAACTTTACCCACAAGTCGTGAGCTATGCTAGTTGTTCGTCACTCTTCCTTAGGTGAGATGGCTAGCAAGCACACTATGAGACCGTTACAAAGGATCACGTTGGTAAGGTGTAACCGCTAAGGATTCTGGATCAGCGACGATGGGGCCCACCTCCGGGGGTACAAACACACAGCACAGACCAAGCCGGAGGAGCAGGGACCATTGAAGCCTACCACCCCTCTTGCCCACGCAGGTAAGTTACTCCCGAACCAACATGACCTAATTAGTAAGTCAAGACCGTCCCATTCCAGTCTTGTGGTTGCGCGGTTGTCCCAGGTTGTCGCTCTATGAACTGGTCCTTATGGAGAGTGGCCAACCAAGCACTAAGCACCGTGCTGGCCCCTTAAACCATGTTTCTAACAAAAACACCTTTTATTGAGACGTGAGCCGCTCAAACACACAACACAGAGGGCCACTCTCAGAATTAAGTTGCATATAACCATTAATCAAATTTAATTAAAAGGACCATAATGTGTGAGAGCACAACACCTAGCACAACTAACCAAAATGCAACCCAAGGTATTTATAATAAGGATAAAAGGTGGCTAGGAAGTCCTTATAGGCATACAATATTAAAATGCAGTACGAAATTGTATTTAAAAGTGATAGGATGCTCATGTTATACTTGCCTTCCTCGAAGGTCTCCTGCTGCTGCTCAAACTGCTCTGCAGAAAGGGGCTCCTGGTACTCGTCCAAAGGCTCAGCGTCTACTCACGATCGCAACACCCAAAACATGGTCTAGCACATACACATACATGCAAATAAAGACAAAAGATAAGAAAAAGTACAACATTACATAAAAACAGCACACAAAACTATGATAGAACTGTCCTACGGGTTATAACGATCGCGTGAGCGCAAAAACCACCTAAAACGGAGCTAAGACGCGAAATCTAGAGCTAAAACAGGGTCCAGGGACCTTTCTGTAAGAAAATAGGGGGTTCTAAGGGGTTCTGGGCGAAAACTGGGGACCTAAATGTAATTAAAGGCTAGATCTGGGGTCTAACCCGCAAAAACACCGGGGATGGACGGCGGGTTCAATTTCTAAAGAAACCAGGGGTCTAAACACTAAAAACTGGGCTGATCTGCAAATACTTCTGAACGGCATAGGACTGCGGGTTGATTCCAGTAGAGTCCAGGGACTCTTTAGCAAAATGACCAGGCTGAACCGGTATGTTCTAATCAGGACCGTTGGATTGGGATCTGGCGGTACGGATCAAAGAGGATGGGGGTCGGGGGTCCGGGCGGCGGCGATTGCTCGCCGGAGACCACTCCCGTGGCGGCAGCTCGCCGGAGATGGCCGATCTCGGCCGTCCGGGCCCCATTTTGGACGAGATCAGGCCCTGGAGGAAGCTCACAGCGTGCGTAACACATCTGGGCGGTTGGCACGGGTCTACAGCGGCTGAGACGGTACGCTCGACGGCGGAGGCGGGTCGGTGCGGCGACGCTGGCCGGTGCGCACGCGTTCGGGCTGCTCGGGCTCAGAGCATTTGCAAACAGGTACTGAGTGCGTGCACGGTGCTAAGCAAGCCGGAAACAGGGCACGCCTGACGGTGTAGGGGGCTCGCCACAGCGGCCTGCGGTTCGGCACGGCGGCGGTCACTTGTGAGCGGCGGTCCGGTCATTGCGGGGAGCTTGGGACCACAACAACTAGCGCAAAAAGATCCTGGGGATGATGGGATGCTCACCAGGGCTGGAATTGGCCGGAGGTGAGGCGAAGCTGCCGGACCACCGCGGAACAGAGGCGGCTCCGCTGAGCTTCAATGCGCGGCGGCGGTGGCTAGGGTTCGCGGCGCTTCGGTGGGCTGGGGTTCAGAGGCGTGTGCGGGGGCCAATTAAGGGCCGGAGCGGGAGCTGGGCGTGCGTGCCCGGGCTGGCGCGGAAATCATGGCGCTGACCGTGGCGTGCGGAGGAAGCTGATCGAGCACAACGGCCCTGCGCGATATTGGCTCGGGTGGCGGAACTTCTAGAAAGAACCGGCCGGGGTGCGGGCTCGGGTGCGGGGCAGAGGAGCGGCCCCAGGGTGCAGAGGCGCGGCCGAGCGGGCGGTCAGCGGAGCAGAGAGCAGCGTGAGGAGGAAGAGGAAAGAACTGACGTGCGGGCCCTGGTTGGTAGAGAGGGAAAGGGAGACAGGAGGCGCTCTGTTGGCTTTGGGCGGGGCAAGCGCTCGGCCCAGGAGAGGGGGAGAGCGGGGAGGGGCGAGCGCACGTGGGCCGGGCTGGCTGAGCGCGAGAGAAAAGGAAAGGGAGAGGGGGAGAATGGACCCGCGCGAGGGAGGGCCGGCCCAAGGGGAGAAAGGGAGCAGGCTGGGCTGCCTGGGCTGGGATCTGAGTTTGCTCTTTTATTTCCTTCTCTTTTCCTTTTCTACTCCTTTTGAAACTCAAATCTATTTGGATGTCAAAGGAACTTTTGAATTCAAACCTTGTGCACTTATTCCAATAAAACATATGCACCAGCATGAATGCACAAACATATTGTTCCTAAAATAAATTTTTAATTAGTTGTGATATAAAATTAATTTAAAAGCAAGGTAATTTAAGGAAAACCTTAGAAATTTTATTTAAGCCAAAATAAATTCATTAAAATTTAGGAAAATTACATTAGGGTGTTACACCCATGGCCCCCTAAAGCTCCCCAACCTCCCCACACTGCCCCTCCCTCGCTGGAGCGCCATCGAGTCAAGCCGCCGGCCAGCACTGCACCGCCGCGGATGACCTTCCTCGCCGAATTTTGGCCAGAAACAACCCAGCTCTGGCCAGGGGCGACATTGCAAATCCCCAAATCTTTCTAGGGCCTTTAGTGCCAAACCTCAAGGACCTGTTCATAAGAGAAAAGCTGAGTTATTGTCGTTTGAATCTACAACTTGTAAATTTGATCTAAAATTGTGGAAAAAATTTGAAAAATCCAAACTAGAATGCTTTGGGTTCCTTGTAACTATATCTCCAACTTTAATTGCATGCAAACTTTAAAATTTGGAATGGTTTCTGAACTAGCTTAAATATTAGATTTATGAGCTTTTGAATGTAACTCATGCTCTAGTCTAGTACTATACTTGATTTTTGGGCAGTAGGCTAGTATGTAAATCTTGAGACCTGTGCAAATATTTCAAGGCAATCTAAGGTCTCTAGATATAGATTTTGATTTAATCTTGATCCAAGATCTAGATTGCTAGATGTGTTCATCCATGATGTTGTACTGTAGATCTGGATGTGTAACTTTTACAGTAGTGTCTATTTGTTACAAGAATGATACGGTAAAATTTTGAGGCACATTGCTACTGTTTATCGTGCTCTTTTGATTTTGATCATGTATAGGAGCATTAAACCAAGATACATAGTTTTAAATTAAGATATTTTTACCAGAGGACACATGTGAGTAGTAGATCATGCTAGTGAAATTTAAAGTACAGAAACTCAGTAGATCTACTGATAAGGATGAATCTTTAATAGTGTTGATATATTTTGCTGTATTTTCTATGCTCCGTAACTTGCACAATAAAATCTGAAAAAATATTCAAAGTAGACTCACCATAAGTTTATAAGCACTCAGTAAAAATTTGAGAACCAGTGCTAGCACAGTTTGTTCTGTATAAATGAATCTAAGTCCTAGCAGTACCTTACTATTTTATTTTTCATGATAAATCTACTGCACAAAAAGAGCTGAAATGTTTACTATAACTTGGTCACTAGGAGAGGTATTGTGTGTAAATATATCAATGTTAGAAACTTCACTTAGCTTCAGTAATAAAAATCACATTGTCACATTGGATTATTCTTGAAAATATGAAATAATGCAAGTAGTAAAATAAGAAGACCCCACTTGCTTAATGAGTTTAGTAAAATTTGACTACTACTCACTTATTGATTGCCCAAGTAAACTTATTAAAGTTCTTTCATAAATGTAACTTGAGTTTTGTTGGATTACAACTTTATAGTGAAAGTAACGTTATCTCTTTCCACCATAAACTCATCCATATGCATCTCATGTAGATGGTACCGCTCTTGCCGACGGACCGTACAAGTTGATGCCCAAGTCTGAGAGTGAGCAGCGCGAAGCTCAAGTTAATCGAACATAAGTAGTTGAAGACCCAAACCAAAGTTCGGAAGAGGCCAAGGCTAGCTTTACTTAGGAAGGCAAGCCCTAGAGTATAGCCCCTATTTTTAAACTTATGCAACTTTTATTTACGTATGGTATTGTGCATTAAGTTTGTAGAAGTTGATTGAGACCCTAGATGCATGATCCTAGGTACCTATGATATGAACACTAGTCTGTGTCGGTTGCTAGATTGCCATGCTAATAGGACTCCGGTAAAAGTCGAGTGATTTCCTATCACTCGCGAGATATAGGAGTTGTTTGTTTACTTATGTTGGAATCGTAAGATCGACGAATGGGGCTATGTTATGATATTCCTGCTGATGATTGAGGCTCCATCTGTTTAGCAAAAATGCAACGATCGTAGTGTGTGGTAGTGGTGGTTAAGTTTTTGAACGTACTAACCACATGCCGAGAATACCATCAAGTACCTGATTGGACCGGCAAGTGGAATTACCTCACC
Source organism: Panicum hallii (assembly GCF_002211085.1). Taxonomy (NCBI): domain Eukaryota; kingdom Viridiplantae; phylum Streptophyta; class Magnoliopsida; order Poales; family Poaceae; genus Panicum; species Panicum hallii. The sequence goes on along the minus strand of NC_038046.1, from coordinate 43,957,486 downwards.
CTCTTGATTTTGTTCCCATGGGCACATGGTGAGTGCAAGAGCAGCCACATCCCAGCTTCATTCCATGGTTCCTAGACCTCTGTACTCGAGGGGGTGGCCCTAATCCACAACCCAGGAAGAAAGGGGAAAAGTTGTATGGATGACTCGTCCGGGCCCATGCGTGTGTTTAGATTTCCCCTTGCAAGGTTAAGAAATTTGATTCAAATCGTCCATTTTTCACAGCCATTGAGACTGCTTAACCCTTTTACCACATAGAGTAAGAAGTGGAACAATGATGATGGTGATAAATATTGTTGGCTGCTTAAATTAATTCTTTCCACCATGTGTGAGGTTGGATAGTTGCTCATCTAGAATGGTTAATGAACTAGAATTTGATGCTAAAACTTGAAAGCAAGGACTCACTCTTAGTTTCTTTTTGGAAAACAAACCCCTTAAGCCAAAAGCCTTACATGTCTAGGAGTCAGCTAACTATATTCCACTAGTTGGGTAAGCCTTGCTAAGTATTAGTATACTCAGCCTTGCTTGTGGCTTTATTTTTAGGTGAGACCTTTGAGGACATGGTTGCTAGTTGGACTTGGCCGTGTACTCTTCCTTCTGGTTGGTCGGTGGAATGGGATGTGTCCCCGGCCAATGATGATCGTGCTGAATGATGTCATGTATGGGCTTTATCATGATATCTTGTATCGTCGTTAGAACTTCTGCTTATTTTTTCGCTGCACTGTTGAACTCTGAAAGTACTTGTTTATGAATTTGAACTTGAATTGTAAAAATAATTACTATTGAACTCTGTGATGTAAAATTTGTGGATTGTTGTAATCTCTGGGCACACCTTCATGTGGGTTGTATGTATGCATTGTTTCGATCAAAATTCTAGTGGTTGCATCGGAATGTTACCTGACAAATTGTTGTTTTACTCCGTTTTAAGTGTATGTTATCTCGGATTGCCTCTAGGGTGATGGTTAGCGCACTTGAGCCGGATTAATTCAGGCGGTTCTGCCACACGAAGGACAGTGACGACAACATCCACACCAAAACTTGGAACATTGAGCAGTTGTGACGCTTCTTCACCTAAATTCAATCCTTTCATATGCTTTTATTCGAACGACAACTCCTACAATACCCCAGCCCGAGCACTCTCGGCCCAGGTCACTCGGGGGCCCCATGGGGGTACACCGCCACGCGCACCATTACCCCCTCTTTCTTCTAAAAACTCACGTATAGAAAAGCAACCTCTTTTCGCCTCAACGAAAGGGCGACCCGTTCCTCTAGCTCTATCTAAGTGATTTCTATTGGGCCACCTAACCTACCGAGCCCTCATCACAACCTATGGCAAACTAGCAGCTGACGCCACTCAGGCCAGCCCTAGGCTACATGCTGCAACCTACAGTTAGCTAGTAGTTTCGAAAGGGAAAGTGCGAAGGCAAAAAATCATTCTAGGAAACAAAGGGGTACGGTCGGGACACACTTCCCAAACAACATTAAAACAAACATCAGCTAAAGTAACTACAAACACTTAAGGATGTTCACTCGGGGGCTCCTTTAAGCCTCCTGCACCAAGTTTCTAAAAACAAAAGCTAATCATAAAACTTTCTACTATGGCGCCTCGTCCGCGTTGGCCGACGATGCAGACAAGAGGAACCGCGTTGCAGGGTTGACTGGAGGATTTCCCTAATCAAGAGCTAGCTCAGCTGAGGCAGTGCTCAACCCGGCTTCTGTAGATTGGATGCCACCTCTGCCCCGAGTCGCTTCCCTCCCCATGCGTCAAGCCTCCTTCACCCACTCCGCGGTGGTCGTCTCTGCTATCGCCATCGCGACCAGCTCCAAGCTCTATCCGAGTTCACAGAGCTGGTCGGTGGACCACCTGGCAGCGTAGCCCCTCTCGATTGCCCCAAAGTCCAGGGTTGGGAAGTGCGACACCACTAACATCAACACCCCGAAGGTGCCGTGGAAGACTCCATTGGTGATGAGCCCCGCCACCTCACCCGGGATCTGTGAGAGGTCAGTGATAGGTGCGTTGGACCCTAGACAAGGCCTGAGCACATCCGTGACCACCGATCACGATGCACCTCATAGCTGACTAAGATCTTCTTCGAGGACCCTATTCCTTCCCAAAGAATCTGCCAGCGCCTGTGTGTTCCGTGCCATCGATTTTTTAGCACTGGCTAGCTCAGTTCGGCGGCACGGTAAGGATCTTCCATCCTTTGTAGAGCGCTCTTTAGGAGACCGTTCCTCATTCCCAGCTCTGAACATAAATAAAGCAAAGGTTAGAAGCCACAGAACACCAAATAGAATTAAGGGGATGGGAGGAAAGAACCACTCACCGGTCATGGCCACCTCTAAAATCTTGATCCCCTCTTCCCTCTAGGACAACATCACATCCAACTCGGTGATACGCTGTCCCCTGGACTGACCCTGCCCTTCAGCAAAGGCTTGGGCTGCCTGCTCCACTCCCAGCACTGCCTGCTCAGTGCCCAGAGCTGATTGGGACGTGGCAAGTTCCTGCTCGGCAGTAGTAGTGCGGCCACGCTTGTGTAGCACCGACGCCCAAGCAGCCTCTAATTCGTGGGTCAGCTCCATGACCTCTTGCTACGCCACTGCCTCCTGCACAAGCCGAGCATGCTCCTCCTGAAGGAACCAGGATTTATTCAATGAAATCCTCTCCAAGTTCTTCAAAATAGAAGTCAAAAATGCCAAGTCAGGCTACCCACCAAAAACTAGGAAGGGACCATTAAGACTCACCCGAGCAAGACTCAATAGTTCGTCGGACATGGTCCGCCGAGCGACCTTGACCCTACGAAAGGCATCCTCGGGCCCGGGCTCTATGGCGGTGAGCTCATCACAGTCCAACTGCCCGCTTTGCTCGAGACGATCCCAAAGTTTCACCTCCCGTTCATCGCATAGGACAAATCGAGCCTCACCCGGTTTGCTAGGGTTGAGCCACACCAACTCTCCGACCGACCTGCTCGTTGAGCCGGACGGATAGGCAACGGGGACCATTGCCTGCTCCTAACTTCCCCCCAGCGCTGCCTACTGTGCCGAGGGACCGCTTGCTTGGGCGAGGCGCTTGTCTGCCTGACCCTGAGCCTCCTCACACCCGGCGTCAGCAACCACGTTTGTGGACGCCAGCGTAACCCCTTCATCCTCTTCCAACTCAGACCACGTGGGTGAACTGTATGCTCCTCCGCTCGGGGACTCGGGGGCCACGATCTTGTTTTCCTTTCCCACAGTTAACGGGGGAGGCGCTGCCATGGTCACCTCCGCACCGGACTGTAAGCGGATCACCTCCACCACCTGTGGCCTGCCCGTGGAAACTAGTTCCTGACCACCTCCTCGAATTGGAGTGAACCATGCCAGGCTGGGTCTCCATGGCACATGCTCAACATTGTCTCCAAGGGTGATCGTCATCAAGTTGCTGCAATGAAAAGCGGAATAAACAAAAAACATCATGAAACAAGAGCCAAAACCACAAAAGCAGTACTCTTACCTCGACGCCCATCCAATCGGAGGAGGTCCAAGCTTCCCGAGCCTCCGGACGCCCGGCGTGGACCGCAAACCATGCCCCATCGCGTGGCTCAAGCCCGAGGCTGACCCTGCCGACTCCCAAGGCACGGTGCTTTGCAGGTCGCGGGGCGGGTCAGTCACGTTCATCATCATCGGGCACGCTTCCACCGGTACGCTGCCTCGACTCATCCTCACGCCGCTCCAAGGGAGACGGCATCTGTGGCGCCCCCGAATGTTTTCCACTCGGGCCTACTTCGCCCCATCCGTCGGTGCTACATCATCCTCCACGATGCACTTTCTCGCCTCTAGAGTGCTGGCGGACATCCTGGACCCCTCTGGGATCTCCGACCCCGCGGTGGTGAGAGGCTTTACTATGAATGAGTCGGCGTCCCCTGACTCCAACTCTTCCTCCTCAGAACAGTCGCCGTCATTGGAGTCGATCCAGAGCTCCAACTCGTACTCTTCTTGGATGATGTCGCGATCCTCTCCCATCCAGAAAAGATGCACAATCTCCATCTCCTTCTCCTGCCTCCTCTTGGCCTTCTTGGCTTTCTTCTTTTTTCTGGCTAGGGAAGCCTCCACCTGTGCGGATTGCTTAGCCGCGCTCGCTGCCCCCTTAGGCAAATGCGGGCGGGATTGAGGATGACCGAATCCCTAGAAAATCGGGAGGAAGTTGCGAGCCATTCGGGCGCAAGAGTACCAACAGGTAGAAGGGGAGGGGAAAAACTCACCAAATTCGGCAAGTGCCCCTTGTCAAAGGCGTCCGGACCACCAATGGTCTGCTGATTCCCCACCTTGAGGACCAACTCCACCCAAGACCACACCTCATCGTCGGGCATTTCCTCCGGCGACACTCGGTCGGGATCCGCGGGGCCGGTGTACTCCCACATCCTGGTCATCCTCACGGCCAGAGGAATGACACGGCGGGCACGGATGGTGCTGAAGAGCTGCACCCTGTCGAGCCCCTCCTCCGTGATGCGCTTCTGCAATGCCCTCTCGAGAAATGCCACGTGCCATTCTCCGAGGACGGGGCCCCCTATGTCCAGCTATTCTGCTTCACTGGACGCGCCCCCATGAACGCCCGAAACGGCGCCTCCACTGGGTTCCTGATGTAGAACTAATATTCATGCCACCCTGGTTCAAATCCATGGGGGTGTACGCTGGGTAATCCCCCAATGAGCGAGACCTCTTTTGTAGGCCGAAGCCCCCAACCGGCGTGGGCAAAGGGTCCCCTTCACTGTCAGACCTCAACCATGGAAGAAGGCGCGGAATAGATTTGCATGCGGATCTATTCGAATTGAGGTGCTGTAGCTCCACCCCCTACTCGTTCAGCAGGCCGAGCAGGAACAGGTGCACTGGGTGCCAGATGTCGCGCTCGTGGAACGTGAGAAAGCTCATGATCTCGCCAGGATCCGGATGCGGCTCCTCGTGCTCCACCAGGGGAGCCCTCCAATCAGCCATCGCCTTTGGCGGCAGCAATCCTTTCACCATGAGATTCTCCAGCTGCGACTCCTCCACGATCGACGGCCTCCAGTACGACATCGCAATTGGGAAAGAGGAGTTGGAATGGCTTCTCTCTTCTCCCTCTCTCTCCCTCTACCTCCCCAGGCACGACGGGGGTGGAGAAGGGGAGGGGCAATCGCGATTGGAAAATGGGGGAGAAGAAGGCCTGCAACGGCGATTAGAATGAGACAAGCGGAAAGAAAAGGAAGACGACGATCCCCGGTCCTCCCTCTTTAAAGAGAGGCACCTTGCGGAAGCCCAACCGATGGGCCACGGCGCGCGGCGTGGGGGCCCACCACAACCATGGCGTGGGCACGAAAAGTGGGGCAGCGCTCCAACTTCCCTAGTAAGTCCCCCTGGGCCACGCACCCGAACAACATTTAACAGCAGATGGGATGAACCCCTTAAACATCATCAAACTAAAAAATGATTAATTTTAGTTGCCCACTCGGGGGTACTTCAAGTCCCCTGCACACATTGTTCCAAGCATATACATATGTCGACGCAATCACCACTACTTCAACTGCAAGAGCTGCCTGCGCACCATTCTGGCCCGGGTCAGCACCCCTCGTGAGGATGTCGTCGACGTCGACCTCCGCGGCGATGATGGTAGCGGCTCTGGCAAACACGGTCACGAGCGCCCTCCGCTCCTGGGGGCCAGTCGCTGTAGGGAACCCGGGCTCCAGCCAAGCCAAAGCCCAGCCGGATCGAACCCGCGCCGAGGCCAGCACGCTAGCAGCCCCCCGGCGAGCACCTAACGCCACCGCGTCCCTAACCTAGCGCGGAAGGGACCAGAGATGGTTGGGCAATAGGTGCCCCTCCGGCCTCACCGCCCTTACCGCGTCAAGCACCGCATGGGCGAGAGCCTCATGGCAGTCTTCCAGGTTGTACAGGCAGCAGTGCAGCTTGACCGCCTCAAGATGAGAAGCGGCCGCCTCCTCCTCCAAACCTAAAACACAGAGGGTTAAGGACGCTACAACCACTTTGGAAATAAAAAATGGAATGGAAGCTCTCGCTATAAGGAACGCACCTGCTGCCCGGCGTGACCATCCGCGGTTCCGCCAAGGCTGAAGCCGTCTCCTCCTTCGAAGCGCGGATGACGGCCTGCACGGCGGCGAGATCGACCTCCAGCCCACCCACCTCTCGTGTCGCATCCGAATACCAGCCACTTGCCTCGGACGCCTCATGATCAAGGTCCCATATCTCCCTGCACCGGCTCGCGTCAAACTCGGATGAGGAGGGCGACCCCTACGACACTGACGCCGCGGCCGCAGAGGGTCCCCCAACCGCTCCAAGCGCAACGATGAAGTCTTGAGGACCTATGGAGATAGCCCTGCATGAACAACCAACTGCAACCAAGGAGCGCAGTGACAGGGTGAGTAACACTTACCCCTGACGGTGCAGAGTCTCCCGAAGGGGCGGCGGAACCCGAGACAGAGCGCTGGAGCCCTCATCCACCGGGCGCTTCTCTCCCAGCATCTCACTAAAGGGCAAGGAAGACGGGAGGACCTTTCCTCTTCTTCTGAACAAAAAAACAAGCGCTCGCCAGTGAAAATGTTTGCCTAGGATGGTAGGGTTTTATAATGGGACCTTGGCACCATGAGGCGCATGACACCTCGGTCTCCACGGGAAGAGGAAAAGGTACGAACTGTCTCGCCTTCTGTTCAAATTAAATTGTGACAGGAAATGGCGCTAGGCACGGTTTGTGGCAGAACCAATCCGTTTGAATTATTCCAGCTCAAGTGCGCTAGTCATCACTATACAGGCGATACTAACTCAACGCACTTCAAACGGAACAACCCATTGGTCTGTCGGGTCACCGCCCAATTCAACCACGGTTACACAGGATCGAGGTAGGTTTACCTCACACGAAGGCGAGTTTACAATCACACAACAGCTCACCAACTTTTAATTCACAGAAATATTAAACATTATTACAATCTGTTTCAAACTTAAAGTAAACTTATATAAACATTGTTTAATACCACAAGCTATGCAAGCTTGTTCAGAGTTACAGCGGAAGAAATTAACACGCGACTACACACGTCGCGAAAGTTGACACCACGCTCAGCCCAAAACATGGCGTCATTCCGGAGGGTCATTGTCAGCCGGGGACGGATCCCACTCCACGGACCAGCCAAACAAAACAGAGAATGGCCAGGCTGGACTATCCATTTGGTTCTCACAGGCCATACCTGAAAGACAGACCAGCAAGACTGAATATGCTAATACTCAGCAAGACTTAACCGAGATTGGGTATACTTAACCCGAAGCTAGACCATGGAGGATTGAGAGGTTCTAGTTTTGTTTTTGCTGAAAAGCAACAAAGAGTATGATCTAACTTTCATATTTTAGCTTTCAGATTCTAGTTTCTTTAACCATTCTAGGTAAGCACCTATACTAGACAAGCAAGGTAGAGATTAGCATCCATCAAGATTATTCCAACAATAGTTACTATTCTTACTCTATGTGGCAGAAGGAGCAAGCAGTCTCAATCTCCGCAAGAAACGGATGATTCTGAATTGAGTTTCATAACCTTGCAAGGGATCCTAACTCACACGTTCAGAAACTTAACTTTCCGAACAACCGTTCCCATCATATTTCGGGTACAATACATTGGATTCCTAGGATTTATGCAACTAGGGTTTCATTTCAACTCCTAGATGTAATGCAAGATATATAGTATATAAGTGAAATGGTAATAATTTGAAATACTGGGGTATGCATGGGGGCTTGCCTTCTTGAGTGGGGTTGGGGGCAGGAGTGTCAGAGAATTCCAAACTTTGGTTCGGGGCTTCAGTTAGATTCTCGACGATGTTTGTCGAGTCTTCACAAAACCCTTGGTCTTGTTCCAGGACTAACTCGTAGTCTCCGTCGTCGAGCGTCGTCGATTCTACATGATATGCAATGATTTAAGTGAGATGGTGCTTGAGTTAAAGATTTTATTTAACGATAAAGTTGCAATCTAATAATTAACACACATGAATTCATGAAACAAGGGGGGTTTAATTTCAAGTTACCATTTACACTTAAGTTATGGTTATAGTATTGGAATTACTGAAAACAGAAACTAAAATATTTGAATTTGAATTCAAACTTCAAGTTTAAATTCAAATCTTAGGTAAATAGAATTCAAATAAATAATTATCAATATATTAGATTATGGAAAAAGATCTAAATAAATAAGCTTTAGGAATATGCTTAACTAAATTCAAACCCTTTCAAATTACAAATCAGCACTGAGCATGAAATTTTTTTACACTAGCTTACACATGACCTAAAGAAGCTACGTACCAAAAATCACAAGAAACTAAGCTAGTATCTAGAAGTTATGCATACTATTCCCTTTTACCTTAAGTTTAAAATAGATTCAAAAGTATTTAGTTTCAAACCAAACTTCATTAATAAAAGTTGTAGAGTTTGAAATCTAGTTTCCAACAAAACTAGTTTGGCAATTTTTGGATTTTCCTACAATTTTCTACGAATTCTACAAGCCGGCAGCCTTGCTCACATGAAATGGGGGGGGGGTCCTTAGTTTCTTGCATATGGGTCCCTAGAACAGGAAATATACTCGCAAATGTGCCTCTGCCAGCTCCCGATGGCGGCCGGCCGATCTGCTCCGGCACGTTCCCACCGGCGGCGAGGTCACCGGCGGGGATGGACTGGCTTGGCACGACCTTCGGGACCTAGGGTGCTGTTTGGGAGCGGATGTGCTCGATGGGCAGGTGCGGAATACGGCCAGCGGCGAGGAGGGGCAGCGGCCACGATGGCGTGCTGGCGTTCCTGGCGAGGGGCCGGTGAACACGGGCAACCAAGGCGCACAAGAGCACCAGGGAGAGGTAATGGGGCGATTCCCGTACCCAAATTGGCCGAAGATGTGGCGGAAGAGGCTTGTCGACGGTGAGGCGGTCCTCGGACGTCTCCGGCGAGGAATGGCACGTGGTCGGGGCAATTCCGGCTAAGGAAGGCCGGAAGCTCGGCCAGAGCAGGTCGGGGAGCTAGCGGAGGAGGTGAAGGAGCGCTGGAGGGCTAGAATTTGGGCAGGGTGGATCAGCCGTGGAGGAATCTGGCGAGAAGCGTGGCAGTTGGCTCGGTGGTTGCGAGGGGGAAGAAGAGGAAATCAAGCGAGGAAAAGTGGTTCGGGTCAAGCTTTATAGGAGTGCACTGCTTCGTAGAAGAGAGGGAGAGGGAGAGCAGTCACGGGGCCGGGCTCAGGTCGGCAGGCGGCGCCGGCGTGCCCTTCGGGTGCGTGGCGGTCGCTCGGCACCGGCGGCCCGACGTGGCAGGTCGAAGGGAGGCCAGCGGAGGCGGCGCGGGCGGTGGAAGAGGCAGCAAGGCGACACGTGGGGCGAGAGGAGGGCGGCGCAGGCCTACAGCGGCTCGGGAAGCAGCCGGCGACGGTGGATCACGCGCGCGCGGCAGAGACAGAGGAGATCGGGGACCCGAGGAAGAAGATGAGGACCGATTTGCAAAATCTCAAAAGTGCGGGGACCCCACTGTAATGCTCTGATAACTTTCAAACCAGTGCTCAATTGGAGATGGGCCCAAAAGCAAAAATGTAGGGTTTTTCAAAATGTACAACTTTTCTTTAAGGTGCATTCATAGAAGAGCTAAGGATTTGAAGTTAATATAAAACTTAGCAAAGTTTCTAAACTCTACATAAATCCTATTTAAAAATTGCACTACATTTACGTCCCATGTGTAGTTTCACCTACATTTGCAATTTAAAGACAAGTTCTTGACTTTTACAAAACAACCCTCATACATTTAAATTCTACCTCCCACTCTCATCCTTTTAACACTTAAGGACCTTTATTAATTTATAACTATTTAAACAACCCTTTTTCCCTAGCATTTAAATTTTTAAGCACACTTTTACCCCATTTTGCACATAACTTCGTACCAAAATCTAGGGTGTGACAATACTAATTACCTGAGTGTCACAAAACACTTGACCACAGCTACCACACACTACGACCTTATCAACTTTTGTCAACACAGACGGGGTAATCTTTCAAGACATCATACTGCACATGACCCCGTCCATCATCCTTATAGTGATTGCAGAATAGTAAACATTCAACTCCTATATCGCGCGATGACAGGAAATCACTCGACTTCTGTCGGTCCTATTAGCAGAGCATCTATTAGATAAGGACTCAGGCACAATACATAGGTTCCTAGGATCCATGCATCTAGGGTTCCATTTCAACTCCTACACTGAATGCATAATATAGATATATAAGTATAAAACTGTATAAGTGTAGTAATTTAAAATACTGGGTTATGCATCAGGGCTTGCCTTCTTGAGCGGGCTGGGGTCAGGGATGTCAAAGACTTCCGAACCTTGGTTTGGGGCCTCAGTTAAATCCTCAGCGACGTTCACCTGGTCTTCAGAAAACCCTTGCTCGGGCTCCTGGATTAGCTCGTAGACTCCGTCGTCGAGTGTCGCTGACTCTACATAATATGCAATGATTTTAATTAGGTGGTTCTTGAGTTAAGAATTTTACTTCATGATAAAGTTGCAATCTAACAAATTTATAAACACAACTTCATAAAAAAAGAAATTTGAATTCAAACCTACTATTTGTATCTTAATTCAATTATCATAATTAATTGGATTAATTGAATTAGGTTAACAAGTTTGATTTTTATTTTGAAATCCACAAAGGCTATGGCCTTGAATTTTTGTGGATAAGCTTACTTCTAATAGATGAGCTTACTATGAATTTTTCATAAATTTCTGAAAATAGAAACTAAATCATTTGAATTAAGTTCAAATTTCAAGTTTAAATTCAAACCTCAGGCAAAACAGTGCCATAAATTCTTGAAAGATTTACTATGAACTAATCAATTATAGAACATCACATGACAAAAAGATCTAAGCATGAAAAACTTAGTAACATGCTTGAATAAATTTAAACCATTTTAAGCTTGATTTGCATAAGTTTAAATTAGTTCAAGCTACGATTCAGTACTGCAAGTGAAGTTTTTACACAAGCTTACTTACAACTTAACCAGGCTACACACCAAAAATCACAAGCAATAGAGCTAGCATGCAAAAGTTACACATAAGATACCCTTTTGCTAAACTTTAAAATAACTCAAAACTCATTTGGTTTCGAACCAGACTCTAATAACCAAAGTTGTACAGCTAAACTTCTGGAGTACAACAAAACTGGTTTGACAATTTTTGGATTTTTCTACAAATTCCTATGGATTTTCAAATTTGGCTAATTTGAAATGGAGGGTACTGATTTTTCATAGAAAGGCCCCTGGAAAGATTGAAATCCTTACAATTGAGTCCTTGGCTAGGTTTTACAAAGAAGCTGATCGACGGCGACCAAATTCCGGTGAGGGGGCTCACCGGCGGCGAGGGGAAAGTGGGGGAAAAGGTTCAGGAGTTCACATCGGTCACGGGGGTGGCCGGTGTTGAGGAAGAGAGGGGCTGAAACGGCGAGTCGACGGTGAACAGGGGCGGGGAGCGGGGCTCCGAGGGATGACGGCAGCGTTCCGGTGGGCGGAGTGCAGGTGAGCGGCAGGGAAGTGGCTAGAAAGCTTCCACGCGATGATGTGGTGCTGGTGGTATGCTTGGCAGGGGTTGAGAGGCAGCGGAGCGTCGGGACGACGGCGAGACCGAGCGGCGGTGGAGCTCGAGCTCACTGGCGCTGTGGTACGGGCTGCTCGAGTGCAGAAAAGTAAAATTGGACAGGTCTGTGAGCCTCAGTGGGTTGCGGCGGTGCTACTGGAGAACTGGATCGGGGGTGGGAAGCGGCGGAGGCGGCTGACGACGGCGGGCAGGAGCTGCGGCGGAGCTCCGGTGAGGAGTAGCGCTCGGGAAGACGGAAGACTGTGGAAATGTGAGTGCGTGAAGGCAAGAGTGAGTTCACTGGGAGCTCAGGGATGTGCTTGAAGTTGAGGAGGAGGCACGACGAGCGAGAGCAGGTGCTGGCAAGCCGGCGGGAGGTGTGGCACTCTCGGGCGTCGCCGGCGCGACGTGGAGGGCGAGGAGGGGCCAGCGGAGGCCGGGCAGGTGGTGGGCACGGCGCACAGAGAAAACAGAGAGAGGGAGGGGCTGGAGGTAGATGATGAGGACTAGCCTGCAATTTTCCAAAAATGCAGGGACTCCACTGTAAAGCCAAAACAACTTTCAAACCATACTCAAATAAAATGTGCCCAAAAGCAAAAGTGTAGAGCTTAACAAGAACTACAACTTTGCTTTAAGATTCAGTTTCAAAAGAGTTAAGGATTTGAATCTATTTTAAAACTTGGCAAAATTTTAAACTTCAGAGAAATTCTATTTAAAATCTACACTCCAATTGAATCCTTAGGGTAGTTTCACTTCTATCTGTGGTTTAAAAGTAAGTTCTTACCTTTTTGCAAAACAACCTTCACATGTTTTGATTTTTCCTACCACTCACACACATTTTGCACAAAAGGACCTGAACTTTTCATAATTACAAAAATACCCTATTCCCTTTGCATTTAAGTCTTTAATTACACATACAAGATCAAACACATAAACTTCATACTAGAATCTAGTGTGTTTTAATCCCAAGTACCTGAATGTCACAGCCTTCCCCCCTAAAAAGAATCTCATCCCGAGATTCCGGAATAGGATGGAATCGGACGATAAGATTTGGAAGTTGGCTTGAAGGAAGTCTGGAAAGTTACACTGAAGATATGACTCGGTTTCCCAAGTCGCTTCTTCTTCAGTGTGATGGTCCCACTGAATTTTGAACATCCTGATGGTTTCTATTTCCTCCGGTTCTTCTTTGTCACACCCGATTTATAAGAACATAAATCGAGCAATCATATATGCGCCAGGATCAAGTCACGCATATATACAACAGATTATCAAGATATCACAACACATGTCACGAATAAAAGCGTATAAATTATAAAATGAATATCTTTATTACAACTGAATCAAGAATCAGTTCAAGGAATGCGGAAGCGTAAAATGGATACATGAAGAGCTGGGCGCCACAGGGATGTCGACTGGGAGACAAATGCCTAGAAGTCGTCGAAGCCGCTGACGTAGTCCTCCACGTTGCCGGGCACTGAGCAGCGGTCGAAGATATCCGAAATGGAACAGAAAAGTGGAGAGGCAAGTGTGAGTACAAACTAGTACTCAACAAGTATAACACAAACTATGAGGCTCTAGGCTGGCTGACTCAACTGCATTAGCTTTTAGTCTTGGCAAATTTTATTAAAGCTAATTACTACAAGTGGATGAGTTACCATAACCCAAATTGCATAAGAAATTAGTCAGTATTAATTAAGAACTACTGAGAACCATCCAAACCGAAACCACCCGGGGAATCTCCCTAATCAAAGGTTGATAACCCCACTAATCAAAAGGAGGATCTGGGCCGCTCATGACTGTGAGCACAGCTGATATATCAGTTTTACACTCTCGAGAGGTTGCACAACTTTACCCACAAGTCGTGAGCTACGCTAGTTGTTCATCACACTTCCTTAGGTGAGATGGCTAGCAAGCACACTACGAGACCGTTACAAAGGATCACATTGGTAAGGTGTAACCGCTAAGGATTCTGGATCAGCGACGATGGGGCCCACCTCCGGGGGTACAAGACACACAGCACAGACCAAGCCGGAGGAGCAGGGACCATTGAAGCTTACCACCCCTCTTGCCCACGCAGGTAAGTTACTCCCGAACCAAAATGACCTAATTAGTAAGTCAAGACCGTCCCATTCCAGTCTTGTGGTTGCGCGGTTGTCCCAGGTTGTCGCTCTATGAACCGGTCCTTATGGAGAGTGGCCAACCAAGCACTAAGCACCGTGCTGGCCCCCTAAACCATGTTTCTAACAAAAACATCTTTTAAGGACGCACAAACCACTCAAGCACACAGCACAGAGGGCCGGCTCCAGAATTAAGTTGCATAAGACCATTAATCAAATTAATTAAAAAGGACCAAGATTTGTTATAGCGCAACAACCTAGCACAACTAACCAAAATGCAACCCAAAGGATATATGTAAAGATATAAAGGTGGCTAGGAAGTGCTTATAGGTATACAGTATTAAAATGCAGTATGAAATTGTATTTAAAAGTGATAGGAGGTTCATGTTATACTTGCCTTCCTCGTACTCCCCCGGCTGCTGCTCGAACTGCTCGGAAGATGGCTGCTCCTGGTACTGGTCCAAAGGCTCCGCGTCTACTCATGATCGTAACGCCAAAACATAGTCCAGCACATACACATACATGCAAACAAGGACAAAAATATAAGAAACAGTACAACATTACATAGAAATAGCACACAAAACTATGCTAGAACGATTCTACGCGTTACAACGATCGCGTGGATATAAAGAACACCTAAAACGGAGCTGAAACGCGAAAACCACACTTTAAATAAGATCCAGGGACCCATTTGTAAGAAAAACCTAACTTCCAGGGGGCTTCTGCACAAAAACCGAGGACTTAAACATAAATAAACCCTAGACGTAGGGGCTAGCTGGCTTAAAAACCTCAGGCTGGACGGCGGGTTCAAATTCCAGGAAGTTCAGGGGCTTAAACCAATAAAATAGGACTAAAACATAAATACTTTTGAACTAAAGGGGTACTGCGGGTTGATTCGAGAAAACCTCAGGGGTTCTTTAGAAAGATTGCCAGGCTGAACCGGTATAGGCGACGCTCGGCCGTTAGATCGCGATCGGAGGGCTCGGGCGAAGGGGTATGCAGGATCTAATCCTACGCGTTGGAGACTGATCAGACGGCTGGGATGCCCTGGAGGCTCGGGTGGCGATGGGGGTCGCCGGAGACGCGCTCCCCGCGGCGGCGCTTCGCCGGCGCGTAGCGTATCTTGGTGCTCCGGGCTCGGTTCGGGATGAAATCAAGCCCTAGGGGTGGAACATGGCATGGGAAACTTATCTATGCACTCAAGGCGGTGAATTTGGGCACGGTTAGGGTGTGTCGACGGAGAGGGCGGCTCGGGGTGGCTACCAACTCCGGCGTGCGTGCGTTCCGGGGGCTAGGAGGGATCCCGGGCTTCGACATCTAGTGCATAAGATGCGGGGGAACATGTGGTGCTCACTAGGGGTCTGTGGTAGCCGGTGCTGCAGTGGAGGGTGGCCGGCGACGAGCTTCCGCGGCGGAGGGGATCGGGCTCCTGCGGAGGAGGATGATGCCGGGGTGGCCGGGCCCTCTGGGTGGCGGGAATCGCTCCGGGAGTATCCTGCGGAGGTGCACAGGGAGTCAGGGAGGCGCGAGGCTCACCGGCGGCGACCAATTGCCCGGAGCGGCTTGCGGCTTACCGAACACCGAGCAGCGGAAAGGGCAGTGCAGGGAGGGGCTCAGGCGGCTGGGACGCGGAGGCAGCTGAGGGAGAGGGCGAGGAACAGCTGTGGCTAAGAAGGGGGGTTGGCAGCCTCGGCGTGCGGGTCGTTCGCGCAACGGCCCCCGCACCTCCCGCGGATGCGCTGCAGCTTGATCCAATCCAGGTGCTGCGGCTTCTAGAAGCAAGGGGAAACTCGGGTGCTGGCCAGGGCGCGGGCTCGGGTGCGGTTCAGAGGGGCGGACCCGGACGCAGAGGCGCGGCCGGCGGGGGAGAAACAGAGGAGAGGGGACCGGGCGCTAGAAGGAAGAAGAAAGGGGAGGCGCCGACATGTGGGTCCGAGCTGGCAGCGAGGGAGAAGAAAGAGGGGGTGCAACCAGGAGCTGGGCCGTGCTGGAGAGGGAAATAGGCCGGGGCGCGGCCCACGCGGAAGGGAGAGAGGAGAGGGGACCCGAGGAGAATGGGCTGCCGGGCTGCGGAGGGAAAAAGAGAGAGAGAAAAGGGGTGGGCCGGCGTGGCCCATGCGGGAGTGAGGAGGGGAAAGGGGAAAGGAAAAGCTGGGCCGGGCTGGGTTGGGCTGCCTTCCTCTTTTCTTCCCTTTTCTTCTTCCCTTTTTCTTTTATACACTCAAATCATTCAAACAAAACCATTTGAATTCAAACAAATTCGAATTCAAAACTTATAAACTCAACACAAGGAAAACAATGCTCCAGCATGAATGCACAAACATGTTGACCTTACAATAAATTTTATTTTCTTGTGTTGTAAATTACTTTAAATGCAAGATAAATTAGAGAAAACCCTGGAAATTTTATTTAAGCCAAAATAAATTCATTAAAATTAGGAAAAATTACATTTGGGGTGTTACATTCTTCTTCACCTTCAAGTGCTTCAGGTATAGCAGGAGGTGCTGGCTATTGCTGAAGTTCATTAATGTGAGCGAGGGCGTCGTCAACCTTAAGGATGAGGTCGTGGACTTGCTCCTGGAGGAACTCGATAATCGTGTTACGTTGAGTGATTATTGCATCACTCTCATTGATCTGATCCTCCCGGTCGACAATGGTCTCATCTCGCTCTGCGATAATTTCCTCCTTTTCCGTGACCAATGCTTGAAGCTCTTCTATCTGAGTGACCTGTCGATCAGCATTTCTGTAGTGACCTTGAGCTATACCGGTCAACAGACTCATACCACGGCTCAGCAAGATCTGATAGTGGTGCTGGGCATTCATGAACCTGATGGTACCATGGAGCGTCTCTTCGGCTAAATCTCCCAGCATGTGGCCATAATGGGCTATCCAGAAATTCCACTCGGGATCACTGGAATTTATTGCAGGGAATAGGCCGATAGGATGCCCGGCAACTTCTGCGGTATGCTGGTCGCAGAAAGTGTGGATGGCCTCAAGAGCTGTGGTCTCAAAGGTGTCGAGGAGATGATAGCCAACCACATCGACCTTGATGGGCTGCCACTGAGAGCGAAAAGCGTGCTGAGGAATGGTCATCTTAACTCTACACCGAGGAACACCTTCCTCCCTATATTCCACTCCATCATACTGGTGGGGGCTCGGTGTAGAAGAATAACCTAAGTGACTCCCACAAGAGACGGGAAAAACCCTCCCAGTGCAAGGCATTGGTATGGAGATGCCCTGCGTGATCCCAAAAGACATTTGGAGGAGCCGCCATCTGAAGCAAGAATTTAGATGGTGAAATTGCAGGTTTTCAACAAAATGGTTGAAATGACTGCACAAATAAAGGTGAGTCAAAAGTATGGAATGGCTGGATTGCATTTACCCTGCTGAGAACTCACAAGGTAAATGGAATGAGACAACAGATTCTGATAACAGCGAAGGCTGGAAATCAGATGGATGTTAAGATACTCATCTCTAAGAATGTCTCTAGGAGCAAAGCAAGATGGTACTTGGGATAGACAACACTTCAGATGTCCTTACTGAACACTCTTTCAACTTATTTACTTATTTTGTTCATGAATTATGCATGCACGTGCTACTCGACCTCACAACCAAAAACAATTGGCAAATATTTTTGGACTTACGTGGTTAGTCTCGGTGGCACAATATTTACGTCTCTCTCTAATAACTAGTCGATAAGTCCTATCCATCTTAACCTCTTAATCGTGGTTAGTGTACCTGCAGAAGACCATATTTATATAACATGAACTTTTCATGGCAGCACGACATGAAAGCGTCCCCAAACAGTACTGTTCACTATAGAAATAGTATCCGTACAATTTCCACCGTACGGACGACGTTAGCATACGTTACATCTGCAATGTATTCACAGGGGTACCATATAAAATGGGGGTATGAACAACGATCACCATACCCTGTGCCGAACCATATACTCCCAATATGATCAACTAATCGTTGATATATTGGCAGCATCTCAAGTAAGCCACTGCTTGAGAAACAGCGTTCGGTTCGCATCACCGACGAGAAGGCCAATCTCCCTCAGTTGGCTGAGGATCCTTACCTTCTTACCTTCTTGTCTAAACGTTGAGAAACAAGACAATACGAATAGATATCTAGGGTTGGTTGTGCTCGAAAGTAAGTTTTGATAGAAAGTAGTGCTGTAAGTTAGAGCTGAACTATACACATATACATACTAGTAGCCACCTGATTACTCCCATATAAACCCCTAGGGCTTTACGATCTAAGCACCAACCTTAACAAATCCAACCCACTTTGCAAATTCTTTTGTTAAGCCAATTTTATACTGAAAACATTTTTAAGAGCTGCTGCAGTTTTAGTGCCGATTGTAAGAGTAAACCTAACAACTCTGATACCAGCTGTGGCAGAACCAATCCGCTTGAAATATTCTAGCTCAAGTGCGATAGTCATCACTATACAGGCGATACTAACTCAACGCACTTCAAACGGAACAACCCATTGGTCTATCGGGTCACCGCCCAATTCAACCATGGTTACACAGGATCGACGTAGGTTTACCTCGCATGAAGGCGAGTTTACAATCACACAACAGCTCACCAACTTTTAATTCATAGAAATATTAAATATTATTACAATCTATTTTAAACTTAAAGTAAACTTATATAAATATTGTTTAATACCACAAGCTATGCAAGCTTGTTCAGAGTTAAAGCAGAAGAAATTAACACGTGACTACACACATCGCGAAAGTTGACACCACGCTCAGCCCGAAACATGGCGTCATTCCGGAGGGTCATTGCCCACCGGGGATGGATCCCACTCCACGGACCAGCCAAACGGAACACAGAATGGCCAGGCTGGACTATCCATTTGGTTCTCACAGGCCATACCTGAAAGATAGACTAGCAAGACTGAGTATGCTAATACTCAGCAAGACTTAACCGAGATTGGGTATACTTAGCCGAATCTAGACCATGGAGGATTGAGAGGATCTGGTTTTCTTTTTGCTGAAAAGCAACAAAGAGTACGATCTAACTTTTATGTTTTAGCTTTTAGATTCCAGTTTATTTAACCATTCTAGGTAAGCACCTATACTAGACAAGCAAGGTAGAGATTAGCATCCATCAAGATTATTCCAACAATAGTTACTGTTCTTACTTTATGTGGTAGAAGGAGCAAGCAGTCTCAATCTCCGCGAGAAACAGACGATTCTGAATCGAGTTTCATAACCTTGCAAGGGATCCTAACTCACACGTTCAGAAACTTAACTTTCCGAACAACCGTTCCCATCATATTCTGGGTTATGGATCAGGGCCACCACAAGCGACTGTAGGACCATACGCACATCATGTGCGGGACTTACCTCTACAGCGCGACTGTATGACCGTACTCCCATCTGCTGTACGGAACTTATTCCCACACGTCGGTTTGTGTGTGCAACAGAAACCAATATATCGAGTGGCGGGGATAAGTCCATTCGCCAGGCAAATCAGGTAATAGGCTTACCGTGTACCATATTTACAGCATGTGGCTAGTACTTTCAAACACTTGACCACAACTACCACACACTGCAACCTTATCAACTTTTATCAACACAGACGGGGTAACCTTTCAAGTCATGATACTGCACATGACCCCGTCCATCATCCTTATAGTGATTGCAGAATAGTAAACATTCAACTCGTATATCGCGCGAGTGATAGGAAATCACTCGACTTCTGCCGATCCTATTAGCAGAGCATCTATTCGATAAGGACTCAGGCACAATACATAGGTTCCTAGGATCCATGCATCTAGGGTTCCATTTCAACTCCTAGACTTAATGCATAATATAGATATATAAGTATAAAACTGTATAAGTGTAGTAATTTAAAATACTAGGTTATGCATCGGGGCTTGCCTTCTTGAGCGGGGCTGGGGTCAGGGATGTCAAAGACTTCCGAACCTTGGTTCAGGGCTTCAGTTAAATCCTCAGCGACGTTCACCTGGTCTTAAGAAAACCCTTGCTCGGGCTCCTGGATTAGCTCGTAGACTCCATCGTCGAGTGTCGCTGACTCTACATGATATGCAATGATTTGAATTAGGTGGTTCTTGAGTTAAGAATTTTACTTCGCGATAAAGTTGCAATCTAAAAAATTGATAAACACAACTTCATAAAACAACAAATTTGAATTCAAACCTACTATTTGTATCTTAATTCAATTATCATAATTAATTGGATCAATTGAATTAGGTTAACAAGTTTGATTTTTATTTTGAAATCCACAAAGGCTATGGCCTTGAAATTTTCGTGGGTAAGCTTACTTCTAACAGATGAGCTTACTATGAATTTTTCATAAATTTCTGAAAACAGAAACTAAAGCATTTGAATTAAGTTCAAATTTCAAGTTTAAATTCAAACCTTAGGCAAAAAAGTGCCATAAATTCTTGAAAGATTTACTATGAACTACTCAATTACAGAACATCACATGGTACAAAGATCTAAGCCTGAAAACCTTAGTAACATGCTTGAATAAATTTAAACCATTTCAAGCTTGACTTGCATAAGTTTAAATTAGTTCAAGCTAGTGTTCAGTACTGCAAGTGAAGTTTTTACACAAGCTTACATACAACTTAACCAGGCTACACACCAAAAATCACAAGCAATAGAGCTAGCATGCAAAGTTACACATAAGATACCCTTTTGCTAAACTTTGAAATAACTCAAAAAGCATTTGGTTTCAAACTAGACTCTAATAGCTAAAGTTGTAGAGCTATACTTCTGGAGTACAACAAAACTAGTTTGACAATTTTTGGATTTTTCTACAAATTCCTTTGGATTTTCAAAGTTGGCTGATTTGAAATGGGGGGTACTGATTTTTCATAGAAAGGCCCCTAGAAAGATTGAAATCCTTGCAATTGACTCCTTGGCCGGGTTCTACAGAGAAGCCGATCGACGGTGACATAATTCCAGCGAGGGGGCTCACCGGCGGCGAGGGGAAAGTGGGGGAAAAGGTTCAGGAGCTCACGGCAGTCACGGGGGTGGCCGGTGTTGAGGAAGAGAGGGGCTGAAACGGCGAGTCGACAGTGAACAGGGGCGGGCGGGGGGCTCCGAGGGACGATGGCGGCATTTCGGTGGCCGGAGTGCAGGAGAGCAGCGGGGAAGTGGCTAGAAAGTTTCCACGCGATGATGTGGTGCTGGTGGTGTGCTTGGCAGGGGCCGAGAGGCGGCGGAGTGTCGGGCGAGACCGAGCGGCGGCGGAGCTCGAGCTCACCGGTGCTGTGGTCCGGGCTGCTCCAGTGCAGAAAAGTGAAATTGGACAGATCTGTGAGCCTCAGTGGGTTGCGACGGTGCTACTGGAGCACTAGATCACGGGTGGGAAGCAGCAGAGGAGGCTGATGACGGCGGGCAGGAGCTGCGGTGGAGCTCCGGCGAGGAGTAGCGCTCGGGAAGAAGGAAGACAGTGGAAATGTGAGTGCGTGAAGGCAAGAGTGAGTTCATTGGGAGCTCAGGGACGTGCTTGAAGTTGAGGAGGAGGCACGGCGAGCGAGAGCAGGTGCTGGCAAGCCGGCGGGAGGCGTGGTGCTCTCGGGCGTCGCCGGCGCGACGTGGAGGGGCGAGGAGGGTCCAGTGGAGGCCGGGCAGGCAGTGGGCGCGACGCAGAGAGAAAATAGAGAGAGGGAGGGGCTGGAGGTAGATGATAAGGACTAGCCTGCAATTTTCCAAAAATGCAGGGACTCCACTGTAAAGCCAAAACAACTTTCAAACCATAGCTCAAATGAAAATGTGCCAAAAAGCAAAAGTGTAGAGCTTAACAAGATCTACAACTTTGCTTTAAGGTTCAGTTTTAGAAGAGTTAAGGATTTGAATCTATTTTAAAACTTGGCAAAATTTTAAACTTCAGAGAAATCCTATTCAAAATCTACACTTCAATTGAATCCTTAGGGTAGTGTCACTTCTATCTGTGGTTTAAAAGTAAGTTCTTGTCTTTTTGTGAAACAACCTTCACATGTTTTGATTTTTCCTACCACTCACACACACTTTGCACAAAAGGACCTGAACTTTTCATAGTTACAAAAATACCCTTTTCTCTTTGCATTTAAGTCTTTAAACACACATACAAGATCAAACACATAAACTTCATACTAGAATCTAGTGTGTTTTAATCCCAAGTACCTGAATGTCACACGGTTACACTCCACCGATCTCGGAAATCATGGCGAAGTGGGCACCCCATTATCTTCCGTGACGTGGTAGGTCGCTCCCGACGCACACCCCCGAAAAAACTGCACCGATACTCCAACTCCCCGGGTAAGCCTTAGTAGGCCACATCCTCATTCAATATATTTGATTGCTCAGTTTTCAAAGTACTTAGAAACCCAAAAGCACGCCGTTGGGTCCCAACTAGGGAATCCGACTGACCAAGGTTTAAAGGCAAGTCTCCGGAGAATTTATCGGTGTTTTACCACCACGCCCACCGAAGGATACCCCTGAGGTGGTGACTTTGTAGGTAGGGTGTCATTGAGATCAGGAACTTGATTGTGTAAGGGACACAAAGTTTCAACAGGTTTGGGCCGCCGAGAGCATAGTACCCTATGTCCTGTGTGGTTTGTATTGCCTTAGATGGTGATCGGGTGATCTCCTGTTTGGAGGTGATCCTTGTCAGCCCTTATATAGTCTATGGGGATAGGGTTACATGGTAGTTTCCTACTGTCTCTGACTAGTTTTACTACTATATAAGTAGTTCTACTACGCTACGAGTAGCTACAATAGATGTAGGGTGTGGGCCATGTCCCATCCCTTATCCTAAGATATGTACGCTATGTGCACAGTCCTGTGGGCTTAGATCAGACAAGCCCCCGAGCTCTTCATAGTCGAGTCTTGCAGGCGTCCAAGGACTTCTGAAGGCGTCTTCGAGTTCTCTTGAACTCCATCTTGTAGGTGTCTTCCGAGTACTTCCTTGGCTGCATCAAGGCTGTGAGGTGCTCATGCCCCGAGTAATTGTCAAGTCTTCTTTTATATGGGGTGCGATTGAACTTGTACTCCATATGAAGTAGCCCCTGAGCCTTAGGTTGACTCATAGAATCAGGCTGAGGGTCAATTTAGTCTTGAGTCTTCTGTCCTTATCTTCCAAAAGATTTGAAAAATAAGTCACTGATGACACATGTCCCTGCAACCCCCGAGCCTTGAATCCAAATCCTCAAGGATTTGAATAAAGGATCCAAAGAATCGTGGCATGCAATATATGACAGTGAAAATTTGATGGTTAAAATGGGCAAATTTGTTTAGAAATTCAAAAACCGCTCTTTTCGGGATGAATTCCCTGAAAAAATGGTTGAACAAATAACTTCACCAAAAAGTCCCCGAAGTTACCGCTCAAATCAAACCATGATCACTGAGAGCCGTGTCATATCCAGCCCCCGAGCCTACGACCTAGATGAATCGCATAGTATATGCCTAGTAGTCCGTGGCGCTAGCCCAGCCTAGGCATAGGTCAAGTTCCCGCTGGATCTTGAACTGTTGATGAAGTTGACTAGTCAAAGTCGATTCCGACTAGATTTGTAGGCGAGATGAGTAGTCGAAGTAGTTGAACACACGTAAAACTAGTCGGGAACTAGTAAATGCCTTGTTCTGGGAGCGAGTCTCCTTCAGTAACATAGGGTACTAGTCGAGAACTAGTAATCTGAGCGTTACTGGAACTAGGGGAGCAAGGCCCCTTTAGTAAACATGCACGGATACGAGTTGTGAACCAGTAAACGGAGTTGTACCGGAAGAATGGGAGCGAAGCCCTTTCAGTAACATAATACTAGTCAGAAACTAGTAATCAGAGCGTTAAGAACTATGGGAGCGAGGCCCCTGCAGTAAACTTGCACAGATACTAGTTGTAAGCTAGTAAATGGAGTTGTATTGGAAGTATGGAAGCAATACCCCTTCAGTAACATAGCATACTAGTCAGAAACTATTAATCTACTACTCAAACTATGGGAGCGAGGCCCCTTCAGCAAACTTGCACGTCATACCAGTCGTGAACCAGTAGATGGAGTTGTACTAGAGCGAGGCCCCTTCAGTAACATAGCATACTAGTCGGAAAGTAGTATTCTATTACTAGAAGTATGGGAGCGAGGCCCCTTCAGCAAACTTGCATTGAATACCAATCGTAAACCAGTAAATGGAGTTGTACTAGAAGTATGAGAGCGAGGCCCCTTCAGCAAACTTGCACGTAATATCGGTCATAAACCAGAAGAACAGAGTTGTACTGAAAGTATGGGAGCGAGGCCCCTTCAGTAACATAGTATACTAGTCAGAAACTAGTAATCTATTACTTGAAGTATAGGAGTGAGGCCCCTTCAGCAAACTTGCGCGTAATACCGATTGTAAACCAGTAGATCGGAGTTGTACTGGAAGTACGGGAGCGAGGCCCCTTCACTAACATAGTATATTAGTTGGAAACTAGTAATCTTTTACTGGAAGTATGCCAACGAGGCCCCTTTAGCAAACTTGCGCGTAATACCGGTTGTAAACCAGTAAACGGAGTTCTACTAAAAGTATGGGAGCGAGGCCCCTTCAGTAACATAGCATACTAGTCGGAAACTAGTAATCTGGTACTGGAAGTATGGGAGCGAAGCCCCTTCAGTAACATAGCATACTAGTCGGAAACTAGTAATCTGTTACTGGAAGTATGGGAGGAAGGCCCATGTAGTGAACTCGATGTAGTACTAGTCGTGAACCAGTAGACAGAGTAGTATTGGAGGTTTTGGAGCAATGCCCATGCAGCAAACTCAACGTAGTACCAGTCATGAACCAATAGATGGAGTAGTACTGGAAGTATGGGAGCAAGGCCCATGCAGTAAACTCGACGTACTACTAGTCATAAACCAGTAGATGGAGTAGTACTAGAATGATGAGAGCAAGGCCCATGCAGTAAACTCGATGTAGTACTAGTCGTAAACCAGTAGATGGAGTAGGACTAGAATGATGAGAGCAAGGCCCATGCAGTAAACTCGACGTAGTACTAGTCGTAAGCAAGTAGACGGAGTAGTACTAGGAGTATGTGAGTGTTGTCGGTCAAAACCCACCGGCGAGTAGCGACAGGCAACACGAGGAGCCGGGACGCTTCCGGAACTGCTGGTGGGTCCCAGTCCCTCGGTCAACGGCCCAGAAGTCCGGCACACGCCCTGGCTTGATGAAGTGCTAGGCGTGCCACCTGACCTGTACCTGATCAGGAAGGTGTAGAAGTCGTTGTCAATTATTTTCCTGCATGCATAGCCATGTCAAACATTAGTCCGAGCCGCGAGGGGCTCTTAACATAACTCCGAAGATTGGCTAGAAGAGCCGATGGAGCCTCTGCACTAGGCCAAACCTGTCTTCGTACTAGGTTGGACCTTCGAATACCTCTCAGAATCGGCTGAAAGATGCCGATTGCCCCGTTTAACAGATCGGATCTATTAATATTTAAGCGTCTTGTACAAATCCGATAGAAAAAGATAAAAGCGTGCTTTGTAATTACCAGATAATCCAATCCACAAGAGTAAAGGTTTTCACTGTGTAACCGGAACATCCTACGCGCAGTTAAGCCTAACGAACATGCAAGATGACAAGACGGTAACCTAAAAAGAGGCCTAAAAACCAACTAACAAGTCGATTCCTGGAATAATCCCTCCTTAGATTACCATAAAGCATCAATCATGCAGCCGGAACATTTAACCCATTTGAAGGGCCTAATCATACGGATATTAAAACAATTCCTTGTAGAACAAAGAATTACCATAACGGATTAGATCTGCTAAGTAAGAACAGAGCACGGTGCTGCCCGTGCACCCGGATTGCGTACAAGGGCAGCTAAACGATTACGGACAGCAAGCAGAGCATGGATATACTTTTCAAAACCAATGCAGCATCATAATCGTTTAAGATAACTAGTGTTACTCGCCATCAACGACGCTTCAGTACAAGAAACACGAAGATAAGCAGGTAAACGCGATGCTACCCCGATCATGCGGAGCATGATCGGAGCAGCATGTCAATTACCTGGAGAGACCCTTGGGAAAGGGGTGGCGATGCATATTTATAGTCCGGAGACTTGATCTTTTCTAACTAACCCTAGCTGATTACGATGCAATCTCTAACTTACTTTATTTAAACTATCCTTACTAGATACATGGCCATGCCGGCCCTTGACGATGATTTCCTTCAGCCCATTTTGCTCTCGGCCCATCCTTGGGCAAGTCAAATTATGGCGATAACACATGCCCTCCTGGTTTTGGCAATGATAATTCCGAAACCATCGCCCCTTCGACTTCTAAGACTTGTTACACGCACATGCCGCTCCCAATGCCATCGGACGCGACCCTTTGACTTCTCCCTCGGGAATTGCGATAGCGCCGCTTCGCCTTCCATCTTTGCCCTTATAAACTGGCATCAGCGGATTTACTTCTATTCATCTTCCTCCTCCGCGCATTAACCGCACCAGCATATTCCGCATCCCCCGACAATGGCTTCCTCTTCCTCTGCCTCCTCCAATTCCTCTTCCTCTTCTTCCATAATCTCCATCACCTCTCTTCACTCCGAAACCTCTAGGGAAGCAATGCTGGAGTTCGATCCGATAGCCTCATACGAGGCTCTTGCTCCTCTGCATTGGGACGCAGAGGAGAGGGACTTCAGCATTTAGTCAGAGGACGATGAGTCCCTGACCAACGATGAGGACCTCCAGATTCTCCTTCACAGGGATCTGGACGAAGGCAACAAAGATTCCTAGGATGAAGACTTCTTCTCTTCCTCAGAAGAAGACACCAAGGACACTTCCACCGACGACGACTCGGCAGCAGGAGGGTTCCTGCATGATGGATCGTCGTCTTCAGAAGACGACGGGGACACCAGCAACGACGCCGGTCCTAGCAGCAGTGACGGTGGCAATAGCAGTAGCAACAGTTGCGGCGATAGCGGCGACGATGACACCAGCGCGTCCCCTCCGTACAAGCGCCGCAAGTCCTCAGGGACCTACTGGTGGTAGTTTGTAGGGTCGTCTGCCGTTGTGCAGAGAGCCGGTAGATCAGCTTCTTTTGTAATAATCTCTTGTGAATAAACCCTTTTATTTCAACAAGCCAATGTCTGAAAATCCAATCTTAAAGTCCGATGGCATCGCATCGGCCCTTCTCCTTGAATCGTCCAATCCAATCCCCTGCCTTTCCTTTATTCTGGATCGGAAATCTCAGAGACCTTCATGAACTCGAGTACCCTTCAAATGATCTGACCTTCATGAACTCGAGTACCCTTCAAATGATCTTGCTAATAATAAGAGTACTCTGTCAAGATCTACCCCTCTTTTTCTTTTGCCATCTAGCTATGTACCAAAGTAAGTCGAACCTGCTCATGTTGTTATTGCTTTCCCCTGATCCCCAATCAAGTCGAAGAATATGATCATCAAGAAAAACCCGCAAAGAAGTCGAACTTATTCTTCTAAGATCAAGAGACACCCGCAATCAACTTCTCTATTTTTTTATCGAACCCCGGGACTTGCAGGTTCTAATTATTGCTTCTAAAGTTGATAGCTTAACATCGGCTATTCCATCTTTAGCTCCGTGTACGGACCTGCACTGCTCTTTCTTTAGATATCTGACTTGTTTATCTCGTTCTACTTTACAGCCTGATGCACTGCACCGGCTTTCAAAGTACCCGATGGATACTGACCTACAGCCTAATGCACCACAAAGTACCCGATCATGTCGTCTTGTAGCTCGATGTATCACATCAGCTTTCCTCACAGATATCCTGATTGAGTTGGTCCATAGCCTGATGCATTACATCGGCTCCATCATTTGTCTTCCCACATGCTCGGGAAATACTTCTTGAGGTGTTGGCCATTGATGGCTACCGGAAATTTAACTCCATCCAATTCTTCAAGCATGTACGCATTCCCTAGTAAAGCTTGAACAACTCTATAAGGCCCATCCCAATTCGGAGACCATTTACCATATGCCGCATCCTTAGCCCCCAATGGTAGCACCGCTTCCCATACTAAATCTCCAACTTGGAATTCCTTTGGTTTAACCTTCTTATTGTACGTGCGGGCTACCTTGGCCTTATTTTCCTTGATCTTTTCCAGTGACCAGAGCCTGAGTTCTGTAATGTCTTCCATGTTGTCGCTCATTAGTGCAGCATATTCTTCAGCAGTTAAATCATTCTGAAACTCTATTCGTCTTGAACCAGCCGTAATTTCCCATGGTAATACGGCCTCCTGCCATACACCAAATGATATGGTCAAGTTCTTGTTGCCCCATGGCATGACACACGATAAGCCCATAACGCTTCTGATAATACTTCATGCCAACGCCGTGGGTATTCATCAATCTTCCTTTTGATCAGCTTGATCAAGCTCTGATTGGACACTTCAGCTTGTCCATTTGCTTGAGCATAGTATGGAGATGACCTGATCAATTTGATCCCCATGTCGGCAGCGAACTTCTTGAACTCATCAGATATAAATACCGACCCTCCATCTATTGTAATAGTCTGAGGAATCCCAAACCTATGAATAACATGTTCTTTGACGAAATTGATGACGTCCCTTGACGTTACTGACTTCATAGGCACAGCCTCTACCCACTTGGTAAAATAATCTGTAATAAACTGATGGCCTTTACTCGATGGAGGATTAATCTTACCGATCATGTCCATACCCCAGCCCCTGAATGGCCAAGGTTTGATGATAGGATTCATTGCTGATGCTGGTACTATTTGTATTTTTCCAAACCTCTGACAAGCCTGGCATCCTTTATAATACTTGAAGCAATCTTCTAGCATATCAGGCCAATAATATCCCGAGCGCCTGATCAACCACTTCATCTTGTGGGCTGATTGACGAGTACCACACGTACCTTCATGGACTTCATGTAGAAGCCGATTGGATTCAATCTGCCCCAAGCACTTGAGCAGTAGCCCCTCTAGAGTCCTATAGAACAAGTCGTCCCCTATCAAGACGTACTTCATGGCTTTGTAGCGTATCTTCTTAGGTGCCCCACGAGCCGGATCCTTCAAGTAATTGAAGATATCGGCTCTCCAATCCCCCTGATCCAGCAGGTTTATTGGGAAATTAGCTTCATCCACCATATCCTTGTAACCTGAAGCTCTCTGGGCAAGATCATTGGCCTCAAAATTTTGTACTCGAGGTATCCAGTAGAAATTTATATATCTGAACCGGGCCATCAGCTCCTGGCATTGTCTCCACAAAGGAAACAACAACTCACTCTCACATCGGTAAGTTTCCGTGAGCTAAGAGATGACCAGCTTTGAATCCCCGAAAATCTCTACTTCTTCTGCTCCAACCCCAAGAAGTAATTCCATACCTTTGTGCACTGCTTCATACTCGACTAGATTGTTGGTGCAAGGTGTTGGTAATCTGTTTGAAAAGGAATATGTTGCCCCCCAAGGCGAAACGAGCAAAATACCTATGCCGGAGCCATCTCCACAGACCGACCCATCAAAATACATTGCCCATGCCCGGATGGAAAGTACTGCTATGTCTGAGCTAGTCCTTTCTGTGATAGGTCGGCAAACGCCTGCCCTTTGACTGCCTTTGCAGGTTGGTACCGAATATCAAACTCTGACAAAGCAAACAATTGTCTCGGCAGAAAGCAGGATGTGGCGGATCTTCGTACAAGTAAAGAATAGATAGAGGCATAGTTTCTCAATTTTAGGGTACCTTGTCTCCGCATCTAACATCCTTCTGCTGAGATAAAAAACAACTCTCTCCTTGCCATCCTGCACTTGTACGAAGACCGAAGTAATGGAAGTGTTACCTACTGACAGATAAACATAGAATGGCTTACCCTGCTGGGGTGGGACTAACAC
The DNA here is from genome assembly GCF_002211085.1 of Panicum hallii. NCBI lineage: Eukaryota > Viridiplantae > Streptophyta > Magnoliopsida > Poales > Poaceae > Panicum > Panicum hallii. The sequence goes on along the minus strand of NC_038046.1, from coordinate 43,927,950 downwards.
AGGCGGTTTGGATAAATATTCTTTGATATCTTCGAGTGCCTGTTGTTGCTCTGCCCCCCAGTGGAACTCGTCATTGGATTTAATTTTTACCAGCTCCATGAATGGCTCGATTCTTCCTGACAGATTGGAAATAAACCTCCTGACAAAATTGATCTTGCCAATGAGATGTTGGAGTTCCTTCTTTGTAGTAGGCGGCACCATTTTTCTTATAGCTTCTTGACTTTTTAGGCCGATCTCAATTCCTCGCTTATGAACCAAGAAACCCAGGAACTGACCGGCCGATACACCAAAGGCGCATTTCTTTGGATTCATTCTAAGCCCGAACTTCCTAGTTCGTTCCAAGACCCGCTGTAGATCTCCTAAATGCCCCTCAGCCGATGCAGATTTCACCACCACTCATCAATGTAGATTTCCACCAGCTTACCGATCAAGTCATGGAACATATAATTCATGGCCCTTTGGTATGTAGCACCAGCATTTTTCAGCCCAAAAGTCATGACCACCTACTCGAATAATCCCACCGCACCTGAAACTCTGAATGCGGTCTTACGGATATCTTCTGGAGCCATAAAAATTTGGTTATAACCAGCGTTGCCATCCATGAAACTCAACATCTTATGACCAGCAGCTGCATTAATCAATGTCTCTGCCACCGGCATCGGGTACTCATCTTTTGGTGTAGCTTTGTTAAGATCTCTGAAGTCTACATAGACTCTCCACCGGCCATCCTTCTTCTGTACAAGCACAATGCTGGAAATCCATTCAGCATACCTGCATGTCCTGATGAAGCCTGCTTCTATCATCTTTTCGACTTCTTTCTTGACATCTTCTAGTACTTCGGCCTTCATTTGCCGCGCTCGTTGCTGGAACGGCCGAAATCCTAGCTTAAGAGGGAGCCGATGCTCCATAATACTTCTGTCCAACCCAGGCATCTCTGTGTAGTCCCAGGCAAAACAATCCGCATATTCTTTTAGCAACATCATCATCGGCTCTCGCAACTCTGGATTTAACTTCTTGCTGATAAATGTTGGCCGTGGCTTATCCCCAGGACCAATGTCGACTTCTTCCAGCTCGTCAGCAGATGTAAACCTGTATCCTAGCTTCCCTTCATCCATCAGGTCGATACTGCAAATAAACAATGAATATGAAGTAAAAGGATTCGGCCGATCGCAGGGATCGGCCGACTTGTTCTTTTCATTAATTTGTACCATTTTACAATCAACACATGGCCGGCTGCTGGAGCGGGCCTTTCTATAATGTAACATGGATGACAAAAACAATTCAATTCTTATTTCTTGGGGCCAATCGCAGGGATCGGCCTCCCCTATTACTTTGGTGCAGACTAACTTTGGCACCCCATCTATTCCGTAAGGCCAGTGGATAAGACCAGCCTCACCCCATTTTTTGTAGCCTCCACGCGGTCGCAGCCTTCCAAACTTATCCCTGAGATCAGTTCGTGATCTTCCGTGTCCCAGACACTCATGGTAGCATGTGAAACTTCCACAGAATCATCCGCATGGACTACTTCCACTTCATCTCCATCCCATTGAATCAGGCATTGGTACATTGTACAAGGGATACAGCAATTGGCATGGATCCAATCTCTCCCAAGCACGACGGTGTACGAGCCCTTGCTGTTGACAACAAAAAATGAAGTAGGGATGATCTTGCCTCCTACCGTCAAATCCACGCTGAGGACTCCTTGTGCTTTCGAAGTTTGTCCGTTGAAGTCACTTAACGTGATGTTGGTTTTAATCAGATCCCCAACAGAATGCCCCAACCGGCGTAGCACTGCATACGGCATTATGTTAACCACCGCTCCTGTGTCGACTAGCATCCTGCTGACAGGCTGACCGTTTATGTACCCCTTGAGATATAAAGCCTTCAGGTGCCTATAACTCTTTTCTCGGGGTTTCTCAAATATGACTGACTGTGGCCCCAAGTCAAGCTGAGCTACTGGCATTTCCTCATGGCCTGGTGCATGAAACTGTGTAGGGAGAACAAACACCATGTGTGCATCAGCCGATGTCTTTACATCGGCTTTCGACTTCTTGGGATGCCGCACCTTCTTGGAAGAAACTGCCTCTATTTTTTGGGGACGGTGAACTTTCTCAGCCAAATCTGGTCGCGCCTTCCTAAGTGTTTCCAAATATTGGGCCTCGGCTTCTTCCAGGCTGCGCAACCGCTGCACCCTCCACTTCTGGGACCGGTTAAGCCCATCAGGGCACCAGCGTGGTCGGTGATACTTGTCTTCCTCATCTTCTGAATTTCCCCCTGTGCGTGTTGACTCGGCTTGTCTCTAGCGGGGCTGCTCTGGTCCCAAACACTGAAAAACCGAGGCACTTCTTGCATCTTGCTTCTGGGAATTGCACTCCGGGCAATCCTCAAGGGTGGGTAGTCATTTCATGCCAGAATCCCAACAGATTTGAAGAACGGACAATGCCAATGATCTCGTGCATCCTCCCGCTTCCTTAGGCGTTTCCTAGTGCGCCACTCGTACTCTTCTTCTTCAGTCTCGCGTTGGAGACGTTGTTGATACTGATACTGGTATTTTCTCAGAAGATGAGAGGAAATTGGTTGTTGATTCCTGACGTGCCTAACCTATTCTTCGGTGATGTAGTCTCTTTCTTCTTTTTGGGGCCGATCACGGGAATCGGCCTCTTGCTTCCTTGTATGCTGACGTGATGCATGCCCTACCATGTTAATACCGAGCGTAAAATCCAGCTGACGACGTGTTGATCGATCGTACCCCTCCACCATATTTACGTTGGGAACGGTTGAGTATCAACCTTCATGGCGTACTGTCCCAAGATTAATCGGCCTTGCTTAATAGCCGATTGTATTTATCGCCAGAGTTCTTTGCAGTCTCCGGTACCATGAGTGAAAGAATCATGCCACTTGCAATATGATCTCCCCTGGAGCTCCTGAGCTGTTGGGATCTTGAAACCTTCAGGGAACTTCAACTGCTTCTCCTTCAAGAGTAAGTCGAATATCTGTTCGACTTTGCTCACATCAAAATCAAATCCTTTCGAAGGACCCTGTTGTTTCACCCACTTGCAGGGCACAAGTTTTGCCCCCCATGCCCACTCCACAACTGCGATCTCTTGGTCATCCCTAGAGTCTTCGGAGTCTTCAGCGTCAACCATTACTACTTGACATTTAAACTTGTCTTGGTACAATTCTGGGTGATGTTGCTCATATAATGTCATCTTTTGTACTAGATGCGCCAAAGAGTTGAACTCCAGCTGGAAAACCAGATCTCTGATCGGTTTTACCAATCCCACAGACGCCAATTCTACTGCCTCTTTCTCTAAAATCCGAGTCGAGTAGCACCGATTCTTAACTTCTCTGAACCGCTGGATGTATTCTGCCACCGTTTCTCCTCGCTTCTGGCGGACCTGCTCCAAATCAGCAATCCCAGCTTCTGCAGCTTCTGAATGATATTGTATATGGAACTGTTCCTCTAGCTGCTTCCAGGTGCGGATAGAATCAGGACCGAACGATGTGTACCATCCAAAAGCCGACCCTGTGACAGACTGCGAGAAAAACCTCACCCGCAATGGATCCGAAACCGAAATCATCCCCAGCTGTGCTAGATATCGGCTCACGTGTTCTATGGAGCTGGATCCTTCTGCTCCGCTGAACTTGGTGAACTCAGGTAGCCGATACTTGGGCGGCAAGGGAATCAAGTTGTACTCACTTGGATACAGCTTGGTGTAGCCGATCGCTCGCCGTCTTGGGAGAATGCCAAATTGATCTCTCAAAATGGCACTAATCTGATCTACTGTATGAACTCCTGGGGCTGAGTGCGTACCTTCGTGACTCGACCCTGTTGCGTAAGTAGCCAGCCATGCCTGTTTGTCGGCATCGACTACAGATGTTCCTCCAGTTGTCCTCTGCGTAGGTTGCGCCAGGCTACCACCATCTGGTATGTACGCACAAATATACCCATGTGGTACCTCCTTTGGGGGTTCACTGAAGAATTGGTGATCAGCAAGGTCACCTCCCATCTTGTATATGACGTATGCCGGAGAACCATGTTGTTCTGGAGCTGCAAACATGTAAGGCATTGGTGGCCTGGCTTGAGAAGGCAACTCCCCTTTGTGACTTCCTAAAGCAGGTCCTGTTGGAGAGTACTGTTATTTCATAATCTCCTGCACCACACGTACCGCGACACGCTCAAGGGTGTTCACCAAACTTTCAGAATGTCGATGTAACGAATGAGCCACCATGTAGTTGACTTCCTGGCGGAGAGCTCGCGTGCGTTCCTCCGTAGGAGTAGACAGATCCACCTCGTTAAGTGCAGCTTCAGATGAAAATCCCTTCCACCTGATGCCGTGGTGACGGGTCCTTTCAAATGAGCCGATGAGATCAGCTTCAAAAGCAGCTTTTATTTTGTCATACTTCTGTTTGTGCTCTTTAGACAACTCTTCGCAAGTAATCGGGTTCTCGTTCGGCATCTTGACAATGGGAGTCGATGTAGCCGAAGCAGATGATGCAGTCGGTTGTAGTCGATGTAGTCGAAGTAGTCACTGGAGTAGTCGATGTAATCGATGAAGTCGATGAAGTAGTCGATGATGCCCCACTGGGCGTGCCAGAATGTGTTGTCGGTCAAAACCCACCGGCGAGTAGCGACAGGCAACACGAGGAGCCGGGAGGCTTCCGGAACTGCTGGTGGGTCCCGGTCCCTCGGTTAACGGCCCAGAAGTCTGGCACACGCCCTAGCTTGATGAAGTGCTAGCGTGCCACCTGACCTATACCTGATCAGGAAGGTGTAGAAGTCATTGTCAATTATTTTCCTGGATGCACAGCCAAGTCAAACGTTAGTCCGAGCCGCGAGTGGCTCTTAACATAACTACGAAGATCGGCTAGAAGAGCCGATGGAGCCTCTGCACTAGGCCAAACCTGTCTTCGCACCAGGTTGGACCTTCGAATACCTCTCAGAATCGGCTGAAAGAAGCCGATTGCCCCATTTAATAGATCGGATCTATTAATATTTAAGCGTCTTGTACAAATCCGATAGAAAAAGATAAGAGCATGCTTTGTAATTACCAGATAATCCAATCCACGAGAGTAAAGGTTTTCACCGTGTAACCGGAACATCCTACGCGCAGTTAAGCCTAATGAACATGAAAGATGACAGGACGGTAACCTAAAAAGAGGCCTAAAAACCAACTAACAAGTCGATTCCCGGAACAATCCCTCCTTAGATTACCATAAAGCATCAATCATGCAGCCGGAACATTTAACCCGTTTGAAGGGCCTAATCATACGGATATTAAACCAATTCCTTGTAGAACAAAGAATTACCATAACGGATTAGATCTACTAAGTAAGAACAGAGCACGGTGCTGCCCGTGCACCCGGATTGCGTACAAGGGCAGCTAAACGATTACGGACAGCAAGCAGAGCATGGATATACTTTTCAAAACCAATGCAGCATCATAATCATTTAAGAAAACTAGTGTTACTCGCCATCAACAACGCTTCAGTACGAGAAACACGAAGATAAGCAGGTAAACGCGATGCTGCCCCGATCATGCGGAGCATGATCGGAGCAGCATGTCAATTACCTGGAGAGACCCTTGGGAAAGGGGTGGCGATGCGCCGAGAGTTTGTTGCGAATGAATGATTCCTTTATTGAATCTCACGATACACATTTAAAGTCTGGAGACTTGATCTTTTCTAACTAACCCAAGCTGATCACGATGCAATCTCTAACTTACTTTATTTAAACTATCCTTACCAGATACATGGCCATCCCAGCCCTTGACATGTTCGCATAGAAGCCGATTCGCAGACTATTACGATGATTTCCTTCAGCCCATGTTGCTCTCGGCCCATCCCTTGGCCCAGTCAAATTATGACGATAACAGTGAGCAAGGCCCATGTAGCAAGCTTGACGTAGTACCAAATGTGAACCAGTAGACGGAGTAGTACTGGGAGTATGGGGGCAAGGCCCATGCAGTAAACTCAATGTAGTACCAGTCATAAACCAGTAGACGGAGTAGTACTAGAAGTATGAGAGCAAGGCCCATGCAGTAAACTTGAAGTAGTACCAGTCGTAAACCAGTAGATGGAGTATTACTAGGAGTATGTGAGTAAGGCCCATGCACTAAACTCGACGTAGTACCAAATGTGAACCAATAGATGGAGTAGTACTAAGAGTACGGAGGCAAGGCCCATGTAGTAAACTTGACGTAGTACCAGTCATGAACTAGTAGACGGTGTAGTACTGGGAGTATAGGGGCAAGGCCCATACAGTAAACTCGACGTAGTACCAAATGTGAACCAGTAGACGGAGTAGTACTGGGAGTATGGGGCAAGGCCCATGCAGTAAACTCGACGTAGTACCAGTCCTGAACCAGTAGACGGAGTAGTACTGGGAGTATTGATCTCTAGTCACCTACTCAAGACGATTCCTTGGGCGGGCCATGCGAATTCACATGTTGCCATGCGAACACGTCACGGTTGGCCCGAAGGAATTGCCGACGAGGTCCTACACTTGATCTTGATCAATTCCTTAGGTGGGCCAAGACGAGTCGTATGTTGCCATGTGAAGATGTCTCGATTGGCTTGAAGGAAGTGACGACGAGGTCCTTCACATGGGGTGATCAGTTCCTTAAGCGGGCCAAGACAAGTCATATGGAGGTGAAATATGGATGAATGGACAAGCCCTATTTTGGCAAAATTCCTTGATTCCCTGACTGAGTGGTTGAATGAATTCTTTAGGAAAAAACCCCTTGTGTTGAGATAAAACTCAAGACAATGGTTAAATAAGTTCCCTAAAGATCTCCGTAAAACCTCCTTGAATCGGGTATCAGTCTTCACGTGGGCAGACGCCTTGTTGCGCTCAGCCCCCAAGCGTAGAAACCAGACGAGTGTGCATAGGTGTCGATTTTAATTTCTGGGTAATTGCCGATGGAGCCGTATCGTTCGTTGATAGAGCCGCGACAGTTTGTTGATGAAACCCGATGATAGGAGGATGAGTCCCGATGTTCTGAGAGGTACGGTAAACTTGATTGGTGGAGAACTTGACGTTGATGAACCAAGGCTCCAAACAAACAGAACCTTGTAATCACAACACCACTGCTCCGTTGGTTATCACCTGTGTCACACGGATGACCTCGCCATGAAGGCTTATCCCTACAAGCACAATTCAGAACAAAAGCAAGAACAGGAGATGCAATCAAACAAACTAGATTACGAGATGGGGTCTCTCAAACCGATGAATGGCGACACTGTTTGATGACAGAATGAATCTAAGCAAAATCCAAACCCTAAAGTGGTGATGGTTACTGAATAAAAAGGAGTTAGGGGTGTGCAAGTCCCCTGAATGCAACCCTAACGGGCTCCAACACGATATGGTGACGCAGCACCCTGACAGATTCTGCATCTCCACTTTTTTCCATGATTCCCATCGACTCAGAAGGAATTTTGACGTCGGACCAGTGCCATTGGAAGCCTTGTGAAATTCTGGTTCCAATCATATATAGAACGTCCAAATCCGACTCCGTATGTGGCCTGGGCGTTAATTTTGGTGAAGTCAAGTTATGGAATCCGAGGTGGAGTCGAAGTCGAGTTGGACCTAAACTCCTCCTTGTTGTGGACGTCCTAGCTCCTCCTCCTTGACTCCTTGGCCTTCTCCAAGTCCTTGCCGGTCCTCTCCATTATTCCTAATCAATAAAACATGCATGGAACCAAGTGTAAGTTCTGAAAAACAATTGACAAGGTTAGAACATACCTTGAGATCCAACTATCGCGCACGTGCTCTAATGATCGGTCCTTGCATTGTATGCAAAGGAGAGATATCCTCGTCACCCGACTAGCCGGAATCAATTCCAACTAGTGATTGATGGAGTGAGTCCCGCTTCCTACTAGTTGTGGTAGTCAAAGTAGTCGTCGGTGGGTCAAAGAGTGCCCTCGCGAGGGCGAAGTAGTCATCGAGGAATCAAGGGTCCTGCCTTCTTGGAACGGTTCTAGGCCTAACAGGTTGTCTGGGTTGATGGTGCAGAAAAGTGGACTAGGGTCGTGTAGCTTGGAGGACTCCATGCCCTTCTAATGCCGGGCCTACCTGACCAAGTTGGAGGCGCCCTCAGGCCTTGGTGACCGTTTGATAAGGTTAGAGCATCGTTGATGAAGCTTAAGTAGTCAGCTGAGATGGGAGCCCTTCGATGGACGGTGGATAGTTCTCCTCCGACTTGTGTTAGATGATCCAAATCATCCTCCAACTTGTGGTAGACGATCAAAATCCTCCTCCGACTTGTGGTAGCCGATCCGAATCCTCCTTCGACTAAGAGAGGAACTTGTGGTACAGGACCTCGGACCGAGGCAGACTCGGTTCGAGGGGTTCCAGGTTGTCGATCAAGTCATCAATTGCACGGTTGACATCCATGGCAAATGGTACGGGTGCTTCAGGCTACTTCTAATCGGAAAAATTGATTTTCGGCGAGACCGTTGGAAAGGTTGTACGTGTGCAAGGCCCCTTTAGTAAACTACAAGTAATACTAGTCGAAAAGTAGTAAACGGAGTGTTACTAGAAGTTTGGGAGCAAGGCCCCTTTAGTAACATGGAAAACTAGTTGGGAACTAGTAATCTGAGCGTTACTGGAGGTATGGGATCAAGGCCGCTTCAGTAAAATAGAAAACTAGTCGGGAACTAGTAATCTGAGCATTGCGGGAAGTATTTGATTAGACTATCACGTAAGTGCTTTATTTGGCTAATTATCGGGTTCCACTAGTCATTGCCAAATGAGGCGACCACTTTTGGCAATCGCATGATTCGGCTGTGATAGGGTTCCCTGAGTTTAGCGAGGGAGTCGTGATTAACCTGAATAATAAACATAAATGGCGACCCTGACTAAGTGGTAAAAAGGGGTGCTTTTAGGTGTATGGAACCCCTTGTTTCTCGATATAGTCCCAAAACAATGATTTAAACAAGCGAAACACCTAAAAGACCCTCAGAAAACCTCCTTGATTCGGGTACTTAATTTATATATAAATCATTATTCGGGTAGTCCCGTCACCTTACTTCGGAGTTTTGGCGGAGCTCCTAGGGCCCTCCGAAGGGTTTGACATTCAAACGCGGAATGCTTGCTCTTCAGGTGCCACGGGCATTGCACGTGGAGGGCTTCCTCGAATCATTCCTTTGAACTGAGAGTATTCCTTCTATGAGTGGATTGTTCCCCAACATCTGGCTTGTGCTTCTGAGTTGTCTACAGGTAGTCGAGAGGGAGCTGATAGTGAGTGGGGCTGTAGGCTTCCACTTCTTCACGCTCCTGCTGCCTGGCAATGATGACATTGCGGACATCCCGGCAAGCGTTGATGATGGCGTGAAGGTCGCCTGTGGAGGAGTCGTGGAGGTTGCCGCTCCCCTACTAGTTTGTCTCGACCGTGCAGTGCCTATGTTTGGCACGCTTCGCATTGATGAGCCTACAACATTCCTTCTGGATGCCATCTGCGTCTTCTACCTTAATGTTGTCTAGGGATTCACTATCCATTGTTACGTCCACGTCTTCGTCGAGTGGATCAATGAGGTAGTCATCGTAGTCGTCTAGCTGGACACGCTCTAAACTTTCACGGTCCTCGCCGGTGTGAAACATGAAAACTTCTTGATTGGGCACGAAGCGTTTGGCACTCCGCGCCACCTAGCCCTCATCTTTGTCGTCGAAAGGGAGGAAGGGTCTGCCTTCTTGAAAAGGGAGTTCGCCGGGTGTGGTAATGGATCATTGTGGGCTTGATTTAAGAAACCTGGAGGGTTTCATGCCCTTCCGAGGTCCAAAACTGCCTGACCAATCTAATCCCCTTACCAGACTCCGGGTCATATGAGCAGCTGAATCAGAGTAGTTGCCAGAAACAATAGCCCCCTGATGCGCGGTGGCTTCTCCTTCTCCGAGTGGTGGTAGTTGATCCAAATCCTCTTCCAATGCGGAGAGGTTCCTTGGTTGAACCACCTCAAACAAATCTTGACATGGTTTGGGGGTTTCAAGTTTGCCAGTGGAGAGAGTGTGTGTTGCGCAAAAAGTAGGCGGTGAAGCATAGCTTTGATCCGTTGGCAATCTGTCGACGAAGCTGACTAGTCGGAGCTGATTCCGACTAGCTGTTGACCATGAGGAGCTAATCGCCGAGTAGTTTAAGACTCATTCCCGACTAGTTTCTAGTCGAGATGAGTAGTTGAAGTTGTCGTTGGCGCAGCCGATTTGTCGAAGCAGTCGTATCTGTGGCGCGAGTCGAGGAGTCGAGGTTGTCGCTGTAGCGTGTCGATGTTGTGACGCGGGCTGAAGTTGAGTAGAGTAGTCAAAATCTTCCGGCTCCTTGGAGTTGATACGCTGAAGGGTAGATTCTACCACAAGGTGTGAGTCGTGTTCGAGTAATTAGAGGGCTCTAGACACTTCCAGTACATGAAATGGCCTTGCGGTGTAGATATTATGGTTAAACCTAGCTGATTACCTAAAAATGATTCAGGGTAATCATCAAGTTGCGAGTGGTTGTCGAGAACTGGGGCCTCCCAACGAATGGTGGCTCCCTCATCCTCGAGTCCTCCTCGGCTCCAACTTGTAGTTAACGGGTACTCTTCGTTTGAGTCTGAGTAGTTGTCGAAAATGGGGGCCCCCTGACAAGCAGTGGCTCCCTCATCTTGAATCATGAGAAGATGATCCAAGTCCTCCTCCAAGTCGATGAGGGACTTAGATTGTGTGGTCCCCTCAGATCGGTTTGAATCCGATCCGAGTGGTCCTGGTGCAGCACGAGTTGAAGTCGCATCGAAAACGGATATCCTTTCGATCTACCTTGCTAGACCGGGGAGCAGCAACTCATCAAGGTTGTCGATGAACTCTTTGAGGTTGCTGCTTTGAGTTGATGTAGAGGGCTCCGGCTTCCTGGAGTCGACTAGGTGGCTGTTGAAGCCACCCAAGCCATTGGCGATGCAAATCCAGGAGCCAAAGATGAAAGTTGTGCCCTCATCGAGCACGGTACTAGTGAAGCTGATAGATGCCATCGAGTTCTCCAGTGGATGCTCGATGAGCACACCTACCTAGCACGCCAGCTGTTGGTGTTTTACTGCCATGCCCACCGAGGGATACCCCCGAGGTGGTGAGTTTGTAGGTAGAGTGTCGCCGAGATCAAGAACTCAAAAGTCCAAGAAACACAAAGTTTAGATAGGTTCGGGCCACTAAGAGCGTAATACCCTACGTCCTGTGTGGTTTGAATTGCCTTAGATGGTGATCGGGTGATCTCCTATTTGGAGGGGGTCCCTGTCAGCCCTTATATAGTCTGTGGGGATAGAGTTACATGGAAGTTCTATTCGGATACAAGCCTAGGAGTCCTACCCGAGTACTTTTCGGGTAGTTTTCTACTGTCTCTGACTAGTTTTACTACTGTATGAGTAGTTCTACTATGCTACTGTGACACTCAGGTATTTAGCATTGCCACACCCTAGATTTTAGTACCAAGTTGTGTGCAAAATGTGGTAAAAGTGTGTTTAAAAATTTAATTGCTAAGGGAAAAGGGTTGTTTATATAATTATATTTTAATAGAGGTCCTTTAGTGTTAAATGGGTAAGCATGGAGGGTAGAATTTAAATGTATGAGTGTTGTTTTGCAAAACTCAAAAACTTGTGTTTAAATCGCAAATGTAGGTGAAACTACACATAGGATATATATGTAGTGTAGTTTTAAAATAGGATTTATGTAAAGTTTGGAAATCTTGTTAAGTTTCAAATTAATTATAAATCCTTAGCTCTTCTACAAATGAGCCTTAAAGCAAAGTTGTAGATTTTGGAAAACCATACACTTTTCCTTTTGGACCCATCTCCATTTGAGCACTGGTTTGAAAGTTACCAAAGCATTACAGAGGGGTCCCTGCACTTTTGAGTTTTTGCAAATCTCCCCTCGTCTTCTTCCTCGAGTCCCCGATCTCCTCTGTTTCTGCCGCGCGCGTGATCCACCGCTGCCGGCCGCTTCCCGAGCCGCTGCAGGCTTGCGCCGCCCTCCCCTCGCCCACGTGTCGCCTTGCTACCTCTTCCACCGCCCGCGCCACCTCCGCTGTCCTCCCTTCGTCCTGCCACGTCGGGCCGCCGGTCCTGAGCAACCGCCACCCACCCGAAGGGCACGCCGGCGCCGCCCGCCGTCCTGAGCCCAGCCGCATGACTGCTCTCCATCTCCCTCTCTTCTACTGAGCCGTGCTCTCTTATATGGCCCCGACCCGAACCCCATCTCCCCGCTTGATTTCTTCTTCTTTCCCCCTCGCGACCACCGAGCCAGCCGCCGCACTCCTCGCCGGATTCCTCCACAGCTAATCCACCCCGCCCAAATTCCAGTCATCCAACGCTTCCTCACCTCCTCCTCTAGCTCACCGACCTGCTCTGGTCAAGCTTCCGGCCTCCCCTAGCTGGAATTGTCCCGACCCCGGGCCGCCCCTCGCCGGAGCCGCCCGAGGACGACTCACCGTCAACGACCCTCTTCCACCCCTTCCTCAGCCAAATCAAGTACGGGAATCGACCCCTTACTTCTCCCCGGTGCTTTTGTGCACCTTGGTTGCCCGTGTTCGCCAGCCCCTCACCGGGAACACCAGCACGCCGTCGCGGCCGCTGCCCCTCCTCGCCGCCGGCCGTGTTCCGCCGCCGCCCGTCAAGCACATCCCCTCCCAAACAGCACCCTAGGTCCCACAGGTTGTGCCAAACCAACTCATCCCCGACGGTGACCTCGCCACCGGTGGGAACGCGCCGGAGCAGATCGGCCGGCCGCCGTCGGGGGCTGGCAGGGGCACATGTGCAAATAATTTTCCTATTCTAGGGACCCAGACGCAAAAGACTAAGGACCCCCCCCAATGGTCTTGTTATTTTATGTGGGCAAGCTGCTGCCTTATAAAATTCGTAGAAAATTGTTGGAAGACCCAAAAATTGCCAAACCAGTTTTGTTAGAAACTAGATTTTAAACTCTACAACTTTTATTAATGAAGTTTAGTTTGAAACTAAATACTTCTGAATCTATTTTAAACTCAAGGTAAAAGGGTATAGTATGCATAACTTCTACATACTAGCTTAGTTTCTTGTGATTTTTGGTATGCAGCTTCTTTAGGACATGTGTGAGCTTGTGCAAAAGTTTCAAGCTCAGTACTATTTTGTAGTTTAAGTTCTTTTGAACTTGTGCAAGTCAAATTTAAAAGGGTTTGAATTTAGTTAAGCATATTTCTAAGACTTATTTATCTAGATCTTTTTATCATAATTTAATATGTTGATAATTAGCTCATAATTAGATTTTCAAGATTTTATAATTCTATTTACCTAAGATTTGAATTTAAACTTGGAGTTTGAATTCAAATTCAGATATTTTAGTTTCTGTTTTCAGTAATTCCAGTGCTATAACCATAACTTAAGTGTGCATAGTAACTTGAGATTAACCCTCCTTGTTTCATGGATTCATGTGTGTTAATTATTGGATTGCAACTTTATCGTGAAATAAAATCTTTAACTCAAGCACCATCTCACTTAAATCATTGCATACCATGTAGAATCGATGACGCTCGACGACGGATACTACAAGCTACTCCTGGAACAAAATCAAGGGTTTTCTGAAGACCCGACAAACGTCGCCGAGAATCTAACTGAAGCCCCGAACCAAAGTTCGGAAGTCCCTGACATTCCTACCCCCAACCCCACTCAAGGAGGCAAGCCTCGATGCAGAAACCAATGTACTGTACCTAAGTCCTTATTGCATAGATGCTCTGCTAATAGGATCGGTAGAAGTCGAGTGATTTCCTGTCACTCGCGCGATATAGGAGTTGAATGTTTACTATCTTGCAATCACTATAAGGATCATGGATGGGGTCATGTGCAGTAACATGACCTGGAAGTTTACCCCGTCTATGTTGATAAAAGTTGATAAGGTCGTAGTGTGTGGTAGTGGTGGCTAAGCGTTTGAAAGTACTAACCACATACCGCGAAATATGGTAAAGCGGTATGCCTAGTACCTGATTGGCCCGGCAAATGGACATGTCTCCACCACTCGACTTTTATTTATGTTTACACGCACCGACGTGTGGGAGTGCGCTCTGCAAAGTAGACAGGAATACGGTCATGTAGTCGCGCTACAGACGTATGTCTTGCACAATTGGCGTGCGTACGGTCCTGCATTCGCTTGTGGTGGCCCTGATCCATAACCCGGAATATGAGGGAAACGGTTGCTTCGGAACGATCTTTGGAAGTTCCAAGCGTGTGAGTTAGGTTTACCTTGCAAGGTTGAAATTCGATTCAGGAATTGTCTGTTTCTCGCGGAGATCGAGACTGCTTATTCCTTCTGCCACATAGAGTAAGAAGTGTAACCATTGATGGAATAATCTTGAGGAATGTTAATCTCGACCTTGCTTTTTTAGTGTAGGTGCTCACCTAGAATGACTAATCAAGTTAGAATTTGAAAGCTAAAATTTGAAAATAGATCATACTCTTTGTTGCTTTTCAGCTGAAATTGAACCCAGAACCATTTCAAGCCTTCATGAGTCTTGTTACATGGCTAAGTATACCATGAGATGGGTAAGCCTTGCTGAGTATTAGGATACTCCGTCTTGCTAGTCTATTTTTCAGGTATAGCCTTCGAGAACCCCATGGATAGTTCTGCATGGCCAACTTCTGTTCCGTATGGCTGGTCCCTGGAGTGGGATCCGTCCCCGGCTGGCAGTGACCCTCCTGAATGACGCCATGCTTCGGGCTGAGTGTGGTGTCAACCTTCGCGGCGTGTGTAGTCCCGTATTAATCTTCTTCCGCTGTGCATCTGACAAGCATGTTTAGCTTGTTGTTTTAAACGATGTCTGTTTATTATCTTATGTTTGAAATGGTTTGTAATAATGTTTAATATCCTATAAATTAAAAGTTGATGAGCTGTTGTACGACTGTAAACTCGCCTTCGTGCGAGGTAAACCTGCTTCGATCCTGTTGAACCGTGGTTGTATCGGGTGGAGACCCGACAGACCAATGGGTTGTTCCGTTTGAAGTGTGTTGAGTTATTATCGGCTGTATAGCGATGACTCGCACTTGAGCCGGAATAATTCAGGCGGTTCTGCCACAGCTACGAGTAGTTACAACAGATGTAGGGCATGGGCCATGTCCCATCCCTTATCATAGGATATGTATGCTGTGTGCACAGTGTGACATTTCAGGTACTTAGGAGCTAGGCATGCTTTTGAAGCATTATACGGTCACCGATGCCGAACTCCTTTAAGTTGGTCTCAAACCGGTGAACGTAAAATCTTTTTAAGCTCTAAACTTTTGATTTTGGGAATATTTTTAACCTCCTTGAACTTTTGCAAAATTTACGAATAGGTCCTCATCTTCTTCCTCCTGCTTCGCCCTCTCTGTTTCTCTACAGCGCCGCATACTGCCCATCGCCGGCATTTTCCCAGGCCGCCAGCTGCCCCTTCACTGCTCTTCCTGCGCCACCTGTCACCCAGCTCGCCCGCCCGGTGCTCAACCGACCCCGCTGGCTCCTCCTCGCGCAGACGCGTCGCGTCGCTACCTACCTAAGCCGCCACGCGTGCCGTCGACCACCAGCAGCTGCTTGCCGCCCGCCCGCATGCCTCTTTTTAGCTTGGGAACGCGCCCAGTAAACTTTTCCTTTCTTCTATCCCGTCGCGCGCACCCGCATTCCTATTCTCTTCTCCGCTCGACAACTTCGCCAGAGCTCCTCTGTCCACCGCCGTCAGCCGTCTCCGCCGCTTCTCCTCTCCAATTTCGTGCTCCACCAGCACCGCCGCATCTCATTGCCCCTTCCTGATCCACTCTTCTTCCTCCTCTCGCGCACGCGCAGCCCAGAACATCACGCCGGCGATTTCACTCTCTGCCGCCATTGGAATTCTAGGCGAACCGAAGTTCCACCCCTTCGCCTTCCTCACCAAGAGCACCATCAGCACCACATCTCCATGCCGAAGCTCCCTGACCAATTTCCTTCGCCTTCCTGCACTCCAGTCACCGGAACACCATCGCCGCCCTTGGAACCTCGCTGCACCGGCTCTGTATCTAGTCGAACCGCCACCTCTGAGCTTCCATTCTACGATTCCAACCACCCCCAAGTCCGTTGTTAGCTCTTGAACCTTTTTCCCCACCTTTCCCTCGCCGCTGCTGAGTCTGCTCGGTGGATTTTAATCGCCGCCACTTGACTTCTTCTGTTCAAGTCGATTTGGGACCCAGATGCAAATCAATGTTCCTTTCTAGGGTCTTGTTTGCAAAATACACGCCCGTCAGCTACACACCCATCGGCCACACGCTCATTGACTACACGTCAATCGGCTACACCTCTATCAGCTACTTTTGCCAAAGAAAAATCAAGCCAATGCGTGCACAAGTAGTTACCCAGGTTAACACCTCAGACAGGTATCGACTAAGGCTCAGCCGATATAGGACACATCAATCGACTAAACACAGTCGATGCAGTATGCACAGATCGGATTTTTCCGATGCACACCCCAATCGGCTACATAAGCTGTCTGAAAAACATGCTGTTAAGTAAATCAAATCAGCTCTGTAACCTTCACCAAATAGCCGTTTTAAAAAAAAGGTTTTACACCAGAAACTCTACTTAAGCTTAGTTTCAAATCTTTTTGTTTGTACAAATTAGTTAAGTCTTGAAGTGATGTATTAAATATATTCTTGTTGGATTGTAACTTTATCCTGAAAACAAAATAATAATCATTTGCTTGAAATAATTGCACACTCGCCAACGGTACCTACGAGCTAATCTCGGAACCCGACGAGGGTATTTCTGAAGCTCAAGTAAACGTCGCCAAGGGTCTTTCTGAAGCCCCGAACCCAGGTTCGGAAGATACTGACATCACTGACCCCAGCCTTACCAGAGAAGGCAAACCCCGGAGCATAACCCAGTACTTTAAATTATGCACTTATATTGTTATATATCTATCTTGTGCATTAAGTGCTAGGAGTTATTATGAAACCCTAGTTGCATGAAACCTAGGAACCTATGTAATGTTTCCGAGTCCTTATCGAGTAGATGCTTTGCTAATAGGACCAGCAGAAGTCGAGTGATTTCCTGTCACTCGCGCGATATAGGAGTTGATTGTTTACTATTTTGTAATCACTATAAGGATTACGGACGGGGTTATGTGCAGTACCATGATATGGAATGGTACCCTATCTGTGTTGATCAATTTGATAAGGCCGCAGTGTATGGTAGTGGTGGTCAAGTGTTTGAAAGTTCTAGCCACATACCGTAAATATGGTACGTGTAAGCCTAGTACCTGATTGGCCCGGCAAGTGGATATATCCCCCACCACTCGAATTTTTGGTTTATGTACACACGCACCAACATGTGGGAGTACGTTCTACATAGCTTATGGGAGTACGGTTATACAGTCACGCTGTAGACGTATGTCCTGCACATTGGATGTGCGTATGGTCCTGCAGTCTCTTGTGGTGGTGTTGATCCATGACTCGGAATATAAGGGGAATGGTTGCCCGGAAAAGAAAGTTTCCGGGCGTCTGAGTTAGGATCCCTTGCAAGGTTATGAAATTTGATTCAGGAATCAACTATTTCTCGCGGTGATTGAGACTACTTGATACTTCTGCCACATAGAGTAACAAGAGCAACAGTTGATATGAAACCCTAGTTGCATGAAACCCAGGAACCTATGTAATGTTTCCAAGTCCTTATCGAGTAGATGCTTTGCTAATAGGACAGGCAGAAGTCGAGTGATTTTCTGTCACTCGCGCGATATAGGAGTTTATTGTTTACTATTTTATAATCACTATAAGGATTACGGACAGTGTTATGTGCAGTACCATGACATGGAATGGTACCCCGTCTGTGTTGATCAATTTGATAAGGCCGCAGTGTGTGGTAGTGGTGGTCAAGTGTTTTAAAATACTAGCCACATACCGTAAATATGGTACGCGGTAAGCCTAATACCTGATTGGCCCGGCAAGTAGACATATCCCCCACCACTCGAATTTTTGGTTTATGTACACACGTACCGACGTGTGGGAGTACGTTCTGCATAGCAGACAGGAGTACGGTTATACAGTCGTGCTGTAGACATACGTCCTGCACATTGGATGTGCGTATGGTCCTGCAGTCGCTTGTGGTGGCGCTGATCCACGACCCGGAATATGAGGGGAATGGTTGTCCGGAAAGGAAAGTTTCTGAGCGTGTGAGTTAGAATCCCTTGCAAGGTTATGAAATTCGATTCAGGAATCGTTCGTTTTTCGCAGTAATTGAGACTGCTTGATAGTTCTGCCACATAGGGTAACAAGAGCAACAGTTGATGGAACAATATTGATGTATGCTTTAATATCTACCTTGCTTGTCTAGTATAGATGCTCACTTAGAATGGCTAATTGAACTAGAATCCGAAAGTTAAAATATGGAATTAAGTACATACTCTTGTTGTTTTTCAGCAAAAGAAACCTAGAGCCTTTCAACTTCTCATGGTCTAGTTATGGGCTAAGTATAGCCAATTGACGGGTAAACCTTGCTGAGTATTAGTAGACTCAGTCTGCTAGTAATGTGGTTTTCAGGTATGTCATTCGAGGACTCAGTTGCTAGTTCTCCTTGGCCCTACACTTTACCACCTGGCTGGTCCATGGAATGGGATCCGTCCCGGCCGGCAATGACCCTTCGGAATGACGCCATGCTTTGGGCTAAGTATGGTGCCTGCTTTGCGACGAGTAGTTGTGTTGTTGTTTCTTTTCCACTGCCATCTCTGAATAATGTCCGTCAAAACTTGAAGTTTTCAAACAAGGTCTGTATAAATTTGTTTTAGTTAGGTTTGCAGTACTCGACCAGAATCCGGTTTGTAATAACTACATATGCATATGTTGTAAAAATGTGACAGTGATTGTATCTCTGGACTCGCCTTCGTTCGAGGTGCGCTTGAACGATCCCGAATCTGGTGGTTTCATCGGGACGTTACCCGACAGACCATTGGGTTGTTCCGTTTGAAGTGCGTTGAGGTCATATCGCCTGTTTAGCAATGGTCTGCGCACTTGAGCCGGAATAATTCAATAGGTTCTGCCACAGGCTGGTATCAGAGCTAACAAGTGTACACCGGAGATATGATTGACTTTAAAAATAATTTTAGTATAAAACTAGACTAACAAGGTATTTTGTAAAATTGCGTTTGTTTCGTTAAGGATTGTGCTTAGTACGTAAATCCCTAGGGGTTTATATGGGAGTTATCAGGTAGCTACTAATATATATATATAGTACGCTTATAGTACTACTCTAACTTCCAGCACTACATTTCTGTAAAAACTTACTTTCGAGCACAATCAACTTTATATTCTGTAACGACGCATTTGACGAAGAGGTAAGAGGGTAAGGATCCTCAGCCAACTGAGAGAGCTTGGCCTTCCTGTCGGTGATGCGAACCGAACGCTGTTTCTCAAGCAGTGGCTTACTTGAGATGGTGCCAATATACCAACGATAAGTTGATTATATTGGGAGTATATGGTTAGGCACAAAGTATGGTGATCGCTGTTCATGCCCCCATTTTACACGGTACCCCGTGAATACATTGTGAAACTAACGTATGTTAACGTTGTCTTTACGGCGGGAATTGTACGGATGCTGTTTCTATAAGTGAACAATAATGTTTGGGAACGCTTTCATGACATGCTGGCATGAAAGGTTCATGATATATGTGATTTTTCTGCAGGTACGCTAACCCTGACTCAATAGGCTCTGAACGAATAGGATCTCTCGACTAGCTATTATAGGGAGAGACGTATATATACTATGCTACCGAAACTAACCATGTATGTCCAAAAATATTGGCAATTTTTTGTGGTTGTGAGGACGAGTAGTACGTGCATGCATACTTTATAATTAAACAAAGTGAATGAATTAAAGGCTTGTTGTTTTAAGGTTATCTAGAATAAGTGCAGTCTTGAAATGGTCATACAGACAGCCTTAGGGTTTAGTATCTTGGCATCTTTTATTTCATCCTCAAGATCTATATCATCTATCTGATTTCTAACCTTTGCTATTACTAGAATCGGTTGTCTCGTTCCATTTATCTTGTGAGTTCTCAGCAGGGTAGCTGCATTCCAGCTATTCCATGAGTCTGACTCACATTTTTCCCCCAGTTTTCTCAAAGCATTTTTGTTGAAAACTTGCAACCTTACCATTTGAATCTTTGCTTCAGATGGCAGATTTTCTGAAGATCTTTTGGGACCACGAGGGACATGCTCACACCAATACCTTGCATTGGGAGGGTTTTTCATGTCTCTTGTGGGAGTCACTTCAGTTGTTTAGCTACACCGAGCCACCGCAATATGATGGAGTGGAGTATAGTGAAGATGGTATTCCTCGGTGCAGAGTGAAGATGACTATTCCCCAGCATCCATCGCGATCCCTGTGGCAGCCCATCAAGATTGATGTGGTTGGTCACCGTCTAGCAAACACGTTTGAAGCCGCAGCTCTTGAAGCCATCAACATTTTTTGTGACCAGCATCCAGATGAAGTTGCTAGGTATCCTATTGGTTTATTCCCTACAGCAGATTCTCGTGACCCTGAGTGGACTTTTCGAGTATCACATTTTGGACACTTATTGGGAGATTTGACAAAAGAGACACTACGTGCTACAATCTGGTTTATGAATGCAAAATATCATCATCAGATACTTCAGCACCACGGTATGAGCCAAATGACTAGTCTAGCCCAAGGTTATCACAGAAACATTAACCGGCAGATTACTCAGATTGAAGAGCTCCAAGCCACAATCACTGCTAAAGATGAGGTTATCGCACAGCGGGACGAAACTATCACTCACCGAGAGGATCATATCATTGAGAGTGATACATTAATCATTCAACGCAACACTGTCATCGAGTTTCTCCAAGAGCAAGTCCATAACCTTATTCTTGAGCTTGACGACGCCATCACCCATATTGATATGCTTCATGAGCAGCTAGTATCTCCTGTCGCACCTGAAGAGTCTGAAAGTGAAGATGAAGAAGAAGACCCGGAAGAGATTGAAGGAGTTTTCGATCTTGATTCCGAGCATGGAGATCCTGAACCTAATCCTCAGCCCAATCGTTCTTCTTCTGGCAGTCAGTCATCTGTGGGCAATCTCGATGATTTCTAGTCTTTTCCAAATCATTGACCTTCTAGATGTACTTAGTGTGGTATAGTGTGACATAGGGAGAGAGCAGTCTAGTTTGACCTAAGGACCACTTGTTGTATTATATGTGGCATGTGTAGGCATGGCTTGATTTGTAGTTAGTAGACTACGAGATGTAACATCGTAATGACCACCAATTTATGATCTGTAACCCGAGCTTCCTATCCAGTTATCTATTGAGCTATCTATCTGTTGCACTATTTCCATATGTTTTATTTTTGTGCGGTATATTCCTGAAAATGGAAACAAGTATTGGTGATTTCAAATGGACATCTTCCATTCTTCAGATGGTTGGCGCTACGCGTGGAACCCCTGAAGGTTTCAGGACGGACCAGGCTAGCGGTTCCCAACAACCGCCAACACCACCACCAAATCTAGCAGAAGTAATGGCACGATAGACTGAACTCCTTGATCAGCTAGTGCAGGCATAGCAGAACTAGTTCTGTCATCAGCAACGAGGTCGTGATGAACATCCCTCTGCTAGATACCAAGATTTCTTTAGCACGCAGCCTCCACTTTTTTATAAGATCGAAGAGCCTCTTGATGCGGATGCATGGCTCCGCACTATTGAGTCCAAGTTCGCACTACTATCCGCACCATGCACTGAAGCAAACAAGGCACTCTTTGCAGCATAGCAGCTTCGTGGCATTGCTCGTATTTGGTGGAATCATTATTATGCCATGCAGCCAGAAGGACATGTAGTCACATGGGAAGAGTTTCAGACCACCTTTAGGGCGCATCATATTCCTGAAGGACTCATTGAGCGGAAGCTCAATGAATTTTTAGCTCTTACTCAGGGAATCCGCACCGTAATGCAGTACGCACAAGCCTTCAATCACCTATGTTTAGTATGCGGGTTATCATGCAAACACCGATGCCAAGAAGCGAGATTGTTTCCGTCGTGGCCTGAACACCAAGATCAAAGAACGACTGAATCTTGTTAAGACAGACACCTTCAATGAGCTAGTCAACATGGCACTTACTCAGGAAGATTGTATTTCAGCCCATCAGGCTGAGAAGAAGCGGAAGATACCCACTGGACCCTCGAGTGCTCAGTCCCTGAGGTATCAGTTAGTCCAGAATGCATCTCCACGAGCCCCACCCTGGAACAATCAGTCAGGCAGATGGGTAGCAACCTGATAAGGACAGATTTAATTTTGCTAAATCTAGAAGGAATGGATATCCTACTAGGTATGGATTGGATGACTAGGCACCAAGTATCATTAGATATCTCTTCCCGAGCAGTTGAGATAGACTCACCTGATTACAAGGCTACTATTCTATATCTTCCACAGCGGGAGTATATCAACTCTTGCGTCTATGCTATAGAAGGGATCAAGCTTGAGGACATCCCTGTCGTATGTGAGTACCCAGATGTTTTTCCGGATGATTTGCCCGGGATGCCTCCTGATAGGGATATTGAGTTTATTATAGAGTTACAACCCGGTACAGCCTCCATCTCTAAAAGACCCTATCGTATGCCACCCAATGAGCTGGCAGAATTAAAAGTTCAACTTTAGGACCTTCTTGATAAAGGTTTTATTCATCCAAGTGCTTCACCATGGCGATGCCCAGCCTTGTTTGTAAAGAAAAAGGACCATAGCCTCAGATTATGTGTGGACTATCGCCCCCTCAATGCAATAACCATCAAAAACAAATATCCTCTTCCCCGTATTGACATCTTGTTTGATCAATTAGCTGGAGCCAAGGTATTCTCTAAAATTGACCTTCGCTCTGGATATCATCAGATAAAGATTAAGCCCAGTGACATCCCAAAGACAGCATTCTCCACCAGATCTGGACTTTATGAATATCTGGTTATGTCTTTTGGTCTTACCAACGCCCCAGCATATTTCATGGATCTCGTGAACTCTGTCTTTATGCCGAAGCTCGATAAATTCATCGTAGTATTCATAGACGATATTCTGATCTATTCTAAAAATCTAGAAGATCATGCTAAACATCTTCATATTATTCTTCAGAGATTGCGAGAACACCACTTGTATGCCAAATTCTCCAAATGTGAATTTTGGCTAGATAGCGTTAAATTTTTGGGTCACACCATCTCCAGTGATGGCATATCTGTTGATCCCAGTAAAGTCCAGGAAGTGATGGATTGGAAGCTCCCTACTTCAGTCCATCAGATCCGTAGTTTTCTTGGTCTTGCTGGCTATTATCGTCGTTTCATCCCAGACTTCTCTAAAATAGCCAAGCCAATGACAGAATTGCTAAAGAAAGGAGTTAAATTCTTCTGGAATGAGAAATGTGAAGAGGCATTCCACACTCTAAGAGCACACCTCACTACTGCTCCAGTTTTGACTCAGCCAGATAATTCCAAACCTTTTGATATCTATTGCGATGCGTCGGGCATCGGACTTGGTTGTGTACTTATGCAAAACAACCGAGTAATTGCTTATGCTTCACTAGCACTCAGGACTCATGAACAGAACTATCCTACCCATGATCTTGAGCTTCCAGCCGTTATCCATGCGCTTAAGATCTAGAGACACTATCTTATGGGTACTAAGTGTAACATTTACACTGACCATAAGAGTCTCAAGTACATTTTTACACAAGTAGATCTAAATATGAGACAAAGACGTTGGCTAGAGCTTATAAAAGATTATGATCTGGAAGTGCGCTATCATCCAGGCAAAGCCAATGTGGTTGCGGATGTACTCAGCCGCAAAGTGCATTGCTATTGCTTATCAATAGAAGCCATCAATGAAACTCTCTGCTAGGTAATGAGAAAGCTTAATCTTGAGATTATTCCTCAAGGTAGTTTGAATCATATAGCAGTTGAACCCACACTTCAAGATAGTATTATTAGGGCACAACTACATGATGAAGGAGTCAAAATCATCAAGCAACAGCTAGCTCAGGGAGAAGAAAAGTATAAGTGTTTTCAAGTAGACCACAAAGGAATTCTATGGTTCAAGGGACATATTGTTGTACCCAAGGACCATCAGCTTCGTAAGCAGATTTGGGATGAGGCACATCTGTCCAAGTTCTTTATGCACCCTGGTAGTACCAAAATGTACCAAGACCTGAGACAGAACTTTTGGTGGACTCGCATGAAAAGAGAAATTGCAAGATATGTCTGTGAGTGTGATATTTGCCAAAGAGTTAAAGCCAGTAACTTAAAGATTGCTGGTAGTCTTCAACCTTTACCCATTCCTTCTTGGAAGTGAGAAGATATCATCATAGATTTCATCGTTGGCTTACCCAACACTTCTCAAAGACATTATTCTATTTGGGTAATCGCTGATCGATTAACCAAAACTGCCCATTTCCTTCCCATGAATACTACTTACAATGCTAAGAAGTATGCCAAGATCTATCTAGACCAAATCGTTCGTCTCCATGGAATACCTAAGACAATCATCTCTGATCGTGGAGCACAGTTCATTGCTTGTTTTTGGGAGCAACTCCAACACTCTCTTGGAACCAAATTAATTCGAAGCTCCGCGTATCATCTACAAACAGACGGACAAACAGAAAGGATAAATCAAATCCTAGAGGATATGCTTAGAGCCTGTGTGATCCAGTATAACAAAAATGGGGACAAATGCTTAGCTTTGGCAGAATTCTCCTACAATAACAGTTATTAGTCAAGTCTCAAAATGGCTCCTTTTGAAGCATTATATGGTCGCCGATGCAGAACTCCTTTGAGTTGGTCTCAAACTGGCGAACGTAAAATCTTTGGACCCGATCTTGTCACTGAAGCAGAAGAAAAAGTAAAGATTATTCAAAGTAATCTAAAGATAGCCCAATCTCGACAAAAGAGCTACGTGGACAAACGAAGGAAACCATTGCAGTTTGAAGTTGGTGACTTTGTATATCTAAGGGTATCTCCTACCCGAGGTGTTCAACGGTTTGGTATGAAAGGAAAACTCGCTCCTCGATACGTTGAACCTTTTGAAATTCTTGAAACTTGTGGACCCGTAGCTTATCATCTTAAACTTCCTTACCAGCTAGCAGCCATTCATAATATCTTCCATGTATCTCAGTTTAAGAAATGCATCAAAATCCCTACCGAGGTCATCAATTTCCAAACCGTAAAAATCGAGCCAGACCTATCTTATATTGAACATCCGATCAGAATACTGGATACTAAAGAGAGAAGTACAAGAAGAGAGACAGTCAGGATGTTTAAGATCCAATGGAACCATCACACTAAAGAAGAAGCGACTTGGGAAACTGAGTCTTATCTTCAGCACAACTTTACACACTTCCTTAGACCCAAACCAAGTATCTAATCTTTCAATTCCATTCTGATCCGGAATCTCGGGACGAGATTCTTTTTAGGGAGGGAGGCTGTGACATTTCAGGTACTTAGGAGCTAGGCACGCTAATTTCTAGTATGAAGTTGTGTGAAGTTTGTGTTTGTTTTGATGAATGCCTTTAAAAACTTAAATACACGTTAAAGGGTATTTTTGTAATATTGGAAAAATTAGGGTTCTTTTTGTAAATTGTGTAGAAATGGAAGATAATTTCAAAATGTATGAAGGGTTGATTTTCAAATGTGAGTATTCACTCTTTAATCACTGTAAGAATTGTAAATACTCCAAGGCTTCATTGAAAGGGTAAAACTTATTTTGGATTTATTTGAAATTGAATGATTTGTTGATTTTTAAAAGTAATTTCAAAACCCTAATTTTTTTTGGAGTTGGACCCTAAAGCAAAGTGGTAGATCTTTTTAAGCTCTACACTTTTGATTTTGGGCATATTTTTAGTAGAGCTATAATTTGGAAGAAAATTTTACTTTATAGTGAACTCCTTGAACATTTGCAAAATTTACGAATAGGTCCTCATCTTCTTCCTCCTGCTTCCCCCTCTCTGTTTCTCTGCAGCGCCGCCCACCGCCCATCACCGGCATTTTCCCCGGCCGCCAGCTGCCCCTTCACCGCTCTTCCTGCGCCACCTGTCCCCTAGCTCGCCCGCCCGGCGCTCAACCGACCCCAATGGCTCCTCCTCGCGCAGACGCGTCGCGCCGCTGCTCGCCTAAGCCGCCACACGCCCCGTCGACCACCAGCAGCTGCTTGTCGCTCGCCCACATGCCTCTTTTTAGCTTGGGAATGCGCCCAGTAAACTTCTCCTTTCTTCTATCCCCTCACGCGCACCCGCATTCCTCTTCTCTTCTCCGCTCCTCTGTCCACGGCCGTCAGTCGTCTCCGTCGCTTCTCCTCTCCAATTTCGTGCTCCATCAGCACCGCCGCGTCTCATTGCCCCTTCCTGATCCACTCTTCTTCCTCCTCTCGTGCATGCGCAGCCCAGAACATCGCGCCGGCCATTTCACTCGCCGCCGCCATTCTAATTCTAATCGAACCGAAGTTCCACCCCTTCTCCTTCCTCGCCAAGAGCACCATCAGCACCACATCTGCACGCCGAATCTCCCTAACCAATTTCCTTCACCTTCCTGCACTCCAGTCACCGGAACACCATCGCCGCCCTCGGAACCTCGCCGTGCAGGCTCTGTATCTAGTCGAACCGCCGCCTCCGAGCTTCCCTTCTACGATTCCAACCACCCCCAAGTCTGTCGTGAGCTCCTGAACCTTTTTCCCCACCTTTCCCTCACCGCCGGTGAGTCTCCTAGCTGGATTTTAATCGCCACCACTCAACTTCTTCTGTTCAAGTCGATTTGGGACCCAGAAACAAATCTCTGTTCCTTTCTAGGGTCTTGTTTGCAAAATACACGCCCGTCAGCTACACACCCATCGGCCACACACTCACCGACTACACGTTGATTGGCTACACCTCTATCGACTACTTTTGCCAAAGAAAAATCAAGCCAATGCATGCACAAGTAGTTACCCAGGTTAACACCTCAGGCAGGTATTGGCTAAGGCTCAACCGATATAGGACACATCAATCAACTAAACACAGTCGATGCAGTATGCACAGATCAGATTTTTCCAATGCACACCCCAATCGGCTAGATAAGCTGTCTGAAAAGCATGCTGTTAAGTAAATTAAATCAGCTTTGTAACCTTCACCAAATAGCCGTTTTAAACAAAGGTTTTACACCAGAAACTCTACTTAAGCTTAGTTTCAAATCTTTTTGTTTGTACAAATTAGTTAAATCTTGAAGTGATGTATTAAATATATTCTTGTTGGATTGTAACTTTATCGCAAAAATAAAATAATCAGCATTTGCTTCAAATAATTGCATATCATGTAGATTTGACCACACTTGCCGACGGTACCTACGAGCTAATCCCCGAACCCGACGAGGGTATTTCTGAAGCTCAAGTAAACGTCACCTAGGGTCTTTCTGAAGCCCCGAACCCAGGTTCTGAAGATACTGACATCACTGACCCCAGCCTTACCAGTGAAGGCAAGCCCCGGTGCATAACCTAGTATTTTAAATTATGCACTTATATTGTTATATATCTATCTTGTGCATTAAGTGCTAGGAGTTGTTATGAAACCCTAGTTGCATGAAACCCAGGAACCTATGTAATGTTTCCAAGTCCTTATCGAGTAGATGCTTTGCTAATAGGACTGGCAGAAGTCGAGTGATTTTCTGTCACTCGCGCGATATAGGAGTTTATTGTTTACTATTTTATAATCACTATAAGGATTACGGACAGTGTTATGTGCAGTACCATGACATGGAATGGTACCCCGTCTGTGTTGATCAATTTGATAAGGCCGCAGTGTGTGGTAGTGGTGGTCAAGTGTTTTAAAATACTAGCCACATACCGTAAATATGGTACGCGGTAAGCCTAGTACCTGATTGGCCCGGCAAGTGGACATATCCCCCACCACTCGAATTTTTGGTTTATGTACACACGTACCGACGTGTGGGAGTACGTTCTGCATAGCAGACAGGAGTACGGTTGTACAGTCATGCTGTAGACGTACGTCCTGCACATTGGATGTGCGTATGGTCCTGCAGTCGCTTGTGGTGGCGCTGATCCACGACCCGGAATATGAGGGGAATGGTTGTCCGGAAAGGAAAGTTTCTGAGCGTGTGAGTTAGAATCCCTTGCAAGGTTATGAAATTCGATTCAGGAATCGTTCGTTTTTCGCGGTAATTGAGACTGCTTGATAGTTCTGCCACATAGAGTAACAAGAGCAACAGTTGATGGAACAATATTGATGTATGCTTTAATATCTACCTTGCTTGTCTAGTATAGATGCTCACTTAGAATGGCTAATTGAACTAGAATCTGAAAGTTGAAATATGGAATTAAGGATATACTCTTGTTGTTTTTCAGCAAAAGAAACCTAGAGCCTTTCAACTTCTCATGGTCTAGTTATGGGCTAAGTATACCCAATTGACGGGTAAGCCTTGCTGAGTATTAGTATACTCAGTCTTGCTAGTAATGTGGTTTTTAGGTATGTCATTTAAGGACTCAGTTGCTAGTTCTCCTTGGCCCTACACTTTACCACCTGGCTGGTTCGTGGAATGGGATCCGTCCCCGGCCGGCAATGACCCTTCGGAATGACGCCATGCTTTGGGCTAAGTATGGTGCCTGCTTTGCGACGAGTAGTCGTGTTGTTGTTTCTTTTTCGCTGCCATCTCTGAATAATGTCCGTTAAAACTTGAAGTTTTCAAACAAGGTTTGTATAAATTTGTTTTAGTTAGGTTTGCAGTACTCGACCAGAACCCGGTTTGTAATAACTACATGTGCATATGTTGTAAAAATGTGACGGTGATTGTATCTCTGGACTCGCCTTCGTGCAAGGTACGCTTGACCGATCTGGAATCCGGTGGTTTGATCGGGACGTTACCCGACACACCATTGGGTTGTTCCGTTTGAAGTGCGTTGAGGTCGTATCGCCTGTATAGCAATGTTCTGCGCACTTGAGCCGGAATAATTCAAGCGGTTCTGCCACACACAGTCCCATGGGCTCGGGTCGACAGAACTTGAGGCCACCTCGCGTCGAACAGAGCCACGGGGGAAAACGTAGGTGAGCCCCAGTGGCCCTCGCCTGGTCTGCTCAGGTAGCGATCCGGGTTATCTTAACCTTCTCGTCCGATCTGGACCTCGAGCATGCCCACATAATCTCCATCGAGGAGAGGCCAACGGGCCTCCTGAGTTGGTCAGATGACTCGGGCATCTGCTGGGAGGCGGGTTCATGGAGCAGTGGAATGCCACCTGCGGGCTATGCCAACCCCATCATGAACGACGGACCGGATTCCACTCGGACGCCCGGAATTTTTACCCCGGCACACCCGGTAGGAGCTCACCAAGCATGTCACTCGGGCCATCGAGCAAATGACGCCGACTCAAACCCTCCGATCATGGAGACTGCGGATGGGGCCAGCTCTATGCGTGCACGCTCATGACGTCACCGACCCGACCGCCCTCCTTCATGACAAGGACTACTGCGGGTCGGGGTACCATGTTTTCCACTCGGGAAGAATGGCAAAACGTCAACCCCCGACCAGACTCCCGGTCGGACGCAGCAGATACAAAATGCTCCAGAATAAACGTATTTATTCCTAGCAAATGAGTGTTACAAAGTACAGTCGGCCCATGGCCATTACAAAGTACAAAAACCCGTTACCACCACTAGGATGGTAACGCTGGAACCTCAAGGAGGGCTGCTACAAGTGCGAGAAGCTTGCTAGGAACATCTTCCTCCCAAGCCTTCTTCTTGCACCCCCTTCCTTGAGGATAATCTGGTAGGGGATAACGGCAAGCAGTCCATCCGCCGCAGCCGCTGGCCCAACTCCCTCGCCATCTTAAACGACAGCAAGGAGCTCCATCCTAGCCTTAGCCGCCTAGGAAGAACGAGCCTTCCCATGATGCAAGCTGAGGCTGAGTCACATGGGGAAGCCAAATCCACTTGGGGCCCAGGCAGTTCCCACGGGCATGCGCTACGCCAGGAAGGGTCGAGGAGTTTCTCCCCGTACCCGTACCCGACTGATGGAAGCACTAACACATCCTCCGTCGGGAGCTAACGCCTCACCCTTGATCTCCCAAGGTGCCTCAGGAAGCCGCGCCACCTGCCCGATGGAGACGGTGTCCTGCCTACGCACCCGCTTAGACCGATCACCTGAGAAAAACACTTGGAGGATCAAGCTTGCGAAAAGCTCGGATGGACGGTGTCGCCAGCGTGTTATCCTTACCGCTCACGAGCATTCTTCTAGCACCGGATGCTGAAAGAACCACCAGCTCCGTCAGGCAGACACACACCGGCTAAAAGCAACTCCATTATTCAAGGGAGGGCTCGCTCACGACTCAGGTTGGGACGAGTTCAAAATGAGGCTCTAGAGGCCCCCATGTATAGCTGCTCAGGTACCCTCCTATCCGGCGAGCCGGCTTTGCCACGTGATGCAAGGCTCCGCCTCAAAAGAAGGGAAATCTTCACAAGAGGTGCAGGGGGAGCACCACCGCAGCGAGCCGACATGATGGGTCACGCAGCCCTCGATATTCCGCGCTGGAGATACGCAACTGGCGCCATCGTGGTGCACTTATTACGTGGACTGACCGGCTCGCGGTCACAAGGGTGGTTCCCTTGAACGCTACATCTCTGCAGATGAGATAGAGCGATGCGATTCCTCACCCCGGGCGAAGGTACAGCACAACGAGAAATAGCGCCTTCACGATTAAACAAATCATGAAGCCACTCGGGGGCCTCTGACGGGTCCAGGGACCCAGGGTCCCCAACGGGCTCACTTCTCGTTGACCAGTCCAAGGCTGCGCCTGGAATAAGCACCCGTCCGTATAAAGGCAACAACTTCATCTAGGCCGTCTCGGTCCACAACCCCTTCTGACAACTCGGTCGGGATGACCAAGGCCCATATTCTCAACTATGGGAATGGTCAGAGGCTGGGTCAGTACCAAGTCTCCGACTGAGGACTCCGACTAGGCTCTGCCTTACACGTGCCCGCCTCCCCGACCGGCAGGCTGGTCGGGAGGCTAGGGCCAGCTTACTAGCGGGCCCCAGGAGTAGGTACGAAGGATGAGGATGAGCCTCGGGGTCAACCTGTCGTACACGGCCAACCACTCCCTCCACGGAAGTTACAGTCCCCTCTGCTATGGCAGCAGGGCGCCACTATTCTATTCGCCTATCCTCGCAAAAGGACAAGGCGAAACGTCATCATGATGCGGTCGGAATGCCCCCTCGTCACGCCGGGATAGCCGGGCAAGGTGCCAGGAATGGGGTGTGATAGCTGTACTGTATCTATCGATGCCCCCACGACCACTGGCCGATGGAGCATGACGCGCACGGACAAGACAAGACGCTTGCCCCACGACATAGGACTTGGACGATGGTCACCGGAAGACTCCGACTGACGGGATGGGAAGGCCCAACTAACGAAGCCGACGACCCCGACCGGCGGGGTCGGGAGTCCTTTCTTTCTATCCTCACACCCTTAGCTCCCCTGTAATGGAGCCCCCCTTGGACTATAAAAGGGAGGGTCATCCGCCTAGGAAAGGGATCCGATCTCTCGATAGACCTAACCCATAGACTCTTGAATCTTATAGCTTCCGCTCAAAAGCTTGTAACTCCCCAACTCTCACGAGCACTTGGGCTCAAGTAATACATCCGACTGACCCCGATTGGACATAGAGCACAATTTGAACCAGTATAGATCTTGAATCATTGTGTGCTAGGCCACATCCAATCACGACACGCGATACACACTTTGAGTAGGTTTAGCTGCTGGCCATTTTCGGAACCGACACATGGACTCTGCCAAACATCTCGACATCGTTGTTGGAGGTTTGTTTGCACATAAAACTCCAATAGAAGGAAAAGAAACCCTAGATCACATCTTAAGGAACTCTTCTTTTCTTGCCTATCCTTGCGAGCCCCAGGAGTCCAATTCGCGCCATGAGAGCCCCTCATCAGCCAAATCCTACCCTTTACCTTCCACATCCCAAAATTCATCTGTTGAGCCCTCTCCTGAACCACAAACATCGAAGGAAGAAGAAATTCAACCTTCAAAGTTCTCTTTCCAATTCAAGGATGACCTTATGAAAACTTTAGAAACACCTCGAATTACCTTTGCGAGTTACCCACGGCAACCCCTTCTTCTCCCAACAAAGATTTTTGTCAAGGAGGAATGGTCGGAGGAAGTGAGACGCTCTTCCAAAGCAATTCGAATTAGCTCACCTTCCACGATCATCTATTGTTCAATAAGGGGAACTACCGTAGAAGCCCTTCACGACCCAACTGCCGAGGCTTGCATCATGTCCGAATTCCTCATGGACACATTCATAGGAAGCATGCCTCTAGTCCCAACCAACAGACTCTTCAAAAGTCCTTCGGGACTTATCTTTGAATGTCGGGGATCGCAAGGGCAGTGCCGATCGAGATAGACAAAATTAAGGTTCAGCTAGACTTTCACATCTATCCCATCCTCAATTTTGATCTTCTTATAGGATGCCCTTTAGAAAAGCTTCTCCAAGAAAAATCATCACAAGGGAACCTCTATAATGAATTTAGGAAAACTGCTTTTGCCACTCCTTTCTCTTGCCCAGAAATTCCGACAGCAAAGCATTATCTTGATCATGACCTACCCAAGGAGGTGAAGTTTGTATCCCCGTTCATTTCACCTAAGCCTGTTTTTCATCCTTATGAAACAGAACGACCTTCATCTCCCTTGTTTAATTTTAAGCCTTGTCCCTCTGTTTCGATCTTTCATGATGAATCTTTCGAGAAAGAGAACTTTTGTGCCACGGATCCTCCCGATGACTCTGGAGCCCGATAAAAAGATTTCGCAAACGAGCATGAAAATTTCTCTTTCAAATTTCCTCAAGAATCATGCTCGCATAAGGTGTCTGAAGAGTCCATCTCACCTAGAACCATGTGCTCTCACAACGATCACAACCACCTTTTAGCCCTCTCTAAAAAAATGCTTAGAAGGATGGTTGTAGATGCATTTGTTTCTTATAAGCATTGCAAATTTCGTGGATGCACTGTGACACTAACCTTGCAGCTTGAACGATGATGGTAAATCAACAAATAGTGGTGAAATTGGGAGCTACATCACCATTAATAGAGCTTGTGACCATAAACGAACCACTCCCAGGAGATGGCCCGAACTTTCATTTCCCTTTTCAATAAAGTTTCCCTTTATTGAATAAAAGCATGTTTCTAGTATTGAGTAGGGAAGGGTGGCTTTGCAAACGGGCATCACATGTGAACTACATACATATATATTGTTTTTCCATATCTAATACTCATTACACTGAGCAATAGTTCAGTATTTCTTACAAAGAAGAAATGGCAGCTAAATTTTTCAAAGAAAAAAAAGGATAGTGTTGAAGAATCTCAGCATCGTCCAGAAGTATTTCTCCATTTTGCTTTGCAAAGAGGAAACCATAACCTTCAATGAAGGAAGCTGGCAGTACAAACTCCAAACATACACAGCACGAAATTACTTCATTGGAAAGCCATATCAGGACAACTGCCATCTATTTTGGAATGATGAGGGAAGTCGTACGGCATGTCTTCTGCTTTCAGACCAGCATTTCTCAAAGTTTTGACAACTTCCTTGTGGACAACTGCATTTCCTTCTGGTGTCAGATGTAGGCCGTCACTAACAGATCAATACAAAAACATTTCCAACGATTATTGACATATTAGGTTCTGGAAGAAAAGTAGGGGTTCAAGAAAACTGTTCTCTTCTGTTTACAAGACTATACAATCAAGCTTGCCTATACTGCAGACGAAAACACTAGTTTGGCAGATAGAAGCAAACAAAGTCATCGACCTCTTAAATTTATTGGCCAATATTCATATAGTTGGAATCCCGACAAATATATGCATGATGTTAACTCCACCATAATACCATAAACCCATGACGATCTCTTATGTCACACTGTGAATCCAATATTCTATAAACTAGTGTGAAACCAAAATACGAAAACAAATGAAACAACGATCTATCAACAATGCAGGATAAAGACCATGCCAAGAATCTAGATTTCATCTAACAAAATTAGCTTACATTTACAATTGATGGAAAAGGATGCAACATCAACAAAAACCCATTGTATCCTTCCAACAAGAAAATATAATATAAATAAAACGTCTAATCTTTGGAATTTTATCATGCATCAGATTATCGAAAAGAAAATGACTGTAACAATAGAAATTGTTACATAGAACATCTATTACACTACACATATACTTGGAATATAAACACAGCAGTTACAGCTGCTATAGTGCTATGTACAACAAATGCAAAGTTCGGAACCTGAAGTATTACCTTAGGTAAAGCGTCTGCCATCCTTCAGTTTCCTGCATCTTTGACCAAATATTAACGCAGGGAATATGCATTTCTCTGGCTAGCTCAATGCATTGACCAGCATAGACACCTGCCATTTCATTTGTCCTTTCAGGTAGCTTCCTCGCATTCTCTCCGTACAGTGACCTTTGGAGAGTAAATCATCAGAATCGCTATAAGACATGTAATGCATGTTAAACCTTGTGGCAAATGAAGCATTATTGGTTACTATGTGGAGACAACAAATGAAAGCCAGATAACAATAGCAACAACAACATAGCCTTTAAGTCCCAAGCAAATAGGGGTATGCTAGAGATGAAACACACGAGTCACCAACAAAAAGAGAAATTGGTAAAAGATATAAGAAGGCATTAATAGTAGTGATATTAGTAGCGAATGTAAATCCTAGTTTAGTCATGTTGATTATTGCTTCCCAGCGCTTCTATCTAAGGACAATTATTTGGGTATATTAACAAAGAAAACCTAAAGATAATTCTAAAACATATAACCAAGAAATACAAACAAAACTGACTGAAAAATAATTAGTGTAAATAAATTATAGCTCACTCCGGAACAAGTCTAGAAAAGTGCCATGATCAAATAGAACTATAGCCCAACTATTAGTTATAGCGAAATAATTTGTATCATCTTCCAGTCACACAACAAGAGTTAAAATCAACACCATGTCTTTGCTTTTTATTATTACTTATTTCTTTAATAGTCATAAGCTAAAATTACAAGAACAAACATATGAAAAAGAGTTCAACAAGTAATACTGTACCAACCGTGCAAATCTTTCCCTTCCTTCTTCATCGATAGGAGGTGGCGTGATAAGTACAATAACCATGGAATTTGAACAATCCTGCATTGAGGTTACAGTAAAATTTGCACAACAGCTTTAAAGAATGACAACTGAATATTGATCCAAAGTTTCTATAAATAAACTAATACCAGTATCAAATGTATAAATGTCTATCTTCCAATGATTCCATCCGAAACTATGTAACTGACTTAGACTAACTATGTAAATGTCTAAATTTCAATAGAAGGTCTAAAACAGATAAAAGATGATATATTAGGCATGAGGTGAGTTTTACTTCCCTTTCACTGACTAGACCATCATGATTTATCCAACTTACATTATGCCCACTTAACACAAACATTTCGTTCAACAACCCACAGTCCTTCATATTGTACATGAGAACCATATAAGTTCACTATGTTATTGCTTATAGGTGCAAAGCATGCTGATCGTAATTAAAGAATACCAGATCAGATATTTAAGAGAAGCCATTAAATGTACTAGAGTCCCGTAAATATAGAAAAATGATACAAGCATATCCATCATAAAAGCCATGGTAAAAATATTAACTATTTATTATCAGAAAGAAATTACCTTCAAATGATTAACAATGTTTTTGAGATTCTCTTTATACTCTGAAACTGGGACATGCTGTCGCTCACTAGTTCTTCCTAAAAGGGCCGCATCATTAGCTCCGAAGAATATAGTGGTTGCAAGAGGTGGTGCAATACCATCCTACAGTGCATATGATGATTTGCAGCACATCAATCTTGTATGCTAAATAATAGCTTGATAACACTACATGCACGGACACCAGCAGCAATAATCTGGATGGAAGTGTCTTACCAGCGGAAAGATGTGGTGCATCAAAAAAAGAGCCCATCTTGTGTTGTATCCGCCATAACCTCTGACAACTACATCAGCCTTGTACAAAGAAAATCACCAGATGTAACGGCATAAATTCAGAAATTATCCGAGCATCCAAATCAAGATATAGTAAGATTTATTTACCAGTTCACCAAAGAAGCAGTGGGTAAGCCCCACGATGGAAGGAAAATATTAAGAGGGGTTGCTGAATATACCTTGCGGGAGTAGGTGTCAGCGAGTGCAGCGCCCCAGCCGCCGGGGCGGAAGGATTGCTCCGTGATGGAATCGCCAAAGAGCACCACCCGCGGCCGCACCAGTCCTAGAGATCCACCTGCCCGAAAGTCGAATCCCAAAAATGAGGGCGAGATTTCGGCGACATGGACCAAGACACACTAGCGGCTCACGCGAGGAAGATGGGAGGAGAATGCTGCAGCACGTACTTGTGGCGCCAGCGGGGCAGACGGGAGGGTGGATGGTGGCGGGGGCTGCAGGGCAGGAGCCGCGCGTCATCATGGATTGTGCTGCAACTCTGATCTGATCAAAGGAGTGCTATTCCCTGGCGTAGAGAGAGGATGAAGATCAGCCCGTGTGGTTGCAGTGTTGGTGACGGACGCGGGGGAGGATCAAGAAAAAGGTAACGCGGGGCGACAGCAACTCCAGCAGATCTCGTTTTCTTTTTTGTTTCAGTTTTTTTTTAACGTTTTTCTGTTTCAGTTTCAGCTGGGGTGAAACCGGTAGGCATATCTCGAAAATGAGTTACCGAACGTATGCTCTGAGAGGTGCTTATCCACGCCGTCAATTTTTCTATCTGGATCTGTGCCGCCCTCCGCCAGGCTTTGTATTCGTTCTGTATTGCAAATTTTTTCATCATGTATTCTTCTCGCCTGGTGTCCTGGCGAGCTCCACCTCCGAGCCGTTGCGCGTCGTTCATGCTCATCTTCTCACTCTTCTCGTCTTTCCCGGCGACCTCCTTCCTTCTTCCCCGGCTCCAGTTTGGTCACCCTCCGCTCCCAAATTGAATCCGTTCCGCTCCCCTCGTCGTCCCGTGCGCCGTGCCTTCTTCCCCCTCCCTCCCTGCGATTCCTCTCCACTTGCCTCGGCTCCGCGCCCCCCACCAAACCCAACATGGCTGACGGTCCCCACACGCCAGGCCAAGCTGGAGCCCCGCCAAACCACTGCAAGTGCAAGGACCTGGTCCCCGCCGCAGCCGCGGGGGACGAGGCGGAGGCGGAGGCGCACGCGCTTGGGAGGGAGGTCGAGGAGCTGGAGGAGGGACTGGCCGATCTGGACCGCCGTGTCCTCGAGCACGTCCGCGGCACCGCCACCCGCCTAGCCGACGCCACCGTCGACCGCCTCGCCGCGCTCCGCCCGCCCGCCTGCCAGCCAGGGTACACCGCCCCGTCTTCCTGCCTCGCTCTCGTACTAGGATTTGGGACGGGCCCGCCCTCTTGTGGCGAGGTGATGCAATTTGTGTTCCATAGACCGCAGGTTCGTTCTCAGGGCGTATGCGAAGAAATTACCACTTCTCTGGGGATTAATTGTGGAAACACAAAGCCATCCGAGCATCCAGTGTCGCGTGGTTACATTCGGAGACCGTATGGAATGTAGAGGCTTTTCTATTAACCTAAACTGTGACTTTGAGCCAGAGAAAAAGGTGGAAGGGATTTAGTTTTCTTTGCATTTGAGAAAAACAGTAGTAAAACCTGTTACTTTCAAACTGTTACATGATTCCCAGGAGTGAAGCAATCAAGCTTGGCGGCTTTTATTTGTTACGTCGTAATTTATGTTTTAACTTAGCTGTGTATTTGGTCAGTACATGTTGCATTATTTGCTTAGCAGCTTATTTGGGTTCTATTTGCTTAGCCGCTTATTTGTGTTCAGGGATAGGATAATGGGATATGTGTTTCTTTTCCACAGTTTTTCTTCAGCATAATCCCTTGCATCACTGCAGTTCAATGTGATAGAATTTTTGCCTCTCCTTCCCTCTCTTTGTGGCTTTTCTCACTTAGCTTGCATGACTAGTGTGCCAAACTCAATAATTTTTCACAGCAATATTTAAACAATTTTTTCCTAATAATTGCTGAATGTACATGGATATTGCAGAATTTCCAGCAGTCTCTGAGACATCAAGTTCAGAAGAAGATCAAGAGCAACTTCAAAACTAAACATCCTCAAATCCAAGATTGAGGCTAATATTGCAGATTTGCCTAAGGTACTTGAGAAAATGCACGAATCTGACGCTCGCTGTGAGAAGTTGGAGAATTTGCATGTGAATATCCATCCCATTTTTCGAACAAGACACTTGTACCGTGGTTGAGACCTGTTGATTTGGCATTATATTGTCAGGGACTGATCACTGGCAGGACAGCCATAAGTAAATGTTGGATGTAATATGTTCTGTAGGTTTATTTGACCAGAAAGCATTGGGTCTAAGTTCTCTAGTTTTGCTCAGAAACCAGAATGCAGGTTTATATACTTGCACATAATGAATGTTATTCTGCAATATTGCAGATGTGTTGTAGCATATGCTTGGAATCTACTTTTTTCTGGTGTCAGCCTGAATCCTCACCGGGAGAAGGGTTTGAAGACATACTTACCCAGTCTCGATCACTTGTGCGTTTTCTGTACTATTTACTGTAGTGATTCTGATAATCACTTGAGCAACTTTGTGTTTGTTCACACGACTGCCGTTCCCTGGTCTGCAGGATCTGGTTTCACAAGCCTGAGGCTGATGATTGGTTGCTGTACGTGGTAAGAAATTGTCCATCTCTTCATCTGATACAGATACAAAGTAACATGTCCATGTGAGATACTAAGGTTCATGTTGCTTCCCATGAGAACAGATCGAGAGCCCATCTGCGCATGGTGGCCGGGGTTTTGTCACCGGACGCATGTTCAACAGGCAAGGAGAGGTATGCACTCATTGCTTCAGAGCTCTGGACTCTTGCTTCTGCACACATTGTTGGGACCCAAATAATTTGTAATGTTCTCTTCTCGAATGCTCAGCTTATCATGTCGCTGCCCAAGAGGTGCTGATTAGGAGGGACAAGACACGAGGACCAAACCTAAGGCTTTGAAAGGTGTAGAAGAGTCTGTAGTAGGCTCCTCTCTTTCAATTTGGTTTAGATACTTACGAATTCATAGCATGAAATCAGTCAGTATATAAGGAAAAAGAGAAACCAATTGTCATGAGCTGGATATATCTATAACTTGAAGTGTGGACAGGCCTAGTTGAATATGGATGAGGGTTGGGAAAATAAACTCACTTTGCATCTCTTCAGTTGTAACTCACTTCGAGGGCATTGGCATGCTTCGACTTCGGCTTCCAGATGTCTAATGTGTGGCTGTTTGAATATGTTTGGCTGTTTGCACCTTTTCCATTGTCTAATGTGTGGTTACACCTTAAAGTTCTGATATGAAGAAAGGGAAGGAAGGAGCTCTTATTGTGCCAGTCGCAGTTGCAAGCAGCTTTGGTGAATCATAATAATGGCAAAAAAAAACATCTCTTTTTCAGTCCTAAGCTTCTGTCATCGGAAGTCAAAGCTAAAACAAGGAGTCCATTTATTGTATAGAATTTCAAATCCAAAATTAGCTCTGCCACTAGAATTTCAAATAAAAATTTCTATTCAAGAGCTTTTTCTCAGCACCAGAATTCAATTCAAGAGATAGGATGTCAACTTTGTTGGAAATGGAGAATTGTCCTCTCCGAAGCCACAATCCGGAGTCAAGAAAAACAACAATGGAAGAGCGATGAATTTGAACCGACGTCTCTAGGGATGAGGCACCGGTAGGTGTTGTAGAAGGCAAGAAGCCCGTCTTTGTCGATGACGACCAGGAGGGTAGATCTCTGGCCGGTTTGAACTTTGAACGCACCATTCATCCAACCATGAGTATTTCAAATCGAAGATTACTATTCAAGGGCTCTCTCAGCACCAGAATCCAATTCAAGAGAACATTACTAGCTCTGCCACTAGAATTCATTTGGCTTTATCAGCTTTGTTGGAAATGGAGAATAGTCCTCTCCATAGCCACATCCCGAAGCCAACAAAAACAAATAGGCCTTTTGAAGAGCCCATACAATTTGCACACAGTACGCTCTGAACAAATACACATCCGTGACCAACCTAATTGTGCTTGTCCTGTCACTCTAGCAGCAATTCAATCTTAATGTAGAAAAATTCCACGAGTCTTACACCTTACACAATACTTCTGCAGTTCTGCAGAATCTTTCTGCTCCAATTTCAACTTACAAGAAGCTTCCTCTGAATAGAAGGATAACAATACCACCTGCTGAATTATTGGTTTCATGGATATGTTCTTACATGCATATCACAAGTTTATGAGAAGTAGAGGAAGCATTTCTAAAGAAGTTTACCTTTTGCTATTGACTTAATGATTCAAAAATTTCTGCTGTAACATAAAAGGTTTGACTAAGAGTTCAGACCAGGGAAAGGAAGTGGTCAAATAAACATATTCACAAAATCTGGTGTGAAAGAACTAAGCCATTGCTGGAAAGAGAACAAACTGCTCTTAAATTTTACCTGTGGCTGGATCCAAACAAGATCCTGAATAGGTTCCAGAAGCTTCACATACACCGCTTTTTCGAGATGATAGATTGAAACGAAGGAAAAAGGTATATGTTATTATTTTCGTTACAACAGGAAGCGAAGGAATCATACTGCTGGCTAAAAATTTCAGCAAAATTATAGAAGAAATAAACTTACTTCTTTTCTGAATTTTCCAATAACTGAAATCCATCAAAAACACCTTGTTTGAATACTTCTTCAGACAAAGATTCAGGTATTGAATCTACAGTTCTCCCTTCCCCCATTGCTGCGGACAACAAGTAGAGACAATTAATCTGGTTTTTGGTATAGATTCAAGTGGGGAACAGAACATTTTGTTCCGTGCTTTGGCTGAACTGCAAAATCACTAAAGCGCATACATGAAACACAAAAGCAAACCTAACTCGGCGAAAGAGAGCACAAGCAGTATAACTTGAAGATTAACAAAGCAGCAAGGAAACAAGATTAGCCATCGTTGCGCATTGTTATACTTATTGCCTCGTTTTAGCATTCATATGAGGTTCCATATGTTGCTTACAGCACAAGTGTTGGGTAGGGCTGCAGATGCAAAAGGGAAAACATGAAGACGGCAGGATTACTGAAGATTCAATAGCAAAATCAGTTACACAGATGCTCATAATCAGTCCGATGAATCACTCTACATCAAAACGTAACATATCAAAATATAGGCTGTGAAGTCACAAAAGCATCATAATCACCTTTTCCATAATCATTTTGCTAGCTAGTACTCTCCTCGGGTTCAGACTAATCAGCAACACCGTTTTGCAGACTGTAGGCGATCAGAACATATCAGTTTGTTTCCAAAGCCACAAATACATGTCCAATTCGATTGTGGTGAAATCAACAGGTAAACCTAAATCGAAAAACAAAACTAAGTACAAGAATGTAGAGCCAAAGGGGATCGAAGAACATCGGATGATTGGGGAATGCAGATGAACAAATTCATTACACAAGAGAGTGGCGGGATTCGGATCTCAAGATTTAATGTACATAAGGATGGTAAATTACTTACTTGGTGGCGAGCTCGGCGCGGGGCCGTCCTTGGGAGCAAGGTTGGCGGCGTCATTGGTGTTGGCGATGAGCTCGGCGGCGGGTCATCCTTGGGAGTGAGGTTGGCGGCGTCATTGGCGTTGGTGGCGAGCAACGCGGATACTATAACCGCGGTGCGACGTACCCACCTCCACTAATAACCCTCC
Organism: Panicum hallii; assembly: GCF_002211085.1. Lineage (NCBI taxonomy): Eukaryota > Viridiplantae > Streptophyta > Magnoliopsida > Poales > Poaceae > Panicum > Panicum hallii. The sequence continues at coordinate 43,886,179 of NC_038046.1, read as the reverse complement.
GGATGGATAGACGAGCCATCATGATTCGTGCAGTCAATTGCGAGTTACCGGGAGCGCATAGTCCAAGAAAGAAATGAGAGCTGAGGTGGCACCTAATTGAACCTCCTCACCACTCCTCCGGTCAAACGAACTGTTGGTCCGTGAGGCAAGGACGTGGCAAGGATTAAGTTACCGGCGATGCAGCGTCTTTGTGTGAGCTCCAGTAACAGTAACGATAATCGGTTGAAAATCGATGAAAAATCGCCAAAACCGATCGGTAAAGAGACCTAAATTCAAAAAAAATGAAAATCAACAATTTATCGTCGATAATCGATGCAAACTAAACGATTTATCACTTCGGCTACTGAAAATGTGTTTTGGCAGTGGAAAAAAAAAGGTTTGATAGCATTTAATTTTTTAGGTTATGTATTATATTATATTAGATAAATTACACGTACATGCACAATTTTGCATATAGAATTGCCTAAGAAATAAATATGTTTACATATTTTGACCATAAAATTGCATAAAGCACATGAATTTGCACATGTATACAAACCACGAAGTGCACAGTTCATATAAACAAACGAGTGCATAGTCCATACAAACTTCATAGTTCACAGAAACAAAAGAGTGCATAGTTCATACAAACCTCATAGTGCATAGAAACGAGTACATAGTCTATACAAGCTACATACGAACTAGCAAGCACATAGTCCATACATGAAGACATTCGGCATATCAATTTAATCATTCTTCGGTCTCTTCTTGCTGGTACGTGTGAGATCCATAATAATATTCCTAAATATTGAAATGAACTCAAATAAAAGGGGAACGCATAATGATGTAATGATGAAATTGTAATATATGTACATACATACCTGTAATTCACCAATCTGACCACTAGTGCTCATGCCAAGATGTACCGGTAGTTGAATGAAGTAGGTTGGATATGGTGGTGGGTGTGAATATGGTTGTGGGTACGGATATGGGTATGGTTGTGGGTATGGATATGGGTAGGAGGGTGGACGTGGATAGCTAAAGGTTGAACTCACTGAGCTGGAGCTATCACCTTCCCGAGGATCAGATCGACGTCGGTTGCTTGTCATCCTCCGTTGTGATATGGGTTGACCATGATCTTGATCTTGTGTGGAATGGGTGAAATTTGTCTTCCCGGTAAATCTAATAGGTGACATACTACGATCACTCCTTCCTCGTGAGGCCACAGTGTAGTGGAAGAGTTAACGGGTTAACGGGTTAGTGGATGGTAATAGGTAGTTAGATAAAAATATTTTTTCCCTAAGCAAGCAATTGTTGCTTTTAACACGTGACAACATTCTAGAATCAAGAGAAGGTCTAGTTTTTTATAAAAATAAGTTCTCTATTTTTTATGATTTTTTTAAATTTTTGAATTTTCCATTGAAATCCAGCGAAATTCCAGTCAGTTTACGTTTTCAGCTAGCATCGGTAACGATAAATTTCACCGATAATTGCGATTATCGAGCGGTTTTGTATTCCATGGTATATGGTGAATCTTTTTAATTAATTGGTTTGAGGCAAGTAAAAATAATCTCGAGTTGATTTGGCAACCATTAGAAATCTTGTGCGTTAATGATTTCGATGTTCTGTCAGGAACCTGATGCAGATTTACTGGTAGTGATTGTGCACAGTTCTCTAATTATAGCTCATATGTTTTATAATGCAATTCTGACAGTTACACTGCTATAGTGATAATAACTATCTATGTTCATGCTCAAATTTTTCAGTAGTGCTTGGCTGAGTTTTGTGTTAAATATTCTTGAACTGAACATGGTTTTTGGATGGTCTGTTCTATCAATCCAAATCCCCTAGGCCTCTTCGTTTTGTGCGTCCGTCGTTGGTTTCTCGGTGAAATAAACAGTTGTGTTATAAACTACAAACAATGGCATTAGTAATGCACATAGCAGAGGCATTGTTTTACCTAGAGCAATTTCAGCTTGGCTCCTTTGCGGTTAGAGTCAAAACTGTGCAGCACCAGTGCCGATCTGCCGAACTGCCGATGGCTAGGTAAAGTTGTGTGATTCATACTTGCATTCTTATAATAAGCACACAGTTTGATATTTCGTTTATTCATTCATGAACATAGACTATGAAAATAATTTCGGTAGCTTGATTAGTATATGTGCATATGGAATGTCTACAAGTTCCTTAGGTTCCACCAATTATCTAGGTGCAGAAAAGTTATGGTTCGGTTAATATCGGTTTCGGAAATGGCCGACAGCCAAATCTACTCGAAGTGTAAGTTGCGCGTTGTGATCGGACATGGTCTAGCACACAATAACTCAAGATTTATACTGGTTCAGGCAATTGTGCCCTATGTCCAGTTAGGGTCGGTCGGATGTATTGCTTGAGCCCGGTTACTCATGAGAGTTTGGGGAGTTACAAGCTTACGTGGAGGATGAATCTCTTGGATTTCAGTCTCTTTCCTAGGTGGCTGACCCTCCCTTTTATAGTCCAAGGGAGTCTCTTTTACAGGGGAACTAAGGATAGGGAAAGAGAGATAGAGAGAGAGAGAGTTCCTTGCCCCGTCGATCAGGGTCGCCAACTCTATCAGTTAGAGTCCTCGAGCGGCCACCACCCAAATCCTGTGTTAGGGAGTGGCCGTCTTGTTCTGTCCCTGTGCGTCGTGTTTCGCCAGTCTGAGGGGTAGGCATGCGCTGATAAGCATGGTATGGCAGTCACGCTCCATCCTCAACGTTACACCCTATCATTCCGCCATGATGGAGGCGTGCCCGCCGCATCATGATGACATCGTCATGTTTCATCCGCTCACAAGGACGGTGAGGTGAAACAGCGCCTCCCTGTTATGGCAGCGAGGGGCACTGCAACCCCTGTAGAGGGAGTGGTTGGCCTGTACGGCAAGTTGACTCCGGCATGCATCCATATCCGCCACACCTGCTCCCGGGGCCCGCTAGCACGCAGGGCCTGGCTGGCCTCGGCCTTGCCGGTCGAGGATAGTGACACATGTAAGGCGGAGCCCTGGTCAGGGACCTCAATCAGAGCCATGGTACGGACCCAGTCCCTGATTGTCTCCTTGGTCGGGGACGCAAGCCATGCTTTTGCCGACCGGCCGGCCAGTCGGTATCATGGGTCTGGGCGGCCTGGACGAAGTCGCGACCCATGATGGTGGGCGTTCGTTCCGGGTGCTGTCTTGGGCTAGTCGGAATGCTAGCGCGAGGCGGTTCTGCTGGGGACCCCGGGTCCCTAGATCCGTTAGAGGCCCCCAAGTGGCTTTACGATTTATTTAATCATGAAGGCGCTTCTTTCACTGCGCAGTGTTTTGGCCCTAAGTGAGAAGCTACGTTGTGTGGTCTCAATCGCAGGGAGACATAGTGTACAACGGGTCACTCTTGATGATCGTGGGTCAATTGGGGTTGCTCTTGTCTGTCCATGAAATGAAGACGCTGCAGCAGCACCATGTGACACTCAGGTAATTAGCTTAGTCACACCCTAGAGTTTTGGAATACTTTTATGTCCAAAGTATGGCAAATGTGTGTTTTATGTATGCAATGTTATGGAAAAAAAAATGATGTTTATGTAATTAATTTTAACTAGAGGTCCTTTTATGCAAAATGGGTGGAAATAGAGGGAAAAGTTTAAAAGTAAGAAGGCTGTTTTGCAAAAAGTGATATCTGTGGTTAAATTGTAAAAACAGGTGAATTTACCCCTGGGTATACATGTAAAAGTATTTTTATCCATAGGGTTTACATAAAATGTGAAATTATTACTAAGTCTATTTAATTTTCAAAACTATTGCTCAAATGCAGATGAACCTTAAAGAGAAGTTGTAGAGTTTGAAAAACCATGCACTTTTGCTTTTTGGACCATCTTCATTTGAGCACTGGTTTAAAAGTTGTAAGTCCTTTACAGTCAAGTCCCTGCTTTTCTCTCAAATTCCAAATCAGTCCTCAGCTTCATTCCTCCCCCTTTCTTCCTCCTGACGCCTCTGCTCCCCTGCTCTATTTCTGGTCTCCCTGCCGCCGGTACAGTGCCTTGAATTTGGCCACCGCCGGCCACCTCCTGTGTCTCCCTTGCCACGCGTTGCCGTCCCCTCTTCTCACCGCTCTAGCCCTCTTGTGCTGGTGTTCTGCCGAGCGCCACGTCTCCTGCTAGCTGCCAGCACCGCACGCCGGAGCTCCTGCCGCCACCGCAATTCCTCCGCAAGCTTGCCTTATCCCTCCCTCTTTTCAGCTCAATAGCACCAGTAGCTTCCCCTCGTTTCATTTGCCCCGAAAGTTTGCTTGCCCAGCTTGTGCCGAGCTCCTTCCACCTCGCCGCCGCCCCCATTGATGCCGCCGTGAGCTCGGGTCGCCGTGGAACTTCCCCCTCCGCTCTTTTCCTCCCCAAATCGACCGCACCGTAAGCTTCCCCGTGCCCCACCACACCTCCCCAGCCAATCCTTTTCCTCCTCCGCACGCCGGAATCCCATCCTCGCCGTGCGCCTCCGGCCGCCGGTCCGGCCCTCCGTGGGCAGCTCATCTCCGGCCACCCCGAGCCTCCCCAAGACCACCCACAGGTAGCCCAAGACCTCCTCGTGCTCCCCCTCCCTTTCCCCTTCACCGCCGGCAACCTCCCCGGCCGGAATTTGGCCGGACCCGTGCCCCCCCCACCGCCGGCCATGGCCCTGGACCTGATTGCTTTATGTGTTTTCTTTCCAGGGGGTTATTTGTTAAGTGTAGGGGCTAGTTTGTAAGGGATGTTTGTTATTTCATGTGAAAGCATTTCCTGTCTTGTAAAATTTGTAGTAATTCATAGAAAAATCCAAAAATGGCAAAACTAGTTTTGTTAGAGACTAGATTTCAAACTCTATGACTTTTGTTAATAGAGTTTAGTTTGAAACAAAATATTTCTACCTGTATTTCAAATCTAAGATTGAGGGGTAATATACACTTAACCTTGTCATTTCATGCTTTGTTATTTATGAAGTTTGGCATGAATGTTCTAGGTAACTTTATACAAAGTTTCAAACTCAAATTTGATTTAAACCTAACTTCTTTCAAATTTGAACTTTCAAATTTGAAATATTAACTAAACCTATTGTGTAACCTTTTCTAATTGAAATCTATTGTCTTTCTTTAATGTGATATTATTTGATGTTTAATGTATAATCAAATCTCCAAAACCTATGATCTTTTATTTAAAAGTTTTGAATTTATTTTGATTCATTTCAAATTCAAATTTAAATGTTTTAGTACTTGTTTGCAACAAACTCAGCAATGTCTTTGTGATTCCTTTATAAATAGTGTTTCAAACCTAAACCTCTTATTTTATGAATTCTTGTGTGTTAATTGGATGAGTTACAACATTTGAAATGTGAAATCAAATTTAAATTTTACCTTATTTATTTTATTGCATATCATATAGAATCAACGACACTCGACGACGGGGACTACGAATTGGTCTTAGGACAAGACCAAGGCTTTCCAGAAGATCCAGCGCAAGTCGTCGAGGGACTAACTGAAGCCCCCAACCCGAGTTCGGAAACCTCTGACACTCCTGCCCTCAACCCTACTCTAGAAGGCAAGCCCCGGACATATCCCATTACTTTATTTACACTGCAATCTATGCCTATCTATATTTTATCTTGCATTAAGTCTAGGAGTTGAAGTGAAACCCTAGATGCATGAATCCTAGGAATCCAATGTAATGCTCCCGAGTCCTTATCGGATAGATGCTCCGCTAATAGGACCGGTAGAAGTCGAGTGATTTCCTGTCACTCGCGCAACATAGGAGTTGTATGTTTACATTTTTGCAACCACTATAAGGACGACGGACAGGGTCATGAGCTGTATTATGACCTGGAAGTTTACCCTGTCTGTTTCATTAAAAGTTGATAAGGTCGATATGTGTGGTAGTGGTGGCTAAGCGTTTGAACAGTACTAGCCACATGCCGCGAAATATGGTAAAGCGGTAAGCCTAGTAACCGATCGGCCCGGTAAGTGGACATATTCCCACCACTCGATCTTTATGTTATGTTCACACGCACCGACCTGTGGGAGTACGTTCTGCATGGCAGACAGGAATACGGGTTTTGTAGTCGCGCTACAGACGTATGTCCTGCACATATAGGGTGTGCGTACGGTCCTGCAAGTCGCTTGTGGTGGCCTGTCCATGAGTCGGAATGAAAGGTAAACGGTTGCTTCGGAACGCCCTGTTGGTATTCCAAGCGTGTGTGTTAGGTTTACCTTGCAAGGTTGAATCTCGATTCAGGAATCGTCCGCCTCTCACGATGCATGAGACTGCTCATCCCTTCTGCCACATTGAGTAAGAAGTGGAACTAATGATGGATAATCTTGATGAATGATAATCACTACCTTGCTTGCTTAGTGTAGGTGCTAATCTAGAATAAATACTCAACTAGAAGATGAAAGCTAAAACTTGAAAGTAGTACATACTCTTTGTTGCTTTTCAGCTGAAAATAAACCCAGAGCCTTTACAATGCCTTCATGGGTCTAGTTATGGGCTAAGTATACCCAGCCCCGGGTAAGCCTTGCTGAGTATTAGAATACTCAGCCTTGCCAATGTCTGTTTCAGGTATGACCTTCAAAAATCCCACGGACAACCTTGTGTGGCCAACGTCCGTTCCTTTTGGCTGGTCCGTGGAGTGGGACCCGTCCCCGGCCGGCACAGACCCTCCGGAGTGACACCAGGCCCTGGGCTAAGCTTGGTGTTCGCCTTCGCGACGTGTGTAGTCACGTAAAAACTTTTTCTTCCTCTGTGAGTTTGGACAAGCTGTTCTGCTTGTCAGTTGAACATGGTTTGTATAAGTTTACTTATCTTTGAACTCGGTTTGTAATAATGTATGTATGACTGTAAATTAAAAGTTGATGAGCTATTCTGTGATGTGAACTCGCCTTCGTGCGAGGTAAACCTGCTTCGATCCTGCTGAACCGTGGTTGCATCGGGCGGAGACCCGACAGACCAAAGGATTGTTCCGTTTGAAGTGCGCTGAGCTGATTGCAGTTGTACGGCGATCAATAGCGCACTTGAGCCGGAATAATTCGAGCGGTTCTGCCACACACCAGTTGTCTGTTTTTGGTGTGGAATCTTGAGGCCTGCCCGATCTGTCACGTCGGCTTGCTGTAGAGGGATACTACCCCTGTTTCCCTTGTGAGGGTTTTTATCCTTCTGTGGCGAAGCCGCATGCCACGCGGTGGGTTGGCTCATGGGGTGCGTAGGTGCCTGGCTGGCTATAAATAGAGGCATCCGGAGCATTGTTTTTAGAACTCACCCCGAGCTTAAGATGAGAGTGAGTCTGGCCTTACCACAGTGGAGTTACCCTCAACCCGTGGGCATCCGCCCGACAGAGCTAGTGATTCCCTTAGTGTCTGGTGCTAGAAGAATGCTTGCAAGCGGTAGGGGATGACCTGCGGGGGCCGACGAAGGTCCAGGCCTCTCCCATGCCCGGTCGCCCATGCGCTTCGCTCGGATGATCGAGGGGAGTGGGTGCACGGTCTGGTCACCAACCATCCTCATCCGGCTGTCAGTGCAGTTTCCCTGGGCCCCTGGGAGGTTATGGGAGATGCATTGGCTCCAAGCAGGGGATGTGTCAGTGCTTCCACTAGCAAGGCCCAGAAACGAGTAGGAACTCCTCGTCCCTGGTTGTTGTTGTGCGTACCCATGGGAGCTGCGTGGGCCTTGAGCGACTTCGGCTTCCCCGTTTTCTTCAGCTCCAGTCCGCCTTGAGAGGAGGCTTGTTCCTCTAGGGCGAGTGGAGATGGGAACGGGGAGGAGCTCCTCGCCGCTGTTCGAGGCGGCGTGGGAGTTCAGTCAGCGGCAGATGGATTGCTCATTGCCATCCTCTGCCAAGGGTGCCTTGAAGGAGGAGGTGCTAGAAGAAGATTTGTGAGGCGGATGCACCTCCCAGTCTTCCCGCACTTGTAGCAGCCCTCCCCGAGGCTACCTGTGTTACCACCTTAATGGTGGTAACTGGTTTTTTTACTTTGTAACGGCCATAGGCCGACTGTACTTTGTAACATTTATTCGCCATGAATAAAGCGTATTTTACCCCGGAGCGTACCGTGTTGGCAGCGAGCGACCGTGAGTCCGGTCGGGGGCTAAGACTTGTTGTTTTTTCCAAGGGGAGATGCGGCGTCCCGACCCACCGCACCTTTGCCATGAGGGAGGGCGATCGGATCGATGATGGTGTGCATGTAAATGCATTTAGGTGGCCCCATCCGCGGTATCCGCGATCGGAGGGGTTGAGCCGGCGTCACTTGCCTAGATGTCTTGAGTGACTGGTTCGGTAAGCTCCTAATGAGTGTGTCCGGGTAAAATTTTCGGGCTTCCGAGTGGAATCTGGGTTCGTCGTTCATGATGGGGTCGGCATAGTCCTTAGGTGGCATTCCACTGCTCCGCGACCCACCTCCTGGCAGATGCCCAAGTCGTCCGACCGACTCAGATGGCCCGTTGGCCTCTCCTTGGTGGAGATTCTATGCGTATGGCTCGAGGTCCGGATCGAACGAGAAGGTCGAGATGACCCGGCTTGCTGCTTGCGCAGATTGGGCGAGGGCCACTGGGGCTCATCTTCGTTTTCTCCCATGGTTCTATTTGATGCGAGGCAGCCTCGAGTCCTTCATGGACCGACCTTCGAAACTCGGTCGGTCGGCTTTTGTTTTGGCAGTTTTAATGTATTTTGTGTATCGAGCAATTAAATGCGATTATTGACAGGGGATGTGGCGCGTTGAGGCTTACCTGGGAAGCCGGAGCGTTGCCCCATTTTTTGTGCCCATGTTGCGATCGTGGTGGGCACCAGTCCCCATACCACGTCTTGTCAGTTGGGCTCCCCTAGGGCGCCTCTTTTAGAGGGGATGGCTGGAGGCGCTCGATCTCCTCCACCTCACCTTCGCCTTGCTTTAGTCACTAGAGCCGTTTTTCTTCCTCTGCCCCCCTGCCGCCGCCATTTCCTTCTCCGCCCTCGTTGTGCATGAGGAGGGAGAAGGAGAGAGAGGATTGTCCGGCTCTTCCACTTCACAGTCGCAATGTCGAACTGGAGACCATCGACCGTGACCGAGGAGCAGCTACAGGATTTCGCGGAGAAGGTGCTGCTGCTGTCCAAGGAGGTGGCCCACTGGAGGCCTCCCCCGGCGAGGCATGAGGAGCCCCAACCTGAAGCTGATGAGATCATGAGCTTTCTTGCGTTCTACAAACGCAAGCTTAGGCATCTCGTGCACCCGTTCCTACTCGGGCTGCTGAACAAGTGGGGGCTGCAGCTGTAGTACCTCAATCCGAATGGGGTGCTGCATATCGTGGGCTTTTTCACTCTATGTGAGGGCTTCCTCATGATAGATCCGCACGCGAATATGTTCTAAGCCTTCTTCTATGGGCAAGGCCTATCGGTGAATGGGGATGCGGAGCTCGCGCCGGTCGGGGGCTTTGCCCTGCAGAAGAAAGGAGGCCGGTCGGGAGAATACGGGGCGTACACCCCCGCAAAGTCGAACCGGGGGTGGCATGAGGAATGGTTCTACATCAGGAACCTAGAGCAGATACCGTTCCTGGCGTTCACGAGAGTGTGTCCTATGAAGAAGGATATCTGGACATGAGGGGTCCTCATTGCGGAGAAGGGGCGCGTGAGTTTTATCGAGGGGAAGCTGAAGGAGCACGTCGCGAAGGGCCTTGATGGGATGCGTCTTTTCGGCACCATTCTCTCCCGCCAGGTCATCCCTCTTGCCAAGAGGACGTCCAAGATGTGGGAATACTCCAATCCCACGGATCCCGATCGAGTATCGCTGGAGGCGGTGTCCGATGATGAGGTGTGGTCATAGCTCGAGATGGTCCTCAAGGTGGGGAACCAGCGGATCGTTGGCGGTCCACCGTCCTTCGACAAGGGGCACCGTCCAAATTTGGTAAGTTTTTCTCCTTTTCTTCTTTCCGTCGGCCTTCGGGCTTCTGATCATGTTTTGACATTGCCTCACTTTTTAGGGACTTGGTCGTCCCTAGTCCCGCCCACACCTCCTGAAGGGGGCGGAGGGCGCGGCCAAGCAAGCCGCCCAAGTGGAAGCTTCCCGAGCCAGGAAGGAGAAGAAAGTGAGAAAGGCCAAGAGAAAGTTTAAAAAAGAGCAGGAGATTGCGCATCGGGTCCGTATGGGGGAGGACCGTGATGTTGTGCAGGAAGAGCTTGAGTTAGAGTTCTTGACCGACTCCGGTGGTGGCAACGGCTTGGAGGATTAGGAGTCGGAGCACAAGGATATCTCCTTATTTGTGGTATAACCTTGTGACGCCACGATGACAGGGACCACGGAGGTCCCCGGGGCATCCTCCAGAGCCCTAGAGGCAAGAAAGCATGCCGCCGATGAGGATGCGGAGCGGGAGGAGGCAAAGCGGTCCCGAGGGGAACAACGCTCAGAGGTGCCGCAGTGGCCGTCCCTTCAAGTGGCGGACACGGAGCGGAGCAAGGGTGTGTCAGAGGAGCGCCCTGATGACGACCGGCCTTCTGCTTGATGCGAGGCAGTGCCGTGGAGGCTCAGCCCGGCGCTACTCTCTTTGATCCGAGGAAGGGGTCGGGGAATGGCCTCTATGGGTGTGACGTTGGTGATGACAGCGATCCACACACAACCCAGTGCGAGGGTGACTGTGGTGGTGCTTCCTTCATCAAGCGTGGGAAGGGGGGAGGAGATCGTGGCCCCTATGTCCCTAGGAGGAGGGTCGCTCGGTTCACTCGCGTGGCTTGAGCTCGAGGAGAATGAGGGAGCCACTATGGCGCTTGCGGACGTGGAGACCAAGGTCGGGCTGCTCACCGAGCTCGAGGAGGGCCGGACTCAGGGGGACGAACACTTTGACCAGGTGGGCGATTCTTCGGTATTGCAGGCGGCACTGGAGGGGAACTAGGACCGAGCGATGGTATTGGCCTCCAGGCCGCCCGAATCTGTGAGCTAGCTGGTCGGTGAGTGGGCCTGGCCTCGGTTCGTCCTGCGCGATCGGCAGGAGAAGGAACTTTGGGGCCGTCTCGAGCAGAGCGGGGTGTCGGTCCGCAACGACCTCACCGCTGCGAAGGCAGGGCTTGTGGAGATCTTCAAGAAAATCAGACTTGCTTAGCAGATCGCGTCCGTCGACCTGCCAAACTTTGCTCGGGTAAGTCCTTGTGGTTTCCCTTTGCTTCTGTTCTTTTTTTTCGATGAGGGGCAATCTGTTTTGATGTTTTTGACTTTCTTGTTTTGAAGAACCTAGAGGGGATCTAGCTGAACAAGTCCCTGTTCCTCCGGGAGGAGCACGCCCCGACTGGGTAGGAGGCGGTGGCACAGTGACGGGTCGAGGAGTTGACCCACGAACTAGAAGCCGCCGGGCGTCGGAACTTCACGAGCGTGACCGCGCGATCATTATCGAGCAAGAGCTTGTCGTGGCCCGGTTGGCTCTAAACACAGAGCGGGTGGCTCTAGGAGTGGAGCGAGAGGCCCAAGCTCTTGCCGAGGGGCAGGCTCAGTCCAAGGGGCAGCGAATCACCCAGCTGGAGGCGATGCTGACCTAGAAGGAGGAGGGGCTCAAGATCATTGAGGATGCCATGGCAGGTAAGTAGCTCCTTTCCTCTGTCCCGTTGATTCTTGTTTCGTATTCTGTGGCCTCTAACTTCCCCTTTGTTCGTGTCCCTCCGTAATCATGTACGGCCCTTCCCATGGCGGAGTGAGCTTGTGCCCGTTCTTGGTCGACTGTGCCCTCCGTAGCACCAAATCTCCAACTTCAAGGGCTCTTCCCCGGATCTTCCGCTCCTGGTACCTGCGAAGGGTTTGCTAGTAGCGGGCAGAGCGAAACAGTGCCATCTGCCGTGCCTCCTCCCTGCTGAGCTTTTGCGGCTCGGTTGGGGTCAAAGGGTTTGACCCTTGGGGCGCCATAGTCTAGGTCAGAGAGTAGCACGGCTTCTGCCCCCGTGTGTTAGCAAGAGCGGGGTGAACCTCGTGGATCTATTGGGAGTTATCCTCAGGCTCCGAAGGACGGCTGGGAGTTCCTGGACCTAGCGCCCAACAAACTTTTTGAGCTGGTCAAAGATGCGAGGCTTGAGTCCCTGGAGGACCATTCTATACGCCCTTTCAACCTACCCATTGGTGCGTGGGTGCCCGACCAATGCACAGTCAATCCTGATCCCGTATCCGTCAACGAACTCCAAGAACTTTTTGCCTGTGAAGTTGGTCCCATTGTTTGTGATGATGGTGTTGGGCACATCGAACCGGTAGACAATGTCAAGGAAGAACTTGGCGGCCTCTTGGGAGTTTGTTTTGGTGATGGGTTTTGCCTCAATCCACTTGGTGAACTTGTCCACCGTGACAAGCAGGTGAGTGAAACCACCAGGAGCTCTCCTGAGGGGCCCGACCATGTCGATGCCCCAGACCGCGAACGGCCAAATGAGGGGGATGGTCTGAAGCGCCTACGCTGGCTAGTGGGTCTGCCGAGCATACAACTGACACTCTTTACACGTGTGGACGACCTCCTCCGCGCCGCACAGTGCTGTTGGCCAGTAAAAATCTTGGCGAAAGGCCTTGCTGACCATTGACCGGTGGGCCGTGTGGTGCCCACAGATGCCAGCATGGATCTCCAGGAGGAGTTCCTTGCCTTGTTGGATCGGGATGCATTTCATGAGCATTCTTATCACCGACGGACTGCGTTTGTAAAGTTCACCATTGATGGCGACAAACATGTTGCCGCGTCGAGCAATCCTTCACGCCTCGGTTCTATCAGCTGGGAGGACCTCGTCGAGGAGGTAGGCCAGAAGAGGTGCCCTCCACTCGGAGTCGATTGCCGTTGCATAGGCTGCACGAGTTGTAACCTCCATTGTGAGGCAGTTGGGGCCCTCGAGCCCTTGGTCGGGGGACGCCTGGTTGGGAGGCGCTAGACTAGGGCCCTCGGGCATCGTGTCGGACAGCCTTGAGTCGGGTCCGGTTTCACGCGGATTGAGGGCATGTGGAGATCATTGATGAAGACCCTGTTAGGAACGGGATCCTGCTAGGCCGCCATCTTGGCGAGTGCATAGGCATCGTTGTTGTCCCTCCACAGGACGTGATGCAGCTCAACTCCTCGGAATTTTTCCTCCACTTTGCGCACCTCCTGGCAGTATGTGTTCATGAGGGAGCTTTCGCAGTTGGACTCTTTCATGACTTGGTCTAACACCAACTTGGAGTCACCGTAGGCGTAGAGCCAGGTTGCTTCGAGCTTAATGGCAATACGGAGGCCGTTGATAAGGCCCTCAAGGCCCTCATATTCAGCGATGTTGTTCGAGGCAGGGAAGTAGAGGCGGATCGCGTAGCGGAGCCTGTTCCCCTCGGGTGGGATCAGCACTACGCCGGCCCCCACGCCTGGTCCCATGACTGACCCGTCGAAGTAGAGGGTCCAGTATTCGTGGGCGATGTTCGGAGTCGGGGTTTGGACCTCCGTCCACTCGACGATGAAGTCAGCCAAGGCCTGTGACTTGATGGTGGTGCGGGGGGCGTACTTGATGTCGTAGCCCATGAGCTTGAGTGCCCATTTGGAGATCCATCCCGTAGCGTCGCGGCTGTGGACGAACTCCCCGAGTGGGAATGAGGTGACGGCGGTGACCTCATGGTCACTGAAATAATGCTGCAGCTTCTTGGTTGCCATTAGTATGGCGTATAAGAGCTTCTGCACCTGCGGGTAGCGGGCCTTGGTCTCGATGAGTACCTCGCTGACAAAGTACACCGGTTATTAAACCTTCAGCACATGGCTCGGCTCCTCCCTTTCTACCACAAGAGCGGTGCTGACCATGTGGGTAGTTGCCGTGAGGTAGAGTAGGAGAGGTTCACGTCGCTCGGGAGCAACGAGGACTGGAGCTGAGGTTAGCAATGCTTTAAGGCTGTCCAAGGCTTGCTGGGCCTCCTCCGTCCAGACGAATGTATCTGACTTTTTGAGGAGCTTGTAGAGGGGCATCCCCCGCTCGCCCAGTCGGGATGTGTACTGATTGAGGGTGGCCATAGAGCCGGTGAGCCGTTGCACACCTTTCACATTACGTATGGGGCCCATCTTGGCGATGGCTGTGATTTTTTTCGAGGTTGGCCTCGATGCCATGCTCGGACACTATATACCCGAGCAGCTTCCCCTTTGTGACCCCGAAAGTGCATTTTTCAGGATTCAATTTGATGCTGAACCTTTGGAGGTTAGCAAATGTGGTGTCTAGCGAGGCGATCACATCACCTGCATGAGGCACTTTCACCACTATGTTGTCCACATAGACTGCGATTGTGGGTTTTGGCGGTTCGAGCTGGTCGGGCTGCCGAGGCAGATTGATCTGATCGATGAACATTTCTGCTTGCAACGCTGGTAGGTGGCACCAGCGTTTTTCAGACTGAACGGCATAGTGATGTAGCAGTACGTGCCAAATTATGTGATGAAAGAGGTCGCGAGCTGGTCGGACTCTTTCATCGCAATCTGGTGATAGCCCGAGTAGGTATCCAGAAAAGAGAGGATTTCACATCCCGACGTGGAATCAACTATCTAATCTATGCGCGGCAAAAGGAAAGAATCTTTGGGTTAAGGTCCGTATAGTCAACACACATTCTCCATTTCTTGTCTTCTTTTTCACAACGACGAGATTGGCAAGCCAGTCTAAGTGAAACACTTCCTTGATGAAACCAGCTACCAGGAGCTTGGCGATTTCCTCGCCTATGGCCCTGCGCCTCTCGTCATCGAAACAACACAGGCATTGGTGCACGGGCTTAGAACCTAGCTTGATGCGGAGCTCGTGCTCGGTGACCTCCCTTGGGATGCTCGGCATGTTAGAGGGCTTCCATGCGAAGGCATCGTGATTGGCGCCCAGGAAGTCGATGGGCGCTCTTTCCTATTTGGTCGGAAGCTGGGTCCCGATCCGCACGGTCTTGGTCGGGTCGTTAGGGTCGACCCCGATCGCCTTGGTATCCTCAGTCAGGCGTAAGGCGCTGGACAGGGTTGGCTCATTGTGGTCATGAGCGTCTTCCACCGCTGCCTCGCGAAGCCTCTTGAGCTTAGCGGAGTTGGCGATGATTGTGGCGAGCTTGAAGTGCTGGCGGCTACAGCTGTACATCTCTTCAAAGGAGCCGCTCACTGTGATGACGCTGTTCGGTCCTGGCATCTTCAGCTTGAGGTAGGTGTAGTTGCAGACCGCCATGAACTCAACATAGCATGGACGACCGAGGATGACTCAAGATTTATACCAATTCAGAGAATTGTGCCTTTCGTCCAGTCGGGGGTCGGTCGGATGTATTGCTTGAGCCCGGGTGCTCGTGAGAGTTTGGGGAGTTACAAGCTTACGAGTGGGGGATGAATCTCTTGGATTTCGGTTCCCTTTCCTCTACGCCTTTTATAGTCTAGGGGGGCCTCTTTTACAGGGGAACTAAGGGTAGAGAAAGAGAGGTAGAGAGAGAGAGTTCCTTGCCCCGTCGATCGGGGTCGCCAACTCTGTCAGTCGGAGTCCTTGGGCGGCCACCACCCAAGTCCTGTGTTGCATAGTGGCTGTCTTGTTCTGTCTCTGTGCGTCATGCTTTGCCAGTCGGAGGGGTAGGCTTGCACTGATAAGCACGGTATGGCAGTCACGTTCCGTCCTCAACGTTACGCCCTGTCATTCCACCATGATGGAGGCATGCCCGCCGCGTTGTGATGACATCGTCGTGTTCCGTCTACTTACAAGGACGGTTAGGTGAAATAACGCCTCCCTGTTATGGCAGCGAGGAGCACTCTAACCCTCGTGGGGGGAGTAGTTGGCCTGTACGGCAAGTTGACTCCGGCATGCATCCATATCCGCCGCACCTGCTCCTAGGGCCCACTAGCACATAGGGCCTGGCTGGCCTCGGCCTTGCCGGTCGGGGATAGTGACACGTGTAAGGCGGAGCCCTGGTCGGGGACCTCAGTTAGAGCCCATGGTACGAACCCAGTCCCTAATCATCTCCTTGGTCGGGGACACAAGCCATGCTTTTGCAGACCGGCCGGCCGGTCGGTATCATGGGCCTGGGCGGCCTGGACGAAGTTGTGGCCCACGATGGTGGGCGTTCGTTCCAGGTGCTGTCTTGGGCTAGTCGGAATGCTAGCAGGAGGCGGGTCCGCTGGGGACCCTGGGTCCCTAGACCTAATCTCCTTGATTGTATTGCAATTTACAGTTAGGCTTTATATTTTGTTTGCAAATTTGCCTCATAGTTTGGTAAAGGACATAAATTTTATCTTGCCCTCCTGAATTTTCAGAATGTGCATCAGCTTTTGGTAAAGGGATGAAGAAAAATAATGCTGATATATATGAGAAGAATAGGACCCACGCATGAGGTTATTGTAATCTGTCCTCTGTGATTTCTCTTTCTTGCCATGGAGATGCCATTTGTTTACTAAAATGACTGCTAGGCAGTGTTGTCTTGGTTATATTTCCTCTGCCGTAAAATTATGCTATTTAACATCTTTCTTTTTGGTGCGTACATGTTTTATTTGCTTCCTTTGGAGTTAGTCCATGCATGGATGATGGATCTTTCCCTTGATTGCTATAAGAATTTTTTTTTCAATTTCACCATCGACGTTGAGATATTCTATGTAGTTGTTTATATTCATTTACGTCTCCGGTTATTTCCCAAATCATCTATTTAGCTCTTAGGTGACATCGATGAATGTGTTGTTCCTCTTATTTATGTCTTTGATTGCCACTCGAAAAAGCAATGCTATCGGCACCTGTTGTTTTATTATTATTTTGTTCTATCTGCTCCAAATTGGTAGCTCATTGCAGAGTGCAATTATCAAGTCGTTAAGTTAAGCTTGCAAGAAGGGTGATTTTGGGTGCTCCTACCCTCTCTACATGTCCTGCTGCAGTAGTTGGCTACCTAGGCAAGGGGTTTAGCGCTGAAGCTGAATGTCAACATAGGATCCGCACAATCTTTTAGAGATGCCCTTTGCTATTTTCTGTATGCCTCATCCAAATATGATTACATGTGTCTGAGGGAGCCATAGGTGCCCTAGAGATGCTTCTGATCACTATCCAGTATAAAATCATGAAAATAAAAATTCTAAAACTTGGATGTGCTTTACAAAATCGGCTGTGTTGTATGTGCTTTATAGTCCTTTAAACGACTACCTGCATTTAGGTTATTACCTTATTGGAATTTAGCCTTTGAAATTAACATACTCTCCGGTGGAAAACTTGGTATGCATGTGAGTTGTTGCCATACTTCCTAATGTCCCCGTCAAACGTTGGGCCTTTCCTTACAATTGTTATCCTATTTTAGGTCCACATAATATTCAATGAATTGGGCAGGATTTGTTCCAAGGAACTTGGGTAGTGATTTCTCGATGAAGTAATTGAGGTATGAGAGTAAACCTGACGGTCCAGGGACCCAGGGTCCCCAGCGGGCTCACCTCTCATTGACCAGTCTAAGGCTGCGCCTGTAACAAGCACCCGTCTGTATAGGGCAACAACTTCATCTAGGCCGTCTTGGCCCACAACCCCAACTGGCAACTCAGTCGAGATGACCAAGGCCCATATGCTCGACTGTAGGAACGGTCGGAGGCTGGGTCCATATCAAGGCGCCAACCGGAGACTCTGATTAGGCTTCGCCTTACACGTGCCTGCCTCCCCGACCGCCAGGCTGGTCGGGAGGCCAGGCCCGGCTTACCGACGGGCCCTAGGAGTAGGTACGAAGGATAAAGATGAGCCTCGGGGTCAACTTGTCATACACGGCCAACCATTCCCTCCACGGGGGTTGCAGTTCCCTCTGTTGTGGTAGCAGTGTGCCACTATTCTACCTGCCTGTCCTCGTGAAAGGACGGGGCAAAACATCTTCATGATACGGCCGGAACGCCCCCCGTCACGATGGAGTGACAGGGCAAGGTGCCAGGGATAGGGCATGATAGCCATACTGTACCTATCGATGCCCCCACGACCACTGACCGACAGAGCATGACGCGTAGGGACAAGACAAGACGCTTGCCCCATGACGCAGGACTTGGACGGTGGTTACCGGAAGACTCCGACTGACGGGATGGGAAGGTCCGGCTGACGACCAGCCCCGACCGGCGGGGTCGGGATTCCTTTCTTTCTATCCCCTGCAATGGAGCCTCCCTTGGACTATAAGAGGGAGGGTCTTCCACCTATGAAATAGGCAGATAACTCATAAATCCAATCTCTCGATAGACCTAAACCATAGCTACAGCTCGAAAGCTTGTAACTCCCAACTCTCATGAGCACCTAGGCTCAAGTAATACATTCGACTGACCGGCGACTAGAAGTAGGGCATGATTGCCTGAACCAGTATAGATCTTGAGTCATTGTGTGATAGGCCATATCCGATCATGACATGCGATACACACTTCGAGTAGGTTTAGCTATCAGCCATTTTCGGAACCGACAGTTGT
Organism: Panicum hallii; assembly: GCF_002211085.1. NCBI lineage: Eukaryota > Viridiplantae > Streptophyta > Magnoliopsida > Poales > Poaceae > Panicum > Panicum hallii. Next base: position 43,867,864 of record NC_038046.1, on the reverse strand, counting down.
GGCAGAACCAATCCTGAATTATACCGGCTCAAGTACGCGAGTCCATTCCTGAGGGCTCCAGCGTGCTTCAAATGGTATAATCCCTTGGCCTGTCGGGTAACATCCCGATAAACCACCGAATACAGGATCAAATAAGGTTACCTCACACGAAGGTGAGTCCAGAGATACAGTCACCATCATATTTTATATCATAGGAAATTACAATACAAAAGTTTCCAAAAGTAGTATGAAGTTCCAAATTTAGAGAAAACGTTACAAACTGTTAAAGTTATGGTTTTTGGCAGCGGAAAACATACGCGATGATCTACAGCACGTCGACAAGACGGATGTCATGCTAAGCCCGGGCACGACATCACTCGGTATCATCAGAATTGGCCGGGGACGGATCCCTCTCCGCGGACCAATCATCTGGAAGAGCACAGGGCCAAGGCAAGGGAAGAGTAGGGTCTTCAAAGACTTTACCTGAAAAACAAGTAACTAGCAAGACTGAGTATACTAATACTCAGCAAGGCTTACCCGAGATTGGGTATACTTTAGCCCGTAACTAGACTCATGAAGGCATTGCAAAGGTTCTGGGTTTATTTTCAGCTGAAAAGCAACAAAGAGTATAACCTACTTTCAAGTTTTAGCTTTCAGGTTCTAGCTTGATTAGCCATTCTAGAAAGCACCTATACTAAACAAGCAAGATAGATATTATCATCCATCAAAATTATTCCATCCATAATTACACTTTTTACTCGATGTGGCAAAAGGGATAAGCAGTCTCAATCTTCGTGAGAGGCGGACGATTCTGAATCGAATTTAACCTTGCAAGGTAAACCTAACTCACACGCCTGGAAACATTCAAAGATCATTCCAAGCAACCTTTTCCCTCATATTCCGGGTTATGGATCAGGGCCACCACAAGCGACTGCAGGACCGTACGCACACCAATTGTGCAGGACATACGTCTGTAGCGCAACTACAAAACCCGTATTCCTGTCTGCCATGCAGAACGTACTCCCACACGTCGGTGCGTGTAAACATAAAATAAAAGTCGAGTGGTGGAGACAAGTCTATTTGCCGGGCCAATCGGGCACTAGGCTTACCGCTTACCATATTTCACGGTATGTGGCTAGTACTTTCAAACGCTTAGCCACCACTACCACATGGTTCGGACTTAACCATTTTGACAAAACAGACAGGGTAAATCTCCAGGTCATGATACAGCACATGACCCTGTCCATTATCCTTATAGTGGTTGTGGAATTGTAAACAAGCAATTCCTATATCGTGCGAGTGACAGGAAATCACCCAACTTTTACCGGTCCTATTTAGCAGAGCATCTAAGCGATAAGGACTCGGGTACAATACATTGGATTCCTAAGATTTTATGCAACTAGGGTTTCATTTCAACTCCTAGACGTAATGCAAGATATATAATATATAAGTGAAATGGTAGTAAATTGAAATACTGGGGTATGCACCAGGGCTTGCCTTTACTGGTGGGACTGAAATCAGAAATGTCAATATCTTCCGAACTTTGGTTCGGGGCTTCAGTTAATCCCTTGGTGACGTTCATTTGGTTTTCAGGAAAATCCTCCGTAGACTCCTGGGAGATCTTGTAGGTACCGTTTGCAGAAGTAGTTGTATCTACATGCAATGCAATATTACACTTAAAGTGTGCACATAAAACTATCTTACTTCACAATAAAGTTGCAATCCAACACTCATTTAACATACTTGTGACAGTTCATGTATTTGTAAACTAGGCACATTATTTGATAGTGTGAAGTATGTGTTTGTTAGTGTAAAGCTTGTATGTGTTTATATAAAGCTTTTGAAAATTTAAAGTGCAAGTAAAAAGGGTATTTTTATAATTACAGAAAAACCTAGGGTTGTTTTTGCAAAATGTATTTGGATAGGAGGTAACTTCGAAATAAGTGAAGGGTGGTTTTGCAAACATGTTTTTCTTACTTTATATCTTGTAAAAAAATATATATTTATCCAAAAAGTTGCATTAGAAATGCATGTGTTGAATTGTGTAAAAGTTTGGGTAAAATGGTAAAAATAAGGGTGTTTATGTAATTTTATAAGAGTACAAGTCCTTTTATGCAAGTAATTTAATTACAAAAGTAATTTTCAAAGTTACTTAGGACTAAAGTGTAAAAGGTGCAAGTCATTATGACATGTCTATCCAATCATTTTGATGTGTCTATCCCGTCATCATGACGTGTCATAAATTCTTGCATTTAGGTCCTAAATGTTATAAAATTTCACTCTTTAGGACAAAAGTAATTCAAATCCAACTTTTGTTCAAAAATTCATGTGTAAAGATATAAGTTTTGAGTTTTTGAACTTGGGCCCTAAAGCAATGTTGTAGAGTTTGAAAAACTCTCCAACTCTCATTTTGGGCATTTCTTCATTAGGGTTTTAGATTGATGGGAAATTAAGCTTTACAGAAAGGTCCCTGAAATTTTTGTAAATTGCGCACAAGTCCTTGGGAGAGTTCCATTTCTCCTTCTCTGCTCTCCCTTCCCCTGGCGCCCTGCCTTTTTCTCCCCACCAGCGTTATCTCTTTCTCTCTCTCTCTCTTGCCATTTCCTCTCCTCCACCCAGCTCGGGCGTGCGAGCGCAGGAGCTATGGGCGGCTCGGGCGCGCGCGAGCACAGGACGCGGCGTAGGCGGCTGGCGCGGAGCCGGCGGCGCGCGGGGGCGCAGGCGCGAGCCCCAGCGCGGGCACGGCGGGCGGCTGCGGCTCGGCGCGGGCACCGGGCGAGCGCAGGCGTAGCGCGAGCGGGCGGCTGCAGCCGGCGCGGAGGGGCCGGATGTGGGCGGCCCGAGCGAGCGGTAGAGCAAAACCGCGCGGGCGGCAGCGCGAGCCGGCGTGGTGCGGGGCGCGGCTCAGGAGGCGCTGACGCAGGCGACGGCCGGAGCGGAGCGGCTCGGCTGCGGGAGTTGGCGCAGGTGACGGGGCGCTGGCGCGCAGCGCGTGAGCGCGGGCGAGTGGAGGCGCGAGGCAGGCGCGGGCGCAGCGCTGGGCGGCGCGAGCAGAGGCAGCTCGGCTCGGCGCAGACACGCGGCAGCGCCGGAATGGACGCGGAGGCAGGTGCTGTCGCGAGCAGGCGGCGGCGTGCGGGACGCGTGCGAGCGCGGCAGGTGCGGGACCCGGGCGGAGGCGAGCAGCCCGGAGCGAGCAGTGGCGCGCGGAGTGGCCCAGGCGCGCGGGTGAGGCAGCAGGTGTGCGCGGCGGCGGCGCAGGAGCGGCTCGCGGGCGGTGGAGGAGCGAAGTGGCATAGGCGCACGGGTGGAGCAGCAGCAGCGCGGACAGGCACGCGTGAGCGGGCGAGCGGCTGATGGTGCAGGCGCACGGCCAAGTCCAGACGGCTCTTGAGGTCATGCGCGAGATATGGAAACGAGGTGGCGTCGACCCTGATTACGCCACGGTGATCTCTGGGTGGTGCAAGTTTAGCCATATCGAGGACGCAGCCAAGGTGTTTGACGATATGCTGGCGCGTGCGGTGCTGAAGAATGCGAAGGTCCTGCTGCTGAACGAGGCGTCAAGGGTGCAGGATGCCATCGGGTGGATGTTGCGACGGTGTGCAGGGCAACGGTGCGCAGGAGATGCGACCAGGCGTGGCGATGGTCCTGCCGGAGGCTACGCGGGTGTGCCGACCGTGTTTCTGCAGCACACGCACGTGAGCAGTGAAGGCTTAGCTGTGAGCAGGAAAACCCTGAGGTTCGCGGAGAAGTCGGCTTAGCGAACCAATCCGGCTCTATCGTCTCGTCCCATGGTCCACTACATTCAACAGTTCTTACCCCTCGTGGATCGCTCAACCGCTATCACCACGAATCACCACGGAGACTACTCCTTCGGCCATCTTCCACCCACTACAATTCCCTGGCGAGCTTCTTTGTCATCCACGGAACCTCGTCACCGTCGAACACTTCCTATCACCGATCCTGTTCGCCACGGAAGTTCACTTTCCATCCGTTCTTCTCTACAACCAAGGCTACCCCAAGGTTTGCCCTGATTCACTGAATCGTCCTAATGCCGGCGATCCCTTTGCTGGAATATCGTCGTTATCGTCCTGTTCTCTGTTTTCCCCGACCAGGGACTTAATTGCTTTGATTTAGAAAGTTCTAGGGTATTCTCTGTAAAACTTCCAGAGCTTTCTTTATTTCAAATAAGTGAACTTCTACATTTCATAGGAATTCGTAAGAAGTTCATAAAAAAATACAAAATCAGTTTTGTTTGAGTCCTTAGGTCAAAGTCTACAAGTTGTATGTTGTGATTTTGAGTTGAAAGTCCTTGATGTGTGGTCTAGGTTAAATATTAGGAAATGTGTGCTTTATTTGTACCCTATGTGATATGCATGTGCTGTAGCTGAAAGGTAAATCATAGGATATATGTCTTAAGTAGAAATGTGTGATATCTAATTAATCCTTTCACACGAGTGCTCATATCCCTGCCATCAAGACTCTGTCCTTGTTTTGATTGCCGTTTCCTTAAGGTCCTCTTCGTATAAAGCTCCTTGTTAGTTCGTGTGTATCTGCTGCTTATCCAATACATCTCTGCAGCTATGCTTTAGCGTCAGCTATCAGCTCAGTCGCTAAGCATCCGTTTCCTTCGAATCTAAGATGTTTCTGTATAACGGCTATCAGCCGATGCATTTCTTTTGTTATGCTTCTACCATCGGCTGGTTAGCTGATGCGGTTGTTATCTTCCTAATATCGGCTACTGCCGATACACTTTTTTTGTTCTATCGTACATCGGCTGCACAGAGTCGATGTATCGAAGATGCACACACAGCCTTAGGAATCTTGCTATCGGCCGATCCAAGCCGATTCTAGTTATTTTCCATATCAGTCAAATATGGCCGATCAATCTTTAGTTTTTCCATCCTTATCCACACACTTCTATCAGCCGATTTATTGACTGAAGGATCGGCTATATATCTATCGATCACATACCCTCAATCACACTCCAATCGGCTGTACGTCACTCAATTGTTGTGCTGACGTAATCAAGCCGATACAACCACACCTAGTTACCCAGGATAACACTTAAGCACATCTCAATTAAGACACAACTGCTTTAGGAATCATCCCTCTGCTAAAGTCATCGATGCTTTCATCGATCAATTAGGAAACCGATGCACTTATCAATCGGCTAAACCTGATGGATCCTCATTGGTTAAGGCCAAGACCACTGCACCAACCGAGTAGATAGCCCAAAGACATGCTGATAATCCAATCGGCAAGATCCTTCCTTGTTCTATCCTTGAAACACTGTACCTTTAATATTCCTACCTCTATCAGTCATTTTAACCTTAGATGAAACCAAATCGGTTAATCTCTTCTGCTCATATACAGAGATTGCTCCTGCCGATTTCTCTTCTAAATAGAAATCAGCAGATTTCCTAGAAATGTATAGAGAACTCCCTTCTTTACCAAATCTATCAACTAAACCTCTGTTGTATCCAATCGACTCTGTTGTAGTCTTCAACATATAGCCCGTCTTAATTAGTTGCCCCCCTAAAGCTCTATCTAAGTTTAGTTCAGGTCCTTTTGGGTTGTTGTGTGAGTAATATGTTAAATAAGTGTTGAATTACAACTTTATTGTAAAGTAAGATAGCTACATGTGCACACTTGAATGTAATGTTGCATTGCATGTAGATACGACTACTTCTGCAAACGGTACCTACGAGGTCTCCCAGAAGTCTGCAGAGGATGTTTCTAAAGACTAAGTGAACATCACCAAGGGATATCGCAAGCCCCGAACCAAAGTTCGGAAGATCTTAACTTTACTGACTTCAGCCCCACCAGTAAAGGCAGGCCCCGGACATCACCCACTATTTTAATTACACTGCAATCTATATCTATTTGTGTAATTCTATGCATTAAGTTCTTAGGAATTGCTTGGAATCCTAGTTGCATAATTCCAGGAACCGATGTACTGAACACTAGAACTTGAGTCCGACTAGCTGCTATGCTAATAGGACCGGTAGAAGTCGGGTGATTTCATGTCACTTGCGCGATATAGGAGTTGTAATGTTTATATTCCTGTTATCACTATAAGGATGACAGATGGGGTTATGTGCAGTATCATGGAAAGGAATGATACCCCGTCTGTGTTGATAAATTGGTTAAGGTCGCGGTGTGTGCCGATCGGGGTTAAGCGTTTGAAAGTACTAACCACATGCCGTGAGTTTTGGGTAAGCGGCAAGCCTAGTAACCAATCGACCCGAGTGGACATACCTCCCACCACTCGTCTTGCTTCTTCTGGTTACTTAGTTCGACGTGTGGGAATACGTGTTGCAAGGGCAACCAGGAATACGGGTTTTGTAGTCGCGCTACAGACGTATGTCCTGCACTTTGGAAGTGCGTATGGTCCTGCAGTCGCTTGTGGTGGACCTGTCCACGAGTCGGAATGAAAGGCAAACGGTTGCTTCGGAACTATTGTTGGATGTTCCAAGCGTGTGAGTTAGGTTTACCTTGCAAGGTTAAATTCGATTCAGAATCATCCGCTTCTCACGAAGATTGAGACTGCTTGATCCCTTTATCACACAGAGTAACAAAAGCAACTATATGATGAGTAATGCTGATGGTTGATGTAAAGAGCTCTACCTTGCTTGAGTAGCTATAGGTGCTTATCTAGAATGGATAATCACATAGAACTTGAAAGCTAAAAGTTGACATTAAGGATCTACTCTTCGTTGCTTTTCAGCTGAAAACTCTACCCAAATCTAAAAGCCTTCATAAGTCTAGTTACATGGCTAAATATACCATGAGACGGGTAAGCCTTGCTGAGTATTAGTATACTCAGTCTTGCTAGTTATATGTTTTTCAGGTAAGACCTTTGAAGACCCTACTCTTTCCCTGCCTTGGCCCTGTGAGACACCGAGTGATGTCGTGCCCGGGCTTAGCATGACATTCATCTTGACGACGTGTTATAAATCCTCGCGTATGTTTTCCGCTGCCAAAAATCATAACTTTAACAGTTTGTAATATTTTCTCTAAATTTGGAACTTCGTACTACTCTTAGAAACTCTTGTAATGTAATTCCCTGTAATGTAAAATATGATGGTGACTGTATCTCTGGACTCACCTTCGTGTGAGGTAATCTTATTTGCTCCTGTGTATCGGTGGTTTATCGGGACGTTACCCGACAGGCCAAGGGATTATACCATTTGAAGCACGTTGGAGCCCTCAGAAATGGACTCGTGTACTTGAGCCGGTATAATTCAGGTTGGTTCTGCCACAATACTACTCACATAACAACCAAAAAGATCTGAAACTAAACTTAGATAGAACTTTAGGAGGACAACTAATTAGAATCGGCTATTTGTTGAAGATTATAATAGAGCCGATGGAAAACAACAAGGTTTTAGCTGATAGAATTGGCAAAAGAGGGAACCATCTATACAGTATTAGGAAATCGGCTGATTTCATTTCGAAAGAGAAATCGGCATGAGCAATCTCTGTATATGAGCAGAAGAGATTAACCGATTTGGTTTTATCTAAGGTTAAAACGATTGATAGAGGTAGGAATATTAAAAGTACAGTTTTTCAAGGATAGATCAAGGAAGGATCTTGCTGATTGAATTATCAGCATGTTTCTGGTCTATCTAATTGGTTGGTGTATTGGTCTTGGCCTTTACTGATGAGGATGCATCAGGTTTAGCCGATTGATGTGCTTTGGTCGTGCCTAACAGAGGCATGTTTACTATGCTATCTTACTGCTCTAGGGTTGTGTACTTTGGCCTGTGTAGCTGATCGATAGGTGCATCGGGTCCCTAATTGATCGATGAAAGCATCGATTACTTCAGCAGAGGGGTGATTCCTAAAGCAGCTGTGTCTTAACTGAGATGTGCCTAAGTATTATCCTAGGTAACTAGGTGTGGTTGTATCGGCTTGATTATGTCAGTACAACAATTGACTGACGTACAGCCGATGGGGTTATCTAAGTCAGATCTGTTACAAGAACTAGGTGGAACAGAACACTAATATCGGACTAGGCTGATGAGACCACAAGTGCAGAATTAGACTGAAGAGGATGTGGCTGATGGGCTTCTGCCGATGGGACATGTTCTACAGATGTGCGACTGATTGGAGTGTGGTTGTGGGTATGTGACCGATAGGTAGATAGCCGATTGCTCAGCCGATAAATCGGCTGATAGAAGTGTGTGGACAAGGGTGGGAAAACTAAGGATTGATCGGCCATATTTGACCGATATGAAAAATAACTAGAATCGGCTTGGATCAGCCGATAGCAAGAACTATAAGATCGTGTGTGCATCTCCGATACATCGACTATGTGCAGCCGATGTAGGACAGAACAAAAGAATTGTATCGGCAGTAGTCGACATGAGAAAGATAACAACCGTATCAGCTAACCAGCCGATGGTAAAAGCATATCAAAAGGAATGCATCGGCTGACAGCTGTCACATAGAAACATTATAGACTCAAAGGAAACGGATGCTTAGCGACGGAGCTGATAGCCGACACTGAAGCATAGTAGCAAAGATGTATTGGCTAAGCAGCAGATACACACGGACTAACAAGGATTCTTATATGAAAAGGACCTTAAGGAGACTGCAATCAAGACAAGGATAAAGTCTTGATGGCAAGGATATGAGCACTTGTGTAAAAGGATTAACTAAATATCACACGTCTCTACTTAAGACATACATCTTAAGATTTACCTTTCAGTCACAACACATGCATATCACATAAGGTACAAATAAAGCACACATTCCCTAATATTTAACCTAGACCATAATTCAAAGACTTTTAATTCAAGAGCACAACATAAAACTTTTAGATTTTGACCTGAGGATTCAAACAAAACTGATTTTGTATTTTTATGAACTTCTTACGAAATTCTATGAAATGTAGAAGTTCACTAATTTGAAATAAAGAAGATTTTGGACATTTTACAAAGAACACCCTAGAACTTTCTAAATCAAAGCAATTAAGTCCCTAGTCGAGGAAAACAAAGAATAGGAAGATAACAACAATGTTCCAGCAAAGGGGGTCGCCGGTATTAGGAAGATTCAGTAGGTCAGAGCAAACCTTGGGGTAGCCTTAGTTGTGGAGAAGAACGAGTGGAAAGTGAATTTCCGTGGCGAACAAGATCGACGATGAGAAGAGTTCGACGGTGACAAGATTCCGTGGGTGATGAAGAAGCTTGTCGGGGAATTGTAGTGGGTGGAAGATGGCCGGAGGGATATTCCTCACGGTGACCTGTGGTGACGGTAGTCGATTGAGCGATCAATGAGGGATAAGAACTGTTGGACGTCATGGACCCCTGGGATGAGACGATAGAACCGGATTGGTTTGCTATGCTGACTCCTCCACAAACCTCAGGGTTTTCCTGCTCACGGCTAAGCTTCCACTGCTCACGCGCGTGTGCTGCAAAAACATGGTCGGCACACCCGCGTAGCATTCTGGTAGGACCGCCGTGCCTGGTCGCATCTCCTGTGCGCCACTCCTATTCGCACAAGATGTAGCTCTGCCGCCCTTTCTGTCTGCTGCGGCGCCATCCGGGTCAACCTACCACCGCCGCCGGCAGAACATTCCCGCTCCTCTGGCCCCTAGCCTGCTCGCGCGTGGCCTGTTGCCTCTCGCGCGCACGCGCTCGTAGAAACGAGCCGAGCCGGTTGTCGGTCCTGTACCATGTCGCACTCACCCCCTCTGCCTCTGCGAAAACCGAAGCCCGCTCGCACCGGGTCCATCTCCGTATCCTCCACAAGCAGCTCGCGGTGCCGCCTGACTTCGTCCGCTGCCTTCTCCACGTCGGCCTCCGACATTCTCCACGCGTGGCCCCACTGCTCCCGTGCGAATCCGTTCGCAGTCGCCGCACTGCAGCTCCTCCCGCACCGCGCGTGACTTCCCTGCACACCGACCCGGTCGCGGCCTGAGCGCATCCAGCGGAGACACCGCTATGCGCTGCACGCCGTCGTCTTTCCCAGCTACTCCTCCTTCTCCTGTTGCCGAACCCGCGCTCGCCCCGGCCTTGCCGCGTCACAGGTCCCTCCGTGGCCGCCCTCGCCAAGCTACCGCCGTGCTCGGCCTCGCCAAGCTACCGCCGTGCGGGTCTGCCCCGAGCCGCCACGCCTCAGCTCCATCCACGCACGCCCGAACCGCGCGCGTCCTCGACCCGCATCGCGCTGCTGCTCCACCCGCGCGCTCCAGCGCCGCGCCGCATCCGCGTGCCGCAGCCGCCCACGCGCCCCGCTGCCTGCATCGCCTGCGCGCCCGTGCTCTGCTCCTGCACCGCCCGCGAGCCGCTCTTGCGCCGCCTGAATCGCGCCGCTCCAGTGCCCGCTCTTGCGCCGCGCTTACTCCATCGCCTGTTCCTGCGCTGCGCCTGCTCCGGCCCGCGCCAGCACCTGCACAGCTCGTCGCCGGCTCTCCGTCCCTGGGCCCGCCCGCGCCGTGCGTGCTTGCGCGCTTGCCTGCTCCAGCGCAGCGCCACCGGCTCGGCGCCCACCACGCCGCTCGCTCGGGCTGCCTGCGTCGCACCTAGGCCAGCCGCCCTCCACCGCTCGCTTGCGCCAGCTCGCCCGGGGCTGCCCAGCGCCTGCCTCCGCGTCCGCTCACCACCAGCCGAGCCGCTTCCGCGCCTGCCGCTAGCGCCCGCTCCTCCCGCGGCCGGCCGCCCGAGCCGCGCGCGCTCGCGCGCGTGCCTGCGCCGAGCCACGCCGCCGCCCGTGCAGCGCCCCGCATCGCCTGAGCTGAGCCGCCGCCTGGGGCCGCTCGCCCACACGCGCTGCCTGCGCGCCACCCTGCGCGCGCACCAGCCCCGAGCTGCGCGTGGAGCTGTGCCGCCCCCTGGAGAGAAAGAGAGAGAGAGAGAGAGAGAGGGAGAGGGAGGGCCCGGTGGATAAGGTTGGAAGCCAGAGAAAGAGGCGCCAGGGAGAAGAAACAGAGGAGAAAGGGAAAAAGAACTTCCCAAGGACTTATACGTAAAATTAGAAAACTGCAGGGACCTTTCTGTAAAGCATAAATTTCACATTAATCTAAAACTCTACTGAAGAAATGCCCAAAACGAAAGTTGGAGAGTTTTTCAAACTCTACAACATTGCTTTAGTGCTCAAGTTCAAAAACTCAAAACTTATATCTTTACACATTAAATTTTGAACCAAGGTTGGATTTGAATTACTTTTGTCCTACAGAGTGTAATATCATAATATTTAGGACTTAAATGCAAAACTTTATGACATGTCATGATGACGGGATAGACACGTCATAATGATTGGATAGACATGTCACAATGACTTGCACCTTTTACACTTTAGTCTTGAGTAACTTTGAAATTACTTTTGTAATTCAATTACTTGCATAGAAGGACTTGTACTTTTATAAAATTACATAAATACCCTTATTTTCACCACTTTACCCAAACTTTTACACAACTCGACACATACATTTCAAATGAAACTTTTGGATAAATATATAACTTTATAGAGGATAAAGTAAGAAAAACATGTTTGCAAAACCACCCTTCACTTATTTCGAAATTACCTCCTTTCCAATTACATTTTTCAAAAACAACCCTAGTTTTTCCATAATTACAAGAATACCATTTTTACTTACACTTTAAATTTTCAAAAGCTTCACATAAACACACATGAAATTTACACTAACAAGCACATACTTCACACTAACAAAATATATGTCTAGCATTACAAGTACATGAACTGTCACAACAGTTTGGCGCCATCCATGTGGAGGACATCACGCGTCCACCATCCAGGCGATCGGATGGCCTACATTTTGGGCACCTCCAACCTCGCGAGCCTGGGCGGTACATCCATTTTGGCCTGCTGGAGTTTCCTGCGGCCCCGCGCATTGTTTTTTTGGAACCTCCATCTTCGCGCCCTTCCACACCTTCCACTTCTGAAGGCTATACTTTGTTGCCGATCATCTCGGCGAGGAGCCTAGTCCTCTGACATCGCTCAAGTGAGACACTCCCTCGAATGGGCCGCTGGCCGACCTCGACACCGAGTCGCTGGCGCAACACATCAAGCTCATGCTCAATGCCAACCCCTCAGCGAGCGACGTGGACCTGGTCCTATTCTTGCTGCACAACTTCTTCCGCCAACTTTTCAGGGGGACCCCGCTCGTGGGCATGACAGGGTACGGCCCCGCCTCATTCCACGATCTCCTCTCTGATGATGACCTCCTTACTGAGGGCTCAGCGTCGGGCATGTGTTGTCCCTCGGCTGTCCTGTGCTATGGGAATGCGCTATGATGACAGGGGCCACAGCCAGTCCCGGTGGAAACCGGGGACACGCACACCCCGCCATACCCGCACGCGCAGGACTTGGCTAATGCCCAGCGCACGGCAAGGACCTACGCCAGCTGCGGAACACTGGCCGCCGCCCGTGTCGGTGCACCCCTGTCGCAACTCCGAGCCTAATGCTCGTGATGTGGTGGGTGGCATGCGGGCGCGCGCTTGTCAGGTCCAGTAGACCATCATCATAGATGCCAACGCCCCCCCAACACAGTTTGCACGGGCCGGGCAGAACATCGCCGCCGCGGTGATGCTCCTACGTAACCTGCTCGAGCCTGCAGACCCCCAACAGCAGGAGCTCCACCACAACATTCAGACGCTGGTGGAGCGTGCAGCCGTACAGCAGGTGGAAAGCTCCGCGTCAGGCCACCGGCACGTGGCCTGTTGGCTAGTCGGAGGGGCAGGCTCACAACAGCCAAACCCCTCAGTCCATTAGCGGCAAGAGCTTCCACCCTGGGTGGGTCGCGACGTCACGGCTGCACCACATCTTGAAGCGGCGCCCGCCGCATGGCACCCCCTTGTGCGCGGCCGGCTCAGGCCCAACTACGATGCACGTAGCGTCATCCACTCGCAGCAACTGGCCCGCCGCAGCGCCGATGTTGACCGGGCCGCCGTGGATGTGGCTAAGGCTCACCACCCCAAGGGGGAGCACGACGAGACGCCCTCGAGGCGAGCTTGTCGACCGTGCAACTGGGACAGTGATCGGAGCCCTGGTCTGGACAGCCCAATCCCACGGGCCTTCGGACACCGCATCTAGAAAGCGCCATTCCCGCCGCGCTTCCGACCACCTAGCTACATCACCAAGTACACCGGGGAAACGAACCCTGCTATATGGCAGGAAGACTTCCGACTTGCCGGCCAAGCTGGAGGGGCGGATGACGACTACTTCATCATCCAGTACCTCCTCATTTGTGTTGGGGAGCATGTTTGAGCATGGCTCAAAATTCTGCGGCCCAACAGCATTCGAAGTTGGGTGGAGCTCAAGTAGGTCTTCGTCAAGAACTTCCAGGGGATGTACGTGCTCCCCGGAAACTCCTAGGACCTCAAGAGCTGCAAGCAGGAGCCTGGCGAGTCCCTGCGGTACTACATCCACAAGTTCTCCAGGCAGTGCAATTCTCTACGTGACGTCATCTACATAGACGTCTTTGGTGTGTTCCTCACTAGAACCACCTGCAAGTCCCTCATTTACAAGCTCGGCTGTCGAAAGCACCACACACCACCTGTGAGCTCTTAGACATCGCCACGAACCACGCCTCCAGCGAGGAGGTGGTCGGGCAACAAGTTCACGGGCAAGAAGTTCTTGGATTTCGCTGACAGGCACGGGATCAAGATCAACTGGGTGTCAGTCGAACACCCTCGCACTAATGGGCAGGTTGAAAGGGCGAATGGCATGGTCCTCCAGGACTCAAGCCTCGCATCTTCGACCAGCTCAACAAGTTTGCTGGCCAGTGGGTTTAGGAGCTCCGAGCTATTCTCTAGAGCCTGAGGACAACCCCTAATCGGTCCACATGATTCACCCTATTCTTCCTAACTTATGGGGTGGAAGCCATGCTACCCTTCGACTTAGACCATGGAGCCCCAAGGGTCAAGGCCTTTGACCCCAACCAAGCCACGGAGGCTCAGTAGGATGCGATCGACTTGTTGGATGAGGCCTGGGAGACGGCCCTAGTCCGCTCAGGAAGCTACTAGCAAACCCTTTGTAGGTACCACCAGAGGAAGATCCAGGGAAGCACCCTCAAAGTCGACGACTTGGTGCTGAGGAGAGCGCAGTTGACCAAGGACAAGCATAAGCTCACTCCACCCTAGGAAGGACCGTACACCATCGTGGAGGTGGTCTGGCAAGGAACCTACTGACTGAAGGACAGCGATGGCAACATCCTCACCAACATTTGGAATATTGAGTAGTTATGTCATTTCTTCCCCTAAATTCAGTCTTTCATACGCATTAGTTCAAACGACGACTCCTACAGCACTGCGGCCCGAGCACTCTCGGCCCGCCCGGGTCACTCGAGGGCCTCATGGGGTACACCACCACTTGCATCATTATCCCCATCTTTCCTTGTAAAACTCACGTACAGAAAGGCGACCTCTTTTCGCCCGAGCAGAAGGGTGACCCATTCCTCTAGCGCTACCTAAGTGATTCCTATTGGGCCACCTAACCTACCGAGCCCTCGTCACAACATACAACGAACTAGCAGCTGACGCCACTCGGGCCAGCCCCAGGCTACACGCTGCAGCCTATGGGTAACGAGCAGGTTTGGAAAGGAAAGTGCGAAGGCAAAAAATCATTCTAGGAAACAAAGGGATATGGGTGGGACATGCTTCCCAAACATCATTAAAACAAACATCAGCTAAAGTAATTGCATACACTTAAGGATGTTCACTCGGGGGCTCCTTTAAGCCTCCCGCACCAAGTTTCTAAAAAAAAAGCTAATCATGAAACTTTCTACTGCGGTGTCTCGTTCGTGTTGGCCGACGATGCAGACGAGAGGAGCCGTGTTGCAGGGTCGACTGGAGGATTTCCCTGATTGAGAGCCAGCTTATTTGGGGCAGCGCTCGGCCCGGCTTCTATAGATTGGACGCCACCTCCGCCTGGAGTCGCTTCCCTCTCCACGCGTCGAGCCTCTTTCACCCACTCCACGGTGATCGTCTCCGCTATCGCCATCGCGACTGGCTCCAAGCTCTGTCCGAGTTCACAGAGCTGGTCAGCGGACCACCCGGCGGCGTAGCCCTTCCTGAAACTACCCCAAAGTCCAGGGTCGGGTAGTGCGATGCCACCAATGTCAACACCCTCGAGGCGCCGTGGAAGACTCTGTCGGTGATGAGCCCCGTCACCTCACCCGGGATCAGCGAGAGGTCGGCGACGAACGCCTCAACCCCGGACAAGGCCTGAGCACATCCATGACCACCGATCATGCTGCGCCACATAGCTAGCTGAGCTTTTCTTTGAGGACCCTATTCCTCTCCAAAGAATCTGCTAGCACCTGTGTGTTCCATGCCATCGATTCTTTGGTGCTGGCTAGCTCGGATTCGGCAACACGGCAAGCATCTTCCAACCTCAGCAGCGCGCTCTTTAGGAGACCGTTCCTCGTTCTCAGCTCTGAACATGAATGAAGCAAAGGTCAGAGGCCACAGAATGCAAAACAGAATCGGGGGGATGGGAGGAAGGAACCACTCACCGGTCACAGCCGCCTCCAAAATCTTGAGCCCCTCTTCCCATTGGGACAACATATCGCTGTCCCCTGGACTGAGCCTACCCTTCAGCAAAGGCTCAGGCCGCCCGCTCCACTCCCAGTGCTGCCTGCTCTGCGCCCAGAGCTGATCGGGATGTGGCAAGTTCCTGCTCGGCAACAGCCGTGTGGCCACACTCGTGGAGCACTGACGCCTGAGCAGCCTCTAATTCATGGGCACAGCCGCCTCCTACCGAAGCCGAGTGTGCTCCTCCCGGAGGAACTGGGATTTGTTCAACGAAATCCTCTCCAAGTCCTTCAAAATAAGAAGTCAAAAACGCCAAGTCAGGCTACCCACCAAAATATTGGAAGGGGCCCTTAAGACTCACCCGAGCAAGACATAGCAGTTCGCAGACGCAGTTTGCCGAGCGACCTTGACCCATCGTAGGGCTTCCTTGAGCCCCGACTCTGCAGCGGTGAGCTCATCACAGGCCGACTGCCCGCTTTGGTCGAGAAGATCCCAAAGTTTCACCTCCCGCTCATCAGAAGGACAAATCGGGCCTCGCCCGGTTTGCTAAGGTCAGGGCACACACACTCTCCGACCGACCCGCTCGTTGAGCTGGACGGACTGAAGATAGGGACCATTGCCCACTCCTGACCTTCCCCCAGCGCGGCCTGCTATGCCAGGGGACCGCTTGATTGGGCGAGGCGCTTGTTCGCCTGACCCTGAGCCTCCTCGCCCGCGGTCTCAGTGGCCACGTTCGCGGATGATGGTGTAGCCCCTTTGTCCCCCTCCAACTCAGACCATGCGGGCAAACCGTATGCTCCTCAGCCCGGGGACTCGGGGGGCCGCGATCTCATTCTCTTTTCCCACACCTGACGGAGGAGCCACTGCCACGGTCACCACCGCACCGGAAATCATGGCGGAGCGGGCACCCCATTATTGTGGCAGAACCACCTGAATTATTCCAGCTCAAGTGCGCTAGTCATCGCTGTACAGCCGATACTAACTCAACGCACTTCAAACGGAACAATCCATTGGTCTGTCGGGTCTCCGCCCGATACAACCATGGTTCAACAGGACCGAAGTAGGTTTACCTCGCACGAAGGTGAGTTTATAACGCAACAGCTCACCAGTTTATAATTTACAACATATTAAATGTTATTACAAACCATTCCAAACTTTAAGTAAATTTATACAAACAATGTCTAAAGTGACAAGCTAAAAGCTTGCTCAAGTTTATAGCAGAAGAAAACATAAACACATGACTACACACGTCATGAAGGTTGACACCGTACTCAGCCTAAAGCTTGGTGTCAATCAGGAGAGTCACTGCTAGCCGGGGACGGATCCCACTCCACGGACCAGCCATATGGAATCGAAGTTGGCCATGTGGGACTATCCGTGGGGTTCTCGAAGGTCATAGCTGAAAATAATACTAGCAAGACTGAGTATACTAATACTCAGCAAGACTTACCCGCTTCGTGGTATACTTAGCCAGTTAACTAGACTCATGAAGGCATTGCAAAGGTTCTGGGTGTATTTTCAGCTGAAAAGCAACAAAGAGTATGATCTACTTTCAAATTTTAGTTTTCAAGATTCTAGTTGATTATCCATTCTAGGTAAGCGCCTATACTAAGCAAGCAAGGTAGAGATTAGCATTCATCAGGATTATCTCAGCAATAGTTATAGTTTTTACTCTATGTGGCAGAAAGAATAAGCAATCTCAATCTCCACGAGAAACAGACGATTCTGAATCGAGTTTCAAACCTTGCAAGGGTAAACCTAACTCACACGCTTGGAACATCTAAAGATGGTTCCGAAGCAACCGTTTTCCTCATATTCCGGGTTATGGATCAGGGCCACCACAAGCGACTGCAGGACCGTACGCACACCAATTGTGCAGGACGTACGTCTATAGCTCGACTACATGATCGTACTCCTGTCTGCTATGCAGAACGCACTCCCACACGTCGGTGTGTGTGTACAATAGAATTTAAAATAATCGAGTGGTGGAGATATGTCCATTTGCCGGGCCATTCAGGTAGTAGGCTTACTGCTTTACCATATTTCACGGCATGTGGCTAGTACTTTCAAACGCTTAGCCACCACTACCACATACTGCGACCTTATCAACTTTTGTCAACACAGACGGGGCAAACTTCCAGGTCATGTTATTGCACATGACCCCGTCCATGGTCCTTATAGTGATTGCAGAATAATGAACACTCAATTCCTATATCGCGCGAGTGACAGGAAATCACCCGACTTCTGCCGGTCCTATTAGCAGAGCATCTACGCGATAAGGACTCGGGTACAGTACATTGGTTCGTAGGATTTATGCAACTAGGGTTTCATTTCAACTCCTAGACTTAATGCAAGATATAAAATATAAGTATAGAATTGCGTGATTGTGATTATTTGAAATACTGTGATATGCACCGGGGCTTGCCTTCTTGAGTAGGGTTGGGAGCAGGAGTGTCAGAGACTTCCGAACTTTGGTTCGGGGCTTCAGTTAGATCCTCGGCGACGTTCGTCGGGTCTTCAGAAAACCCTTGGTCTTGTTCCAGGACTAGCTCGTAGTCTCCGTCGTCGAGCGTCGTTGATTCTACATGATATTCAATAATTTAAGTGAGATGGTGCTTGAGTTAAAGATTTTATTTCCTGAGAAAGTTGCAATCCAACAATTAACACACATGAATTCATGAAACAAGGGGGTTTTACTTTTAAATTGGCATTCACAATTAAGTTATGGTTGTAGTACTGGAATTACTGAAAATAGAAATTAAAACGTTTGAATTTGAATTCAAACTTCAAGTTTAAATTCAAATCTTAGGTAAATGGAATTCTAAAGTCTTGAAAGCTTAATTATGAACTAATTATCAGCATATTAGATTATGCTAAAAAGATCTAAATAATTAAGCCTAATGAATATGCTTAACTAATTCCAAACCATTTCGAATTTGAATTGCCCAAACTTAAAAGAACTCAAACCACAAAATAATTCTAAGCTTGAAACTTTTACACAAGCTCGCACATAACCTATAGAAGCTACATACCAAAAATCACAAGAAACCAAGCTAGTATGTAGAAGTTATGCATCCTATACCCTTTTACCTTGAGTTTAAAATAGATTAAAAAATATTTAGTTTCAAACTAAACTTCATTAATAAAAGTTGTAGAGTTTGAAATCTAGTTTCCAACAAAACTAGTTTGGCAATATTTGGATTTTCCTACAATTTCCTATTGATTTTACAAGCCGGCAGCCTTGCTCACATAAAATAACAAAGGGTTTTTGCACTGGGGTCCTCGGGTTTTAGCACTTAGGCCCTTAGAACCGAAAAGCTATCACAGATATGCCCTTGCCGGCTCTCAACGGCGTCCGGCGTCTCTGTCCCCAGTGTGCTCGCCGGCGGCGAGGTCCTGGCCGGAGATGATCTGGTCCTACGTGACCTACCAGACCTACGGTGTCCACGGGTGGGTGATGTACATCAAAATCAGCGACGGAGCACGGCTGGCGGCGAGGGGTGGCGGCGGCCGTGTCAGGGCGTCGTCGTTCCCGGAGAGGGACTGGAAAACATGGGGAAGCAAGGCGCGCATGAGCACCGGGGGAGTGCGGGGATGCTTTCCCCCAACTTAATTTTGTTGGAGATAAGGCGGAGGGTAGTGCTCGACGATGGAGTGGACGTCGGTTTCTTACCGGCGGCAATGGCGACCGGCGTTCTACGGGTTAGGGTGACGGAGGGTGGTGAAGAAGGGGCAGGATCGCTTCAGGGGGATGATGTGGTGCTGTTGACGCCTTGGGTCGGGATGGAGAGGCTCTGCACCGGCTGGTCGGCGGAAGGCCGAGCGGCGGCGGAGGAAGGAGCTCGTAGGAGCTACGGGGAATGGTGCTGGCATGCAGGATACCGAAATTGGCGGGGTTAAGGAGCACCAGCAGACCACAGCGGAGCTCTGGCTACACTGGATCGGGGTTTGGGGGTGATGTGGGCGGCTGTCGACGATGGCCAGAGACGGCGGCGGAGGCCGGGTGAAGGAAGGGGATCGGAGCAGAGAAAATTGAGTGGAAAAGTGTGTGCGCAACGTAAGAGCGAGGGTGCTAGGGACTCTAGGACATGCTCGGGATCAAGAAGAAGACGTGACCGAGTAGAAGTAGGAGCTGGCGCATCGGCGGCGCGCGTGGCGGCACGGCGAGGCTCTGATGGAGGCAGTGCGACGTGGGGGATGTGGGGGTGAGACAGCACAAGGTCAGGAGGACGGCGGCGAGGTAGGGGAGTAACGTGTGGGATCACCGAAAGCAGGAGGTGGTGCTGGAGTCGCTGCGACGGCGATCAGCGGCAAAGCACGGCTCGGGCAGACCACGGACGACGTGGCGAGGGCAGGGGGTGGCCAGCGCGAGGTCGGGGAAGGCGGCGGTGGAGCGGGGAAGGGCACGTGGACGGGCACAGAGCGGCGCTGAGGCGGCAGAGGCGGCGCACATGGCCGGAGCAGCGGCGGCAGCGCGTGATAGAGAAAACAGAGGAAAGGGGGAGAGAGAGAGGTAGACGAAGGAGGACCCAAATGCAATATCACAGAAATGCAGGGACCCTTCTATAATGCATAAATAACTTTCAAACCAGTGCTCAAATGGAGATGGGCCCAAAAGCAAAAATGTATGGTTTTTCAAAATGTCCAACTTTGCTTTAAGGTTCATCCATAGAAGAGCTAAGGATTTGCAATTAATTTGAAACTTAACAAGATTTCCAAACTTTACATAAATCCTATTTTAAAACTACACTACATATATATCCTATGTGTAGTTTCACCTACATTTGAGATTTAAACACAAGTTTTTGACTTTTGCAAAACAACCCTCATACATTTGAATTCTACCCTCCATGCTTACCCATTTAGCACTAAAGGACTTTTATTAAAATATAAGTATATAAACGACCGTTTTCCCTTAGCTTGTAAATTTTTCTACACACTTTTACCACCTTTTGCACATAACATCATACTAAAATTTAGAATGTGACAGCACCATTTACCTGAGTGTCACAATTATCTTCCATGATGTGGTAGGGTCGCTCCAGGTGTGCACCCCCAAAAAAACTGCACCGGTACTCCAACTCCCCGGGTAAACCTTAGTAGGCCACACCCTCATTCAATATATGCGTTTGATTACTTAGTTTTCGAAATACTAAAAAACCCAAAAGGACGCTGTTGGGTCCCGACTCAGGAATCCGACCGACCGAGGATCAAAGGCTGGTTCGCGGAGGACTCGAGGCTGCCTTGCGTCGAACAGAGCTAGGGGAGAAAATGTAGATGAGCCCTAGTGGCCCTCGCCTAGTCTGCTCAGGCAGCAATCCGGGTCATCTCAACCTTCTCATCCTATCCGGACCTCGAGCCATGCCCACAGAATCTACATGAGGAGAGGCCAGCAGGCCACTTGAATCTGTCGGATGACTCAAGCATCTACCAGGCGGCGGGTCACGAAGCAGTGGAATGCCACATGCGGGCTATGTTGAACCCATCACGAACGATGGACCCGGATTCCACTCGGACGCCCGGAATTTTTACCCAGGCACACCCTTTAGGAGCTCACCGAGCAAGTCACTTGGGCCATCAAGGCAAGTGACGCCGACTGAACCCTTCTGGTCACGGAGACCATGGATGGGGCCACCTTTATGTGAGCACACTCGTGATGTCACCGACCCGACCGCCCTCCTTCATGACAAGGACTGCTGCGGATCGGGGTACCATGTTTTTGACTAGGGAAGAAGGGAAAAATGCTAGCCCCCAACCGGACTCCCAGTTGGGCGCAACATGTACAAAACGCTCCTGAATAAACGTATTTTATTCCTGGAAAATGAGTGTTACAAAGTACAGTCAGCCTATGGCCATTGCAAATTAGAAAAACCCGTTACCACCACAAGGATGGTAACGCTGGAACCTCGAGGAGGGCTGCTACAAGTGTGGGAAGCTTGGCAGGAACATCTTCCTCGCAAGCCTTCTTCTTGCACCCACTTCCTCAAAGACAACCTAGCAGGGGATAACAGCGAGAAGTCCATCCGCCGCCGCCACTGGCCGAACTCCTTCGACATCTTAAACAACAGTGAGGAGCTCTATCCCAGCCTAAGCCGCCTAGGAAGAATGAGCTTTCCGATGATGCGAGTTGAGGTTGTGTCACACGAGGAAGCCAAACCCACTCGGGGCCCAGGCAGTTCCCACAAGCACATGCTGCGCCAGGAAGGGTTGAGGAGTTCCTCCCCGTACCCATACCCGGCCGGTGGAAGCACTGACACATCCTCCGCCAGGAGCCGACGCCTCCCCCTTGGTCGCCCAAGGCGCCTAGGAAGCCGCGCCACCTGCCCGACGGAGACAGTGCGCTGCCCACACACCCGCTTAGCTCGACCACCTAAGCAGAACACTTGGAGGATCGAGCTTGCAAAAAAGCCAGGGTGGACGGCGTCGCCCGCGTGCTATCCCTTGCCGCTCGCAAGCATTCTTCTCGCACCGGATACTGAAGTAACCACCAGCTCCATCAGGCGGACGCACACAGGCTAAATGCAACTCCATTATTCAAGGTAGGGCTCATTCATGACTTAGGTTGGGATGAGTTCAAAACGAGGCTCTAGAGGCCTCCATTTATAGCCGCTCAGGTACCCTCTTGTCCGGCGAGATGGTTTTGCCGTGTGACGCACGGCTTCACCTCAAAAGAAGGGAAACCTTCACAAGAGGAGTTGGGGGGAGCACCACTGCAGCGAGCCGACATGATGGGTCACGCAGCCCTCGATATTCCATGCTGGAGATGTGCAGCTGGCACCGCTGCGGTGCACTTATTACGCGTACTGATCCGAGCAACCTGAGTTGACTCGTGGTCACAAGGGGGATCCCCTGAACGCTGCGTCTCTTTGCAGATGAGACAGAGCGATGCGATTCCTCACCCCGGGTGAAGGTACAACACAGCAAGAAATAACACCTTCATGGTTAAACAAATCGTGAAGCCGCTCGGGGGCCTCTGACGGGTTCAGGGACCCGAGGTCCCCAGCGAGATCACCTCCCGTTGACCAATCCAAGGCCGCACCTGGAACAAGCACCCGTCCGTATAGGGCAACAACTTCATCTAAGCCGTCTCGGCCCACAACCCCGGCTGATAACTCGGTCAGGATGACCAAGGCCCATATCCTCGACTGTGGGAACGGTTGGAGGCTGGGTCCGTACAAAGGCACCGACCGGGGACTCCGACTGGGCTCCACCTTACACGTGCCTGCCTCCCCGATCGGCAGGCTGGTCGGGAGGCTAGGCCGCTTACCGGCGGGCCCTAGGAGTTTGTATCAAGTATAAGGATGAGCCTCAGGGTCAACCTGTCGTACACGGCCAACCACTCCCTTCGCGGGGTTCGTTATTTATTATTGTTATCTTATCTCTTTTATTTATTTAAGGGTTGGTATATACTTACACTTAGTTAATGCTTGCTAAATAACACTTGGTCAACTAAAAATGCTTATCGCAGTCAAACCATAAGTGTACTTACGCTTATTTATGGCCTTGCATGTCATACAATTTACTCTACTTGCTGAGTACCAACCATAAATGTACTCACGCTTGTTTTATTAAAATCAATGCTGCTCAGAATAAGATAATTGTCTGGAGTTCCCTGAAGATTTTGAGGAGTTCTAGGCATATGTCTTCCAGTCATCTGCTTGTGAAGTTGAAGTCCGCTGCTAGTTATAAATGTTTATTTATTCGCTTAAGACTTTCGGTCATATAATAAAGTAATATAATACTCTCTTTCGTTATGATATTGTTTTGGTATACACTTGTATCGTCTATCATATGTGTGGAACTTGATCCTGGCGCACATATGAGATGCATTCAGTTTTTTCCAAACTGGGTGTGACAAGTTCCCTCTGCTGTGACAGCAGGGCACCACTGTTCTACCTGCCCATCCTCACGAAAGGATGGGGTGAAATGTCTTCATGATACAGCCGGAACGCCCCCCATCACGACGGAGTGGCTGGGCAAGGTGCCAGGGATGGGGCGTGATAGTCGTACCGTACCTATCGACGCCCCCATGACCTCTGACCGACGGAGGATGATGCACAGGGACAAGACAAGACGCTTGCCCTATGGCAGAACCAATCCGCTTGAATTATTCCAGCTCAAGTGCGCTAGTCATCACTATGCAGGCGATACTAACTCAACGCACTTCAAACGGAACAACCCATTGGTCTATCGGGTCACCGCCCGATTCAACCACGGTTACACAGGATCGAGGTAGGTTTACCTCGCACGAAGGCGAGTTTACAATCAGACAACAGCTCACCAACTTTTAATTCACAGAAATATTAAACATTATTACAATCTGTTTCAAACTTAAAGTAAACTTATATAAATATTGTTTAATACCACAAGCTATGCAAGCTTGTTAGAGTTACAGCGGAAGAAATTAATACGCGACTACACACGTCGCAAAAGTTGACACCACGCTCAGCCCGAAACATGGCGTCATTCCGGAGGATCATTGCCAGCCGGGGACGGATCCCACTCCACGGACCAGCCAAACGGAACAGAGAATGGCCAGGCTGGATTATCCGTTTGGTTCTTACAGGCCATACCTGAAAGACAGACTAGCAAGACTGAGTATGCTAATACTCAGCAAGACTTAACCGAGATTGGGTATACTTAGCCCGAAGCTAGACCATGGAGGATTGAGAGGTTCTGGTTTTCTTTTTGCTAAAAAGCAACAAAGAGTACGATCTAACTTTCATATTTTAGCTTTCAGATTCTAGTTTCATTAACCATTCTAGGTAAGCACCTATACCAGACAAGCAAGGTAGAGATTAGCATCCATCAAGATTATTCCAACAATAGTTACTGTTCTTACTCTATGTGGCAGAAGGAGCAAGCAGTCTCAATCTCCATGAGAAACAGATGATTCTGAATTGAGTTTCATAACCTTGCAAGGGATCGTAACTCACACGTTCGGAAACTTAACTTTCCGAACAACCGTTCCCATCATATTTCGGGTTATGGATCAGGGCCACCACAAGCGACTGTAGGACCATACGCATATCATGTGCGGGATGTACCTCTACAGCGCGACTGTATGACCGTACTCCCATCTGCTGTACGGAACGTATTCCCACACATTGGTGCGTGTGTGCAACAGAAACCAATATATCGAGTGGTGGGGATAAGTCCATTCGCCGGGCAAATCAAGTAATAGGCTTACTGCGTACCATATTTACGGCATGTGGCTAGTACTTTCAAACACTTGACCACAACTATCACACACTGCGATCTTATCAACTTTTATCAACACAGATGGGGTAACCTTTCAAGTCATGATACTGCACATGACCCCGTCCATCATTCTTATAGTGATTGCAGAATGGTAAATAATCAACTCCTATATCGCGTGAGTGACAGGAAATCACTCGACTTCTGCCAGTCCTATTAGTAGAGCATCTATTCGATAAGGACTCAGGCACAATACATAGGTTCCTAGGATCCATGCATCTAGGGTTCCATTTCAACTCCTAGACTTAATGCATAATATAGATATATAAGTATAAATTGTATAAGTGTAGTAATTTAAAATACTGGGTTATGCATCGGGGCTTGCCTTCTTGAGCGGGGCTGGGGTCAGGGATGTCAAAGACTTCCGAACCTTGGTTCGGGGCTTTAGTTAAATCCTCGGTGACGTTCACCTGGTCTTCAGAAAACCCTTGCTCGGGCTCCTGGATTAGCTCGTAGACTCCGTCGTCGAGTGTCGCTGACTCTACATGATAAGAATTTTACTTCATGATAAAGTTGCAATCAAACAAATTGATAAACACAACTTCCTAAAATAAGAAATTTGAATTCAAACCTACTATTTGTATCTTAATTCAATTATCATAATTAATTGGATTAATTGAATTAGGTTAACAAGTTTGATTTTTATTTTGAAATCCACAAAGGCTATGGCCTTGAATTTTTGTGGGTAAGCTTACTTCTAATAGATGAGCTTACTGTGAATTTTTCATAAAGTTTTGAAAATAGAAACTCAATCATTTGAATTAAGTTCAAATTTCAAGTTTAAATTCAAACCTTAGGCAAAACAGTGCCATAAATTCTTGAAAGATTTACTATGAACTACTCAATTGCAGAACATCATATGGTAAGAAGGTCTAAGCATGAAAACCTTAGTAACATGCTTGAATAAACTTAAACCATTTCAAGCTTGATTTGCATAAATTTAAATTAGTTCAAGCTAGGGTTCAGTACTGCAAGTGAAGTTTTTACACAAGCTTACTTACAACTTAACCAGGCTACAGACCAAAAATCACAAGCAATAGAGCTAGCATGCAAAAGTTAAACATAAGATACCCTTTTTCTAAACTTTAAAATAACTCAAAAAGCATTTGGTTTCAAACCAGACTCTAATAACCAAAGTTGTAGAGCTAAACTTATCGAGTATAACAAAATAGGTTTGATAATTTTTGGATTTTTCTAAAATTTCTATGGATTTTCAAAGTTGGCTGATTTGAAATGGGGGTACTGATTTTTCACAGAAAGGCCCCTGGAAAGATTGAAATCCTTGCAATTGAGTCCGTGGCTGGGTTTTACAGAGAAGCCGATCGACGGCGACCAAATTCCGGTGAGGGGGCTCATCGGCGGCGAGGGGAAAGTGGGGGAAAAGGTTCAGGAGCTCACGGCGGTCACGGGGTTGGCCGGTGTTGAGGATGAGAGGGGCTGAAACAGCGAGTCGACGGCGAACAGGGGCGGGCGGCGGGTCTCCGAGGGACGACGGCGGCGTTCCGGTGGCTGGAGTGCAGGAGAGCAGTGGGGAAGTGGCTAGAAAGCTTCCACGTGATGATGTGATGCTGGTGGTGTGCTTGGCAGGGGCTGAAAGGCGGCGGAGCGTCGGGACGATGGCGAGACCGAGCGGCGGCGGAGCTCGAGCTCACCGACGCTATGGTTCGGGCTGCTCGAGCGTGGAAAAGTAAAATTGGACGGGTCTATGAGCCTCAGTGGGTTGCGCCGGTGCTACTGGAGCACTGGATCGCAGGTGGGAGGTGGCGGAGGCGGCTAACGACGGTGGGTAGGAGCTGTGGCGGAGCTCCGGCGAGGAGTAGCGCTCGGGAAGAAGGAAGACAGTGGAAATGTGACTGCGTGAAGGCAAGAGTGAGTTCACTAGGAGCTCAGGGACGTGCTTCAAGTCGAGGAGGAGGCACGGCGAGCGAGAGCAGGTGCTGGCAAGCTGGCGGGAGGCGTGGTGCTCTCGAGCGTCGCCAGCGCGACGTGGAGGGGCGAGGAGGGGCCAACGGAGACTGGGTAGGCGGTGGGCGCAGCGCTGGAGGGCACATGGCGCAGGATTAAGCGGCGCGGGGCAGCTGGGGCTCGGGAAAATGGCCGGCGGGCGGCGATCGGGCGCAGAGAGAAAACAGAGAGAGGGAGGGGCTGGAGGTAGATGATGAGGACTAGCCTGCAATTTTCCAAAAAATGCAGGGACTCCACTGTAAAGCCAAAACAACTTTCAAACCATAGCTCAAATGAAAATGTGCCTAAAAGCAAAAGTGCAGAGTTTAACAAGATCTACAACTTTTAAGGTTTAGTTTCAAAAGAGTTAAGGATTTGAATCTATTTTAAAACTTGGCAAAATTTTAAATTTAAGAGAAATCCTATTTAAAATCTACACTCCAATTGAATCCTTAGGGTAGTTTCACTTCTATCTGTAGTTTAAAATATCTGTAGTTTAAAAGTAAGTTCCTGCCTTTTTGCAAACCAACCTTCACATGTTTTGATTTTTCCTACCACTCACACACATTTTGCACAAAAGGACCTGAACTTTTCATAATTACAAAAATACCCTTTTCCCTTTTCATTTAAGTCTTTAAACACACATACAAGATCAAACACATAAACTTCATACTAGAATCTAATGTGTTTTAATCCCAAGTACCTGAATGTCATATGCCCCATGGTGCAAGATATGGATGGTGGCCACCAGAAGACTCCGACTGACAGGATGGGAAGGCCCGAATGACGAAATTGACGACCCCGACCGGCAGGGTCGGGAGTCCTTTCTTTCTATCCTCACACCTTTAGCTCCCATCTAATGGAGCCTCCCTTGGACTATAAAAGGGAGGGTCTTCCACCTAGGAAACAGGTAGACAACTCATCAAATCCGATCTCTCGATAGACCTAAACCATAGCTTCCGCTCGAAAGCTTGTAACTCCCCAACTCTCACGAGCACCTGGGCTCAAGTAATACATCCGACTGACCCCCGACTAGACGTAGGACACGATTGACTGAACCAGTATAGATCTTGAATTATTGTGTACTAGGCCATATCCGATCACGACGCGTGATACACACTTTGAGTAGGTTTAGTTGCCGGCCATTTCCGGAACTGACAAAACCAGTCTTATATTTTCTTCGGTATAACATGACACATTGCAAAAGTATGAGAGATAGCTCATTATCTTCTCCAAGTCAACTTGTCCATTTCTGTTACTAGACTACATCTTTACATCTATGTATGGTATACATAGAATAGTATTCACAGAATATATTTGCATAAGCTACATAATTCTTTGCTTCGGCCAACAATCCTATCCTTTTCCTTTGCCCTGTACAGAGGGGATATGTCATTGTCACAGCCTCACAGGGCTCTCTTTGTTGCTCTTTATTTCTTATTGTTTACACCTTACTGTTTATTTTGCAGATATCAAGTGATAAGCTCTTGAGGCTGAAAACCAGTTGGCTGTTCAGAAATGATTACTGTATATAGTATACCACACTGCAAAGCATATAAGTACACCGTACTGTTTGTTTCTCAATGTCATTCCTTTTCCATATGCAGTGTAAACTCTCTCAGCACCAAGATCAGTTTGATCTTTGTGACCTTTTAATTTACCTCATAGCGGTGGTGTGAACAGAAGAAACTTGCAAATTTGGGACTCCAAACATGGCGCTTCGCAGTTTTGCTATTACTAACATCGATATTATAAAATTGGGACTCCAAATATGTGCCTCTCGATTCTACTGCCATTTGTGTATTTTCTATCTTTTCTATTTTCTTTTTCATGTATTTCGCATGACAATTGACCCTTTTGCCCTTCTGTTTTTTTGCCTCCTCAGGAAGTCACGATCGGGCCCACTAGCGCTGGCCAGCCGCCGCCTCCCTGCAGGCTGGCCGTCGCCGCTGCCTGGGCAGGCTGTGGAGCCAGTCAGTCAAGATCAATGACATCATCCATATGCTTTGCAAATTTAAAATTAAAAAAATCTATAAATCCTAAACCATGCATCTAAATGAAACTTTGATTATATCATTATTTTTCTTATGATAAGATCTTTAAAATAAGATCACATTTGAATATGTTTAGAAATTATCTTTTTAAGAATATTTTTTATTAATCTGGAACTTTTGGATTCATGTAGGAAAATGTTTGAACATTACGAGAAAATGATTATTTTCTACAAACAAAAGATTAAATATAGTGCATAAAAAATTGTATACTGCCCACGAAATATACAATATCATTAAAATTTGGCTGGTAGTATAAACAGTATGATGACGAATACTAAAACTCGGGAACAAATAGTTTTACAAAATGAACAAATATGAACACCAGGAACAAATGATTATGTACAGTAAAAACATCCAACATAAGGACAAATGATTGATACAACTAATAAAATAGTAAATATCATGAATAAATGAATTGATACATGGACGATTTAACACAAACAAATAGTTTTACAAAATGAACAAATATGAACATCAGGAACAAATGATTATGTACAGTGAAAACATCCAACATAAGGACAAATGATTGATACAACTAATAAAATATTAAATACCATGAATAAATGATTTGATACATGGACGATTTAACACAACTATCAAAAAATAATATAAGAAAAGATTGTATAAATTAAAAGAAAAAAGAATACAAAGCGAAATAAAATAAAAGAGCTCAAAAAGAAAAAAGAAAAGGAGGAGGCACTTGCATGCAAAACTGCTCAAGGGAGCATGCATTTTATACCGTGTAGAATAGTTTGACCGACGGGTGTAGAATAACCGATACACCTAGGGTGTAGAATAGTATTACCGCGTGTATACGGCAATGCTATTTTATATCCTAGTGTAGCAATTATTCTAACTAACCTAACAGTTAAATTACCGAACAAATTGATCAGAAATTACTGAACCATCGGATTACTAAATCATGTTCAATGAAAGGGTATCAATAATCATGCGTTGTTTTTATTACTGAAAATTTATCCACTAATTAGTTAGGTGTAGCTGCCTATGCATTTGTGCATATACACTAGTGATATGTGGAAATCTTCAATAGCCTATCGTGACGGCTTTTGAAAGATGGACATCAACTTGTCGGCGAACCCGCCATGGTCTCGTCTACTCCTCGCAACCTGCTGCAGCCCTCATCTAATCAGGGTATAACATCCCGTAACACTGAACAATACTATATGCGACTATCAAGCAAGATTAATCAACTACTCCTAGCTAGTACAAATGTTATATTGTCTATTGTACCGACCGTCAGCTTGCCAACCAGCAACGCAGCCGGCCAACCCTTTTGATTATTGTTCCCGTTCTGTTCGCTGCCATCTCCATCCATCCTCCTTGTTGGTCTCCTCACTTTACTGTGTCCCGCGATGCTGTGGCTGTTGCTGCGGATGGGGAAGATGAGCGCGAGCACCCTCTTCCAGCTCCACCCGCCACCGCCAAAGCAGCGCTGTCTGATCTGCCGTTGGCTCATCGCGCGCTCTAGCTGGTTAACGGCTGCCGGCTGCACCTCGTCGTCACCACGAACTGCAACAGTCTGAAGGCCGCCAAAAATGAACATGTATGTATATATATAGTACAAAGACAAGATATTTCTACACCGTGGAAATGGATCCTGTAACGCACGCACGGTTTCGGTGCCATGACGCTGAAGACGAGGCGGGAGCGGCTGTGGCAGTGGAGCTGCAGTTGTGGTGGTCGTCTGCCTTGCCAGCGCCCTCAGCTGCCTCGAGTACTCTAGTAGGTCCGCCCGCCGGTTACTTTGGGACCTGCCACCGGTCCATCGCCGCCGCTCGTCGTAGACATCGCCATAATGTAAGTGATGGTGGTGGTGATGCCTAACGTCGTCGTGCGATAAGGTCGTCCTGGTTCTTGCGCCGCCTTCGCCGTCCCTTCTTGGCTGTAGGACGTAGAACGTCACCAGCACAGGCCTCCCTTTCTGCTGCTGCCTCCTCTTGTTCTTGCTCGTCTTCATCATATCATGATGGGTTTCAGAATACAGAAACCCAGATGTGGTTAGCTCTCGTTGATGTCTGAACGCGGCTAAATATATATACCTGCCGTGCCCTTAACATTTCACGCGCAAAAGGCTAGCCTACCGCATCGTTGTGCTTCGGAGAGTTCAAAGGCCGTACGTGCAAGGCCGGCGGCTGCATCCGGCCTCCATCAATTGTGAATTCGGATGTCGATTGGTGCCCTGCGAAGCTGCTCTTCCTGTAACTGCCAAAAGGCACCAAAGCTTTCGGTTGAACCAAACCCATGTCTGACAATATGCACCAATCGGATTTGGACTCATCTGGTCTTGAAACTAAAAGATAACGGAGTCCTGTTCTAGTAACCTTCACCGTTTTAAATTATTTAAACTATTGCATCTCTCTTCTCCTAGCTGTTGGGATTACAGTAGCTGCATTATTGGCCTTGGATATTCTTTTATCGAGAATAACAATAGCATTGGGTTGGTCCAAAACTTGAGATGCGCACTCGCTCTCATATATCATGTTGCTATATGATGTTTCTTTTTTTAAGAAAATTAAAAGGCGTTCACGAGCGAGGCGGATCCACCCGATCGCCATGGCGGGGCAGTGGCCCTAGCTACCGGCCCACAGCAGTACCCCTTGTACTGGCAGGCAGGAGTCCTTCCCATGGCATATCCTGTCAGGCAGACGGGAAGAGGCGGAGAACAACCATCACCGGTGGTCACACAGAAATAGTGCCAAACCTAGCAAACCTTGCAGGAGAAGAAATTAACACGCGACTACACACGTCACGAAAGTTGACACCACGCTCAGCCCGAAATATGGCGTCATTCTGGAGGGTCATTGCCAGCCGGGGACGGATCCCACTCCACGGACCAGCCAAACGGAACAGAGAATGGCCAGGCTGGATTATCCGTTTGGTTCTTACAGGCCATACCTGAAAGACAGACTAGCAAGACTGAGTATGCTAATACTCAGCAAGACTTAACCGAGATTGGGTATACTTAGTCCGAAGCTAGACCATGGAGAATTGTGAGGTTCTGGTTTTCTTTTTGCTAAAAAGCAACAAAGAGTATGATCTAACTTTCATGTTTTAGCTTTCAGATTCTAGTTTTATTAACCATTCTAGGTAAGCACCTATACTAGACAAGCAAGGTAGAGATAAGCATCCATCAAGATTATTCCAACAATAGTTACTGTTCTTACTCTATGTGGCAGAAGGAGCAAGCAGTCTCAATATCCACGAGAAATAGACGATTCTGAATTGAGTTTCATAACCTTGCAAGGGATCCTAACTCACACGTTCACAAACTTAACTTTCCGAACAACCGTTTCCATCATATTCTAGGTTATGGATCAGGGCCACCACAAGCGACTGTAGGACCATACACACATCATGTGCGGGACGTACCTCTACAACGCGACTGTATGACCGTACTCCCGTCCACTGTACAGAATGTATTCCCACACGTCGGTGCATGTGTGCAACAGAAACCAATATATCGAGTGGTGGGAATAAGTCCATTCGCCGGGCAAATCAGGTAATAGGCTTACCGCGTACCATATTTACGGCATGTGGCTAGTACTTTCAAACACTTGACCACAGCTACCACACACTGTGACCTTATCAACTTTTATCAACACAGACGGGGTAACCTTTCAAGTCATGATACTGCACATGACCCCGTCCATCATCCTTAGTCCATCATCCTTATAGTAATTGCAGAATAGTAAACATTCAACTTCTATATCGCGCGAGTGACAGGAAATCACTCGACTTTTGCCAGTCCTATTAGCAGAGCATCTATTCGATAAGGACTCAGACACAATACATAGGTTCCTAGGATCCATGCATCTAGGGTTCCATTTCAACTCCTAGACTTAATGCATAATATAGATATATAAGTATAAAACTGTATAAGTGTAGTAATTTCAAATACTGGGTTATGCATCGGGGCTTGCCTTCTTGAGCAGGGCTGGGGTCAGGGATGTCAAAGACTTCCGAACCTTGGTTTGGGGCTTCAGCTAAATCCTCGATGACGTTCACTTGGTCTTCAGAAAACCCTTGCTCGGGCTCCTGGATTAGCTCGTAGACTCCATCGTCGAGTGTCGCTGACTCTACATGATATGCAATGATTTGAATTAGGTGGTTCTTGAGTTAAGAACTTTACTTCACGATAAAGTTGCAATCTAACAAATTGATAAACACAACTTCATAAAACAAGAAATTTGAATTCAAACCTACTATTTGTATCTTAATTCAATTATCATAATTAATTGGATTAATTGAATTAGGTTAACAAGTTTGATTTTTATTTTGAAATCCACAAAGGCTATGGCCTTAAATTTTTGTGGGTAAGCTTACTTCTAACAGATGAGCTTACTATGAACTTTTCATAAATTTCTGAAAATAGAAACTGAAGCATTTGAATTAAGTTCAAATTTCAACTTTAAATTCAAACCTTAGGAAAAATAGTGCCATAAGTTCTTGAAAGATTTACTATGAACTACTCAATTACAGAACATCACATGGTAGAAATATCTAAGCATGAAAACCTTAGTAACATGCTTGAATAAATTTAAACCATTTCAGGCTTGATTTGCATAAGTTTAAATTTGTTCAAGCTAGAGTTCAGTACTGCAAGTGAAGTTTTTACACAAGCTTACATACAACTTAACCAGGCTACACACCAAAAATCACAAGCAATAGAGCTAGCATGCAAAAGTTACACATAAGATACCCTTTTGCTAAACTTTAAAATAACTCAAAAAGCATTTGGTCTCAAATCAGACTCTAATACCCAAAGTTGTAGAGCTAAACTTCTGGAGTACAACAAAACAAGTTTGACAATTTTTGGATTTTTCTACAAATAGCTATGGATTTTCAAAGTTGGCTGATTTGAAATGGGGTACTGATTTTTCACAGAAAGGCCCCTGGAAAGATTGAAATCCTTGCAATTGAGTCCTTGGCCGGGTTTTACAGAGAAGCCGATCGACGGCGACCAAATTCCAGCGAGGGGGCTCACCGGCGGCGAGGGGAAAATGGGGGAAAAGGTTCAGGAGCTCACAGCGGTCATGGGGGTGGCCAGTGTTGTGGAAGAGAGGGGCTGAAACGGCGAGTCGACGGTGAACAGGGGCGAGCGCGCGGGGCTCCGAGGGACGACGGCAGCGTTCCGGTGGCTGGAGTGCAGGAGAGCGGCGGGGAAGTGGCTAGAAAGCTTCCACGCGATGATGTGGTGCTGGTGGTGTGCTTGGTAGGGGCTAAGAGGCGGTGGAGCGCCGGGACGACGGCAAGACCGAGCGGCGGCGGAGCTCGAGCTCACCGGCGCTGTGGTCCGGGCTGCTCAAGTGCGGAAAAGTGAAATTGGATGGGTCTGTGAGCCTCAGTGGGTTGCAGCGATGCTACTGGAGCACTGGATCGCGGGTGGGAGGTGGCGGAGGCGGCTAACGACGGTGGGCAGGAGCTGTGGCGGAGCTCCGGCGAGGAGTAGCGCTCGGGAAGAAGGAAGACAGTGGAAATTTGAGTGCGTGAAGGCAAGAGTGAGTTCACTGGGAGCTCAGGGACATGCTTCAAGTTGAGGAGGAGGCACAGTGAGTGAGAGCAGGTGCTGGCAAGCCGGCGGGAGGCGTGGCGCTCTCGGGCGTCGCCAGCGCGACGTGGAGGGGCGAGGAGGGGCCAGCGGAGGCCGGGCAGGCGGTGGGCGCGGCGCTGGAGGGCACGTGGCGCAGGATTAAGCGGCGCGGGCCAGTTGGGGCTCGGGAAAATGGCCGGTGGGCGGCGGTCGGGCACAGAGAGAAAACAGAGAGAGGGAGGGGCTGGAGGTAGATGATGTAGATGAGCCTGCAATTTTCCAAAAATGCAGGGACTCCACTGTAAAGCCAAAACAACTTTCAAACCATAGCTCAAATGAAAATGTGCCCAAAAGAAAAAGTGTAGAGGTTAACAAGATCTACATGTTTGCTTTAAGGTTCAGTTTCAAAAGAGTTAAGGATTTAAATCTATTTTTAAAACTTGGCAAAATTTTAAACTTCAGAGAAATCCTATTTAAAATCTACACTCCAATTGAATCCTTAGGGTAGTTTCACTTCTATCTGTGGTTTAAAAGTAAGTTCTTGCCTTTTTGCAAAACAACCTTCACATGTTTTGATTTTTCCTACCACTCACACACATTTTGCACAAAAGGACCTGAACTTTTCATAATTACAAAAATACCCTTTTCCCTTTGCATTTAAGTCTTTAAACTCACATACAAGATCAAACACATAAACTTCATACTAGAATCTAGTGTGTTTTAATCCCAAGTACTTGAATGTCACAGCCTTCCCCTCTAAAGAGAATCTCGTCCCGAGATTCCGGAACAGGATGGAATCGGACGATCAGATTTGGGAGTTGGCTTGAAGGAAGTCTAGAAAGTTACGCTGAAGATATGACTCGGTTTCCCAAGTTGCTTCTTCTTTAGTGTGATGGTCCCACTGAATTTTGAACATCCTGATAGTTTCTCTTCTAGTACTTCTCTCTTTGGTGTCTATTACTTTGATCGGATGCTCAGTATAAGATAGATCCGGTTGGATTTCACTAGATTAGGAATCGATGATCTCGGTAGGAATTTTGACGCACTTCCTAAGTTGAGATACATGGAAGATATCATGAATGGCCGTTAGTTGAGGAGGAAGTTGAAGACGATAAGCTACGGGTCCACAAACTTCGATGATTTCAAAGGGTCTAATATATCGAGGAGCAAGCTTCCCTTTTATGCCAAACCGTTGAATACCTTGAGTAGGAGATACTCGAAGTATACGAAGTTTCCAACCTGGAACTGTAATGGTCTCCTTCGTATGTCAGCGTAGTTTTTTGTCGAGATTGGGCTGCTTTTAGATTATTCTGAATAGTCATCACCTTTTCCTCTACTTCAGTGACAAGGTCGGGTCCAAAGATTTTATGCTCGCCGGTTTGTGACCAACTCAAAGGAGTTCGGCATCCGCGACCGTATAATGCTTCAAATGGAGCCATCTTGAGACTTGTCTGATAACTATTGTTGTAGGAAAATTCTGCCAGTGACAAGCATTTGTCCCAATTCTTGTCGTACTGAAGTACGCAGATTCTAAGCATATCTTCTAGAATCTGATTTATCCTTTCCGTTTGCCCATCTGTCTGAGGATGATATGCGGAGCTTCGGATTAACTTAGTTCCAACAGTATGTTGAAGTTGCTCCTAGAATCGAGCGATGAATTGTGCTCCACGATCAGAAATGATCGTCTTAGGCACTCCATGGAGACGAACGATTTGATCTAGATAGATCTCAGCATACTTTTTGGCATTGTAAGTAGTATGCACGGGAAGGAAATGGGCGGTCTTGGTTAATCGATCAACGATTACCCAAATAGAGTCATGCCTTTGGGAGGTGTTGGGTAAGCCAACAATGAAATCCATG
Source organism: Panicum hallii (assembly GCF_002211085.1). Taxonomy (NCBI): domain Eukaryota; kingdom Viridiplantae; phylum Streptophyta; class Magnoliopsida; order Poales; family Poaceae; genus Panicum; species Panicum hallii. Next base: position 43,831,715 of record NC_038046.1, on the reverse strand, counting down.
CTGATATCCTCCCACTTCCAAGAGAGAATGGATAAAGGTTGAAGAATACCAGTAGTTTTTAGATGACTAGCCTTAACCCTTTGGCAGATATCACACTCCGAGACAAATTTTGCAATTTCTCGTTTCATGCGAGTCCACCAGAAGTTCTGTTTCAAATCATGTTACATCTTGGTACTATCGGGGTGCATAGAGAATTTGGACAGATGGGCGTCGTCCAATATCTGCTTACAAAGCTTATGGTCCTTCGGTACAACGACACGCTCGTTAAACCATAGAATCCCTTCGTGATCTACTCGAAAGCACTTGTACTTTTCTTCTCCTTGTGCTAACTTCTGCTTGATGATTCTGACCCCTTTGTCATGCTATTGTGCCAGGACGATGTTATCCCTAAGTGTAGCTTCAACTGAGAGATGGTTCAAGCTACCTTGAGGAATGATCTCTAGATTGAGCTTCCTATCTCCCAACAAAGAGTCTCATTGAAAGCCTCTACTGATAAGCAAGAGCAATGTGCCTTGCGGCTAAGTGCATCCGCAACGACGTTGGCCTTGCCTGGATGATAGTGTACTTCTAGATCATAATCCTTGATAAGCTCTAGCCAACGTCTTTGCCTCATATTTAGATCTGCTTGCGTGAAGATGTACTTGAGGCTTTTATGGTCAGTATAGAAATGGCACTTTGTACCCATCAGGTGATGTCTCCAAATCTTAAGTGCATGGATAACAGCTGCGAGTTCAAGATCATGTGTATGATAGTTCTGTTCATGAGTCCTGAGTGCTCGCGATGCATAAGCAATCACTCGGTTTTCTTGCATAAGCACACAACCAAGTCCGATTCCCGAAGCATCACAATAGATATCAAAAGGTTTGGAAACATCCGGTTGAGCCAGAACTGGGGCAGTAGTGAGATGTGCTCTGAGGGTGTGGAATGCATCTTCACATTTCTGATCCCAGAAGAATTTAACTCCTTTCTTTAGCAGTTCAGTCATAGGCTTGGCTATTCTTGAGAAGTCTGGAATGAAACGATGATAATAGCCAGCTAGACCAAGAAAACTGCGGATCTGATGGACTGACGTAGGAGGTTTCCAGTCCAGCACTTCTTGGACTTTACTAGGATCAACGGATATACCGTCATTGGAGATAGTGTGACCAAGAAATTTAACGGTATCCAGCCAAAACTCGCATTTGGAGAATTTGGCATACAAGTGGTGGTCTCTTAAATCTCTGAAGAACAATATGGAGATGGTTTGCATGATCTTTCGGATTTTTGGAATAAATCAGAATGTCATCAATGAAGACCACTACGAATTTGTCGAGTTTTTGCATGAAGACAGAGTTCATGAGATACATGAAGTATGCTGGTGCATTGGTAAGACCAAACGACATGACCAGATATTCATAGAGTCCATATCTGGAGGAAAAGGCTATTTTTGGAATGTCACTCGGCCTGATCTTGATTTGATGATATCCGGAGCGGAGGTCAATCTTAGAGAATACCCGGGCTCCGGCTAACTGATCGAACAAAATGTCAATGCGGGGCAGAGGATACTTATTTTTGATGGTTACCGCATTGAGGGGACGATAATCTACACATAGCCTTAAGCTATTGTCCTTTTTCTTCATGAATAGGGCTGGACAACCCCATGGTGAAGCACTCGAATGAATGAAACCCTTATCAAGGAGGTCCTGGATTTGGATTTTTAACTCTACCAGCTCATTGCGTGGCATACGATAGGACCTCTTAGAGATGGGGGCTGTGCCGGGTTGTAGTTCTATGACAAATTTAATATCCCTGTTCGGGGGCATTCCAGGCAAATCATCTGGAAAAATATCTGGGTATTCGCAAAGAATAGGGATGTCCTTTAACTTGATCCCTTCTACAGCGTAGGCACAAGAGTTGTTGCACTCCCATTGTGGAAGATAGAGAATAGTAGTTTCATGATCGGGTGAATCTATCTCCACGGCTCGGGAAGAGATATCGAATGACACTCGGTGCCTAGTCATCCAATCCATGCCTAGGAGGACATCCATTCCTTCTAGGTCCAATAACAGTAAATCTGTTTTTGTTCAGATTGCTACCCAACTGAATTGGTACCTTTCTATAAATTTGATTTGATGCAATTTTACTGCCAGGAGTCGCTATCATATAGGCTACTTTAGTAGGATAGAAATCCAGGACTACTTTTGTTCCACATTTTGAACTGATAAAACTATGGGTTGCACCAGAATCAAAAAGTATAATCATGGGTTGATGGTTTATGGAGAAAGTACCCATCATTATTGGCGCACCCTCAGGGAGTTCGGAGAGAGTTGTGAAGTTCACCCTTCCCTAGTGGAATTGTACCACCTGCTTCTTGCCCTTGCCCTTGTTGTTCAGGCTGGATGTTTGCCCTTGGAAAGATTTCTTGGGTTGAGGACAATCCCGGATGAAATGGGCGCAGATGAAACAACGATTGTTGTTGTTTCCTTGATTGGACGGCGGAAAGCTCGGCCTCGGGCCTTGCTACTGTTGCTGCTGGGGTTGAGGTGTCGGCGGCCGATTTAATCGAGCCTGCTGGGGAGGCCTGGCTACCCATCTGCCTGGTAGATTGTTTCGGGGTGGGGCTCAGGTAGCGGTGTTCTAGACCAACCGATACCTTGGCGGTTGCTTATTTGAGGGTCCCGTGGGTGTCTTCCGTTTCTTTTCTGCCCGGTGGGCTGAGATGCAATCCTCTTGAGTAATGACCATATTGACCAGTTCGTTGAAGTTGTCGGCCCTTACCAGGCTTAGCCGTTCCTTAAGCTTTGTGTTAAGGCCTCGACAGAGGCGATCCCATTTACGGGCGTCAGTGTCCGCATGATAACCCGTGTACTAGCATAGGTGATTGAAGGCCTGTGCATACTGCATGATAGTGCGGGTTCCCTGGGTCAAAGTTAGGAATCCATTGAGCTTTCCCTCAATGAGTCCTTCTGGAATGTGTTATCGCCATAATTTGACTGGGCCAAGGGATGGGCCGAGAGCAACATAGGCTGAAGGAAATCATCATAATGGTCTGCGAATCGGCTTCTGTGCGAATATGTCAAGGGCCGGGATGGCCGTGTATCTAGTAAGGATAGTTTGAATATAGTAAGTTAGAGATTGTATCGTAATCAGCTAGGGTTAGTTAGAAAAGATCAAGTCTCCGGACTATAAATATGTATCGTGAGATTCAATAAAACAATCAATCAAACATTCACAACAAACTCTCGGCGCATCGCCACCCCTTCCCCAAGGGCTTTCTCCAGGTAATCGACATGCTGCTCCGATCATGTTCTGCATGATCGGAGCAGCGTTGCGTTTATCTGTTTATCTTTGTGTTTCTCATATTGAAGCATTTTTGATGGCGAGTAACACTAGTTATCTTAAACGATTATGATACTGCATTGGTTTTGAATAGTAAATCCATGTTCTGTTTGTTGTTCGTAATCGTTTAGCTACTCTTGTACGTGATCTCAGGTGCAAGGGCAACGCCTCGCTCTATTATTGCTTAGTAGATCTAATCTGTTATGATAGTTCTTTATGCTACAAGGAATTGGTTTAACATCCGTATGATTAGGCCCTTCAAACAGGTTAAATGTTCCGGCTGCATGTTTGGTGTCTTATGGTAACCTGATGAGGGATTGTTCGGGGAATCGACTTGTTAGTTGGTTTTTAGGCCTCTCTTCGGGTTAGCATATTGTCATCTTTCATGCTCGTTAGGCTTAACCACGTGTAGGATGTTTCGGTCATACGGTGAAAGCTTTTACCATCGCAGATTGGATTAGCTTGGCAATTACAGAGCATGCTTTTATCTTTTCTATCGGATTCGTACAAAACGTTCACATTTTAGTAGATCCGATCCGTTAAACGTGGCAATCGGCTTCTTGTAGCCGATTCTGAAAGGTACCCGAAGGTCTAACTTGGTACGAAGACAGGTCTGACCTAGTACAGTGACTCCGTCGGCTTCTTTAGCTGATCTCGGGGTCGTTGTAAGAGCCGATCATGGCTCGGACTAATGTTCGATATGGCTATGCATGCAGAAAAATAGCTGACGAATGACTTCTACACCTTCCTGATCAGGTATAGGTCGGGTGGCGCGCCTAGCACTTCACCAAGCTGGGGCGTGTGTCGAACTTCTGGGCCGTTGACCGAGGGACCGGGACCCACCAGTCCCGGAAGCCTCCTGGCTCCTCGTGTTGCCTGTCGCTACTCGCTGGTGGGTTTCGACCGACAACACATTCTGGTACGCCCAGTGGGACCACATCGACAACTTCATCGACTTCACCGATTACATCGACTACTGCGTCGACTACATCGACTACTCCAGTGACTACTTCGACTGCATCGACTACAATTGACTGCATCATCTTCTTCGGCTTCATCGACTTCCGTTGTCAAGATGCCGGATGAGAACCTGATTACTTTGAGGAGTTGTCCGATGAGCACAAGCAGAGGTATAATGAAATAAAAGCTGCTTTTGGAGCCGATCTCATCGGCTCGTTTGAAAGAACTCATCACCACGGCATCAGATGGAAGGGATTTTCATCTGAAGGGGCACTCGACGAAGTGGATCTGTCTACTCCTACGGGAGAACGTACGCGAGCTCTCTGCCAGGAAGTCAACTACATGGTGGCTCACTCATTACATCGACATTCTGAGAGTTTGGTGAACACCCTCGAGCGTGTTGCGGTATGCGTGGTGCAAGAAATTATGAAACACCAGTACTCTCCAACAGGACCTGCTTTAGGGAGTCACAAAGGGGAGTTGCCTTCTCAATCCAGACCACCAGTGCCTTACGCATTTGCTGCCCCAGAGCAACAGAATTCTTCAGCATATGTCATATACAAAGTGGGAGGTGACCCTGCTGATCACCAATTCTTCAGTGAACCACCCAAGGAGGTACCGCATGGATATGTTTGTGCGTATATACCTGATGGTGGTAACCCGACGCAACCCACGCAGAGAGCAACTGGAGGAACATCTGCAGTTGATGCCGACAAACAGGCATGGCTGGCTACTTATGCAACAGGGCCGAGTCATGAAGGTACGCACTCGGCCCCAGGAGTTCATGCAGTGGATCAAATTAGTGCCATTTTGAGAGATCAATTTGGCATTCTGCCAAGAAGGTGAGCGATCGGCTACACCAAGCCGTATCCAAGTGACTATGACCTGATTCCTCTGCCGCCCATGTATCGGCTAACTGAGTTCACCAAGTTCAGCAGAGCAGAAGGATCCAGCTCCATAGAGCATGTGAGCCGATATCTGGCGCAGCTGGGGATGATTTCGGTGTTGGATCCATTGTGGGTGAGGTTTTTCTCGCAGTCTCTCACAGGGCTGGCTTTTGGATGGTACACGTCATTGGGTCCTGATTCTATCCACACTTGGAAGCAGCTAGAGGAACAGTTCCATATACAATATCATTCAGAAGCTGCAGAAGCTGGGATTGTTGATTTGGCACAGGTCCGCCAGAAGCGGGGAGAAATAGTGGCGGAGTACATCCAGCGTTTCAGGGAAGTCAAGAATTGATGCTACTCGATTCAAATTTTAGAGAAGGAGGCAGTTGAATTGGCATCTTTGGGATTGGTAAAACCGGTCAGAGATCTGGTTTTCCAGCTGGAGTTCAAGTATTTGGCACATCTGGTACAAAAGATGACAGTATACGAGCAGCGTCACCCAGAATTATACGAAGACAAGTTCAAACGTCAAGTAGTAATGGTTGACGCTGAAGACTCCGAAGACTCTGAGGATGACCAAGAGATCGCAGTTGTGGAGTGGGCACGGTGAGCAAAGCCCTGCCCTGCAAGTGGGTGAAATAACAGGGTCCTTTAAAAGGATTTGATTTTGATGTGAGCAAAGTCGAACAGATATTTGACTTACTCCTGAAGGAGAAGCAGTTGAAGTTCCCTGAAGGTTTCAAGATCCCAACAGCCCAGGAGCTCCAGGGGAGGTCATACTGCAAGTAGCATAACTCTTTCACCCACGGTACCGGCGACTGCAAGGAACTCCGGCGACAGATACAATCGGCTATTGAGCAAGTCGATTAATTTTTGGACAGTACGCCATGAAGGTCGATACTCAACCGTTCCCGAACGTAAATATGGTGGAAGGGTACGACCGATCAATGCGTCGACAGCTGGATTTTACGCTCGGTATTAACATGGCAGATCACGTCAGCATACAAGGAGGCAAGAGGCCGATTCCCGCGATCGGCCCCAAAAAGAAGAAAAGGACTATATCACCGAAGAACAGGTCAGGGACGTCAGGAACCAACGACCGGTTTCCTCTCATCTTCTGAGAAAATACCAGTATCAGTATCAACAGCATCTCCAACGTGAGACTGAAGAAGAAGAGTACGAGCGACGCACTGGGAAATGCCTCAGGAAGCGAGAGCATACACGAGATCATTGGCATTGCCCGTTCTTCAAATACTATTGGGATTCTGGTATGAAAAGACTACCTACCCTTGAGGATTGCCCAGAATGCAATTCTCAGAAGCAGAATACAAGAAGCGCCTCAGTTTTTTAGTGTTTGGGACCAGGTCAGCCCCGCCATGGACAAGCTGAGTCAACACACACGGGAGGAAGTTCAGAAGATGAGGAAGACAAGTATCACCGACCACGCTGGTGCCCTGATGGGCTCAACCGGTCCCAGAAGCGGAGGGTGCAGCGGCTGCGCAGCCTGGAGGAAGCCGAGGCCCAATACTTAGAAACACTAAGAAAGACACGGCCGGATTTGGCGGAGAAATTTCACCGCCCCCAAAAAGCAGAGGCTAGTTCTTCCAAGAAGGTATGGCGACCCAAGAAGTCGAAAGCCGATGTGAAGACATCGGCTGACGCACACATGGTATTTATTCTTCCTGCAGAGTTTCATGCACCAGGCTACGAGGAGGTGCCTGTAGCTCAGCTTGTTTTGGGTCCACGGCCAGTCATATTTGAGAAACCCCGAGAGAAGAATTACAGGCACCTGAAGGCTTTATATCTCAAGGGGTACATAAACGGCCAACCTGTCAGCAAGATGCTAGTCGATACAGGAACAGCGGTTAATATAATGCCGTATTCAGTGCTGCGCAAGTTGGGGCATTCTATTGGGGACTTGATCAAAACCAACATCACGCTAAGTGACTTCAACGGACAAACTTCAGAAGCGCAAGGAGTCCTCAGCGTGGATTTGACGATAGGAGGTAAAACCATCCCTACATCATTTTTTGTGGTCAACAGCAAGGGCTCGTACACCATTCTGCTCGGGAGAGATTGGATCCATGCCAACTGCTGTATCCCTTCTACGATGCACCAGTGTCTGATTCAATGGGACGGAGATGAAGTAGAAGTAGTCCGCGCAGACGATTCTGTTGAAGTTTCACATGCCGCCATGAGTGTCTGGGACGCGGAGGACCAGGAGCCAATCTCAGGGATTAGCTTGGAGGGCTGTGACTGCATGGAAGCTACAAAAAATAGGGTGAGGCTGGTCTTATCCACTGGCCTTACAGAGTAGTCAATGGGGTGCCAAAGTTAGTTTGCACCAAAGAAACAGGAGAGGCCGATCCCTGCGATCGGCCCCAAAAAATAATAATCGAGTTGTTTTTGTCATCCATGTTATATTATTATACAGTTCATAAAGAGGCCCGCTCGAGCAACCGGCCATGTGTTGATTGTAAAGTGGCACAAGTTAATGAAAAGAACAAGTCGGCCGATCCCTGCAATCGGCCGAATCCTTTTACATCATATTCATCGTTTATTTGCAGTGTCAACTTGATGGATGAAGGGAAACTAGGATACGGGTTTATGTCTGCTGACGAGCTGGAAGAAGTCGATATTGGTCCTGGGGATAAGCCACGGCCAACATTTATCAGCAAGAAGTTAAATCCAGAGTTGCGAGAGGTGATAATAGTACTACTGAAAGAATGTACGGACTGTTTTGCCTGGGATTACACACAGATGCCCGGGTTGGATAGAAGTATTGTTGAGCATCGACTCCCTCTTAAGCCAGGATTTCGGCCGTTCCAGCAACGAGCACGGCAAATGAAGGCCGAAGTACTAGAAGAGGTCAAGAAAGAAGTCGAAAAAATGATAGTAGCAGGCTTCATCAGACCATGCAGGTATGCTGAATGGATTTCCAGTATTGTGCCTGTACAGAAGAAGGACGGCCGGTGGCGGGTCTTTGTAGATTTTAGAGACCTCAACAGAGCAACACCAAAGGACGAGTACCCGATGCCAGTTGCGGAAATGTTGATCAATGCGGCTGCTGGTCATAAGATGTTGAGTTTCATGGATGGCAATGCTGGTTATAATCAAATTTTTATGGCTTCAGAGGATATCCACAAGACCGCATTCAGAGTGCCAGATGTAGTGGGATTATTCGAGTATGTGGTCATGACTTTTGGGTTGAAAAATGCTAGTGCTACATACCAACGGGCCATGAATTATATGTTTCACGACTTGATCGGTAAGCTGGTGGAGATTTACATTGATGACGTGGTGGTAAAATCTGCATCGGCTGAGGGGCATTTAGGAGATCTGCGGCGAGTTCTGGAACGAACTAGGAAGTTCGGGCCTAGAACGAATCCTAAGAAGTGTGCCTTTGGTGTATTGGCCGGTCAGTTCCTGGGTTTTCTAGTTCATGAACGGGGAATTGAGATCGGCCTAAAAAGTCAAGAAGCCGTAAAAATGATGGTGCCACCTACTACAAAGAAGGAGCTCCAACAACTCATTGGTAACATAAACTTTGTTAGGAGATTCATTTCCAATTTGTCGGGAAGAATCGAGCCATTCATGGAGTTGGTGAAAATTAAAGCCAATGATGCGTTCCGCTGGGGGGAAGAGCAACAACAGGCGTTTGAAGACATCAAAGAATATTTATCCAAGCCACCTGTATTAGTCCCACCCCAGCAGGGTAAGCCATTTTATGTTTATCTGTCAGTGGGTGACACTTCCATTGCTTCGGTCATCGTACAAGTGCAGGATGGCAAGGAGAGAGTTGTTTTTTTATCTCAGCAGGAGGATGCTAGATGCAGAGACAAGGTACCCTGAAATTGAGAAACTATGCCTTTGTCTTTTCTTTACCTGTACGAAGCTCCGCCACATCCTGCTTTCTGCCGAGACAATTGTCATCTGCAAATCAGATGTTATCAAGCATATGTTGTCGGCCCCGGTGTTGAAAGGCCGACTCGGTAAATGGATGTTCGCTTTGTCAGAATTTGATATCTGGTACAGCCTGTGAAAGCAGTCAAAGGGCAGGTGCTGGCTGACCTTGTTGCGGAAAGGACCAGCTCAGACATAGCGGCGCTTTCCATCCGCGCATGGGCAATGTATTTTGATGGGTCGGTCTGTGGAGATGGTTTTGGCGTAGGTATCTTGCTCATCTCGCCTTGGGGGGCAACATATTCCTTTTCAATTAGATTGCCAACACCTTGCACCAATAATCTAGCCGAGTATGAAGTGGTGCACAAAGGTATGAAGTTACTTCTCGAAGCTGGAGCAGAAGCAGTAGAAGTTTTTGGGGACTCAAAACTGGTCATCTCTCAGCTCACGGAGACATACCGATGTGAGAGCGAGTTGTTGTTTCCCTTGTGGAGACAATGCCAGGAGCTAATGGCTCAGTTCAGATATATAAATTTCTACTGGATACCAAGGGTACAAAATTCTGAGGCCAATGATCTTGCCCAGATGGCTTCCGGTTACAAGGACACGGCGGATGGAGCCGATTTTCCAATAAACCTGCTGGATCAGGGGGATTGGAGAGCCGATATCTTCAATTACTTGAAGGATCCGGCTCGGGGGGCACCTAAGAAGATACGTTACAGATCCGTGAAGTACGTCCTGATAGGGGACGACTTGTTCTACAGGACTCTGGAAGGGCTACTACTTAAGTGCTTGGGGCCGATTGAGTCCAATCGGCTTTTACATGAAGTCCATGAAGGTACGTGTGGTACTCATCAATCAGCCCACAAGATGAAGTGGTTGATCAGGCGCTCAGGATATTATTGGCCTGATATGCTGGAAGATTGCTTCAAGTATTATAAAGGATGCCAGGCCTGTCAGAGGTTTGGAAAGATACAAATAGTACCAGCATCAGCAATGAACCCTATCATCAAACCTTGGCCGTTCAGGGGCTGGGGCATGGACATGATCGGTAAGATTAATCCTCCATCAAGTAAAGGCCATCAGTTTAATTAGGTCATCTCCATACTACGCTCAAGCAAACGGACAAGCTGAAGCGTCTAATCAGAGTCTGATCAAGTTGATCAAAAGGAAGATTGATGAACATCCACGGCGTTGGCATGAAGTATTATCAGAAGCGTTATGGGCTTATCGTGTTTCATGCCATGGGGCAACAAGAACTTCACCATATCATTTAGTATATGGGCAGGAGGCCGTATTGCCATGGGAAATTACGGCCGGTTCAAGACGGATAGAGTTTCAGAATGAGTTGACTGTTGAAGAATATGCAGCACTAATGAACAACAATGTGGAAGACATTACAGAACTTAGGCTTTGGTCGCTGGAAAAGATCAAGGAAAATAAGGCCAAGGTAGCCCGCGCGTACAACAAGAAGGTTAAACCGAAGGAATTCCAAGTTGGGGATTTAGTGTGGGAAGCGGTGTTACCATTGGGGACTAAGGATGCGGCATATGGTAAATGGTCTCCGAATTGGCACGGGCCTTATAGAGTTGATCAAGCTCTACCAGGGAATGCATACATGCTTGAAGAATTGGATGGAGTAAAATTTCCGGTAGCCGTCAATGGCCAACATCTCAAGAAATATTTCCCGAGCATGTGGGAAGACGAATGATGAAGCCAGTGTAATGCATCAGGTTATGGATCAACCCAATCAGGGTATTTGTGAGGGAAGCCGATGTGATACATCGGGCTACAAGTGGATATAGTCGAGTACTTTGTGGCACTTCAAGTTGGTCTAATCGGGTACCTCGTGGTATATCAGGCTACAAGTCAGCGTCTATCGGGTACTTTCAAAGCCGATGCAATGTATCAGGCTGTAAGGTGGAATGTGATGAACAAGCCAGATTTGTAAAGATAGAAAAGTGCAGGTCCGCACTTGGAACTAGAGATTGAACAGCTGATGTCAAGCCATCGACTTTAGAAGCAATAATCAGGCACTACAAGTCCCGGACTTCAATAACAAGCAAAGAAGTCGATTGCAAGTATCTTATCAAGGTCGGAAATAATGGATTCTATAGCGCGGCTTAAATCAGGAAGAGTTGGATAAATCGCATTGGCACGTGGCCAGATACGGATGGATTCTGGCAGAGTACTCTTGTTATTGGTGAGATTATTTGAAGGGTACTCGAGTTCTTCAGATTCAGTATAAGAAGCCTGGGATTGGATCGGGCAATTCAAGGAGAAAGGCCGATGGGATGCCATCGGACTTTAGGAGATTGGATTTACAGACACTTGCTCGCTGAAATAGGAGGATTCATTTACAAGAAATTATTACAAAAGAAGCCGATCTACCGGCTCTGTGCACAATGGCGAAAGATCCTATGAACTACCACCAGTGGGTCCCTAAGGACTTGCGATGCTTGTACGGTGGGGATGCGCTGGAGTCGTCATTGCTGTCGCCGTGGCCGCCGCCGGTGTTGCTGCTGTTCCCGCCATTGCTGCTACGACTGGCATCATCGCTGGCGTCCCCGTCGTCTTCTGAAGTCGATGAACCACCACACAGGAACCCTCCTGTTGTCGCGTCGTCGTTGGTGGAAGTGTCTTGGGCATCTTCTTCCGAGGAAGAGAAGAAGTCGTCATCCCAGGAGTCATCGTCGCCTTCGTCCAGACCCCCATGAAGGAGAATCTGGAGGTCCTCATCATCGGTCAAGGACTCATCGTCCTCTGACCAAGGGCTGAAGTCCCACTCCTCTGCGTCCCAATGCAGAGGAGTGAGAGCCTCGTACGAAGCTATTGGATCGAACTCCGGCGTTGCTTCTCTGGAGGTTTTGGAGTCAAGAGAGGTGATGGAAATTATGGAAGAAGAGGAAGAGGAATTGGACGAGGCAGAGGAAGAGGAAGCCATTGTCGGGGGATGCTGAATATGCTAGTGCGGTTAATGTGCGGAGGAAGAAGATGGATAGAAGTAAATCCACTGATGCCGGTTTATAAAGGCGGAGATGGAAGGTGAAGCGGTGCTATCGCGATTCCCGAAGGAGAAGTCAAAGGGTCGCGCCCGATGGCATTGAGAGGCAGTGCGTGCCTACAGGCCCTGGAAGCCGAGGGGTCGCATCCGATGGCATTGGGAGCGGCACATGCAAATCTTAGAAGTCGAAGAGGCGATGGTTTCCGAATTATCATTGCCAAAACCAGGGGGGCATGTGTTATCGCCATAATTTGACTGGGCCAAGGGATGGGCCGAGAGCAACATGGGCTGAAGGAAATCATCGTAATGGTCTGCGAATCAGCTTCTGTGCGAATATGTCAAGGGCCGGGATGGCCGTGTATCTAGTAAGGATAGTTTGAATATAGTAAGTTAGAGATTGTATCGTAATCAACTAGGGTTAGTTAGAAAAGATCAAGTCTCCGGACTATAAATATGTATCATGAGATTCAATAAAACAATCAATCAAACATTCACAACAAACTCTCGGCGCATCGCCACCCCTTCCTTTCTCCAGGTAATCGACATGCTGCACCGATCATGTTCTGCATGATCGGAGCAGCGTTGCGTTTATCTGTTATCTTTGTGTTTCTCATACTGAAGCATTTTTGATGGCGAGTAACACTAGTTATCTTAAACGATTATGATACTGCATTGGTTTTGAATAGTAAATCCATGTTCTGTTTGCTATTCGTAATCATTTAGCTGCTCTTGTACGTGATCTCAGGTGCAAGGGCAGCGCCTTGCTCTGTTATTGCTTAGTAGATCTAATATGTTATGGTAGTTCTTTGTGTTACAAGGAATTGGTTTAACATCCGTATGATTAGGCCCTTCAAACGGGTTAAATGTTCCGGCTGCATGTTTGGTGTCTTATGGTAACCTGATGAGGGATTGTTCCGGGAATTAACTTGTTAGTTGGTTTTTAGGCCTCTCTTTGGGTTAGCATATTGTCATCTTTCATGCTCGTTAGGCTTAACCACGCGTAGGATGTTCCGGTCATACGGTGAAAGCTTTTACCATCGCAGATTGGATTAGCTTGGCAATTACAGAGCATGCTTTTATCTTTTCTATCGGATTCATACAAAACGTTCACATTTTAGTAGATCCGATCCGTTAAACGTGGCAATCGGCTTCTTGTAGCTGATTCTGAAACATACCCGAAGGTCTAACTTGGTACGAAGACAGGTCTGACCTAGTACAGTGACTCCATCGGCTTATTTAGTGATGTCGAGGTCGTTGTAAGAGCCAATCACGGCTCGGACTAATGTTCGATATGGCTGTGCATGCAGGAAAATAGCTGACGAACGACTTCTACACCTTCCTGATCAGGTATAGGTCAAGTGGCACGCCTAGCACTTCACCTAGCCGGGGCGTGTGCCGGACTTCTGGGCCGTTGACCGAGGGACTGGGACCCACCAACAGTCCCGGAAGCCTCCCGGCTCCTCGTGTTGCTTGTCGTTGCTCGCCGGTGGGTTTCGACCGACAACAGAATGTGGTGCGCTCCGAAAGCGGTCTAGAATTCGTCCCATGTGACAACATGACCAGCCGGCTGCATGGCATAGTAATGGTCCCACCATATGCGGGCGGTGCCGCGAAGTTGTTGAGCCATGAAAAGTGCCTTGTTCGCGTCCGAGCCTGGTGCAGACAACAATGCGAACTTGGACTCTATAGTGCGGAGCCATGCGTCAGCATCAAGGGGCTCGTCTGTTTTATGGAACAATGGGGGCTGGGTGCTGAAAAAGTCATGGTAGCCAGCCGATGGATGTTCATCACGGCCTCGAGACGGGTGATGAAACTGGTTCATCTAGGCTTGTCCTAAGGAGTTCCGTCTGTTGTGCCATGACCTCAGCTAGGTTTGGCGGTGCTGGTGGCGGTTGTTGGGAACCGCTAGCTTGGTCTGGCTGGAAACCTTCGGGGGTTCCACGTGTAGCTCCAACCATCTGAAACAAAGGAGATATCCATTATTAACAACATATTCTTGCTCCTATTTTCAGAAGATATACCGCCGCTAAACAGATATGTAATTCACATATTCTGTTTCACTAACTCATTCAAAGGGCAAGGATATCGATATGAACAACAGGACTCAAAGCTTAGATTTAAAGCAGAAACTGGTTATCCTTAACATATTACATCAGGGTGGTCTGCTTGCTAACAGTCTAGCCACACGTACACATGCCATATATATTACAGCAAGTGGCCCTGGGTCCAGGTAGACTACTCACTACCTATGTCACAACATTCTACACTAGTTGCATCTGAAAGATCGACGATTTGGATGGACTAGAAATCATCGAGGTCGCCTACGGAGGACTGGCTGCCGGAAGAGGAGTGATCTGGCTGAGGGTTAGGCTCTGGGTTTCCGTGCTCGGAGTCGAGATCAGAAACTCCTTCGATTTCCTCCGATTCTTCTTCTTCGCCTTCAGGTGCTTCAGGTACAGCAGGAGGTGCTGGCTGCTGCTGAAGTTCATCGATGTGAGCGAGGGCGTCGTCAACCTCAAGGATGAGGTCGTGGACTTGCTCCTGGGGAAACTCGATAATCGTATTATGTTGAGTGATTATTGCATCACTCTCATTGATCTGATCCTCCTGGTGGACAATGGTCTCATCTCGCTCTGCGATAATTTCCTCCTTTTCTGTGACCAATGCTTGAAGCTCTTCTATCTGAGTGACCCGTCGATCAGCATTTCTGTAGTGACCTTGAGCTATACCAGTCAACAGACTCATACAGCGGCACAGCAAGATCTGATAGTGGTGCTGGGCATTCATGAACCTGATGGTACCACGGAGCGTCTCTTCGGCTAAATCTCCCAGCATGTGGCCATAATGGGCTATCCGGAAATTCCACTCGGGATCACTGGAATCTATTGCAGGGAATAGGCCGATAGGATGCCCGGCAACTTCTGCGGAATGCTGGTTGCAGAAAGTGTGGATGGCCTCAAGAGCTGCGGTCTCAAAGGTGTCGACGAGATGATAGCCAACCACATCGACCTCGATGGGCTGCCACTGAGAGCGAAAAGGGTGCTGAGGAATGGTCATCTTAACTCTGCACCGAGGAACACCTTCCTCCCTATATTCCACTCCATCATACTGTGGGGGCTCGGTGTAGAAGAATAACTTAAGTGACTCCCACAAGAGACGGGGAAAACCCTCCCAGTGCAAGGCATTGGTATGGAGATGCCCTGCGTGATCCCAAAAGACGTTTGGAGGAGCCGCCATCTGAAGCAAGAATTTAGATGGTGAAATTGTAGGTTTTCAACAAAATGGTTGAAATGACTGCACAAATAAAGGTGAGTCAAAAGTATGGAATGGCTGGATTACATTTACCCTGCTGAGAACTCACAAGGTAAATGGAACGAGACAACAGATTCTAATAACAGCGAAGGCTGGAAATCAAATGGATGTTAAGATACTCATCACTAAGAATGTCTCAAGGAGCAAAGCAAGATGGTACTTGGGATAGACAACACTTCAGATGTCCTTACTGAACACTCTTTCAACTTATTTACTTATTTTGTTCGTGAATTATGCATGCACGTACTACTCGACCTCACAACCAAAAACAATTGCCAAATATTTTTGGACTTACGTGGTTACTCTCGGTGGCACAATATTTACGTCTCTCTCTAATAACTAGTCGATAAGTCCTATCCGTCTTAACCTCTTAATCGTGGTTAGTGTACCTGCAGAAGACCATATTTATATAACATGAACCTTTCATGGCAGCACGACATGAAAGCGTCCCCAAACAATACTGTTCACTATAAAAACAGTATCCGTACAATTTCCGTCGTATGGACGACGTTAGCATAAGTTACATCTGCAACGTATTCACAGGGGTACCGTATAAAACGGGGGTATGAAAAGCGGTCACCATACCCTGTGCCGAACCATATACTCCCAATATGATCAACTAATCATTGATATATTGGCAGCATTTCAAGTAAGCCACTGCTTGAGAAACAGCGTTCGGTTCGCATCACCGACAGGAAGGCCAATCTTCCTCAGTTGGCTGAGGATCCTTACCTTCTTGCCTTCTTGTCTCAACGTTGAGGAACAAGACAATACGAATAGATATCTAGGGCTGGTTGTGCTCAAAAGTAAATTTTGACAGAAAGTAGTGCTGCAAGTTAGAGCTGAACTATACACATATACATACTAGTAGCCACCTGATTACTCCCATATAAATCCCTAGGGCTTTACGATCTAAGCACCAACCTTAACGAATCCAACGCACTTTGCAAATTCTTTTGTTAAGCCAATTTTATCCTGAAAATATTTTTAAGAGCTGCTGCAGTTTTAGTGCTGATTGTAAAAGTAAACCTACAGCTCTGATACCAACTGTGGCAGAACCAATCCGCTTGAATTATTCCGGCTCAAGTGCGCTAGTCATCACTATGCAGGCGATACTAACTCAACGCACTTCAAACGGAACAACCCATTGGTATGTCGGGTCACCGCCCGATTCAACCACGGTTACATAGGATCGAGGTAGGTTTACCTCGCACGAAGGCGAGTTTACAATCAGACAACAGCTCACCAACTTTTAATTCACAGAAATATTAAACATTATTACAATCTGTTTCAAACTTAAAGTAAACTTATATAAATATTGTTTAATACCACAAGCTATGCAAGCTTGTTTAGAGTTACAGCGGAAGAAATTAACATGCGACTACACACGTCGCAAAAGTTGACACCACGCTCAGCCCGAAACATGACGTCATTCCGGAGGATCATTGCCAGCCGGGGACGGATCCCACTCCACAGACCAGCCAAACGGAACAGAGAATGGCCAGGCTGGATTATCCGTTTGGTTCTTACAGGCCATACCTGAAAGACAGACTAGCAAGACTGAGTATGCTAATACTCAGCAAGACTTGGGTATACTTAGCCCGAAGCTAGACCATGGAGGATTGAGAGGTTCTGGTTTTCTTTTTGCTAAAAAGCAACAAAGAGTACGATCTAACTTTCATATTTTAGCTTTCAGATTCTAGTTTCATTAACCATTCTAGGTAAGCACCTATACTAGACAAGCAAGGTAGAGATTAGCATCCATCAAGATTATTCCAACAATAGTTACTGTTCTTACTCTATGTGGCAGAAGGAGCAAGCAGTCTCAATCTCCATGAGAAACGGACGATTCTGAATCGAGTTTCATAACCTTGCAAGGGATCCTAACTCACACGTTCGGAAACTTAACTTTCCGAACAACCGTTCCCATCATATTTCGGGTTATGGATCAGGGCCACCACAAGCGACTGTAGGACCATACGCATATCATGTGCGGGATGTACCTCTACAGCGCGATTGTATGACCGTACTCCCATCTGCTGTACGGAACATATTCCCACACGTTGGTGCGTGTGTGCAACAGAAACCAATATATCGAGTGGTGGGGATAAGTCCATTCGCCGGGCAAATCAAGTAATAGGCTTACCGCGTACCATATTTACGGCATGTGGCTAGTACTTTCAAACACTTGACCACAGCTATCACACACTGCGATCTTATCAACTTTTATCAACACAGATGGGGTAACCTTTCAAGTCATGATACTGCACATGACCCCGTCCATCATTCTTATAGTGATTGCAGAATGGTAAACAATCAACTCCTATATTGCGCGAGTGACAGGAAATCACTCGACTTCTGCCGGTCCTATTAGTAGAGCATCTATTCGATAAGGACTCAGGCACAATACATAGGTTCCTAGGATCCATGCATCTAGGGTTCCATTTCAACTCCTAGACTTAATGCATAATATAGATATATAAGTATAAAATTGTATAAGTGTAGTAATTTAAAATACTGGGTTATGCATCGGGGCTTGCCTTCTTGAGCGGGGCTGGGGTCAGGGATGTCAAAGACTTCCGAACCTTGGTTCGGGGCTTTAGTTAAATCCTCGGCGACGTTCACCTGGTCTTCAGAAAACCCTTGCTCGGGCTCCTGGATTAGCTCGTAGACTCCGTCGTCGAGTGTCGCTGACTCTACATGATAAGAATTTTACTTCATGATAAAGTTGCAATCTAACAAATTGATAAACACAACTTCCTAAAATATGAAATTTGAATTCAAACCTACTATTTGTATCTTAATTCAATTATCATAATTAATTGGATTAATTGAATTAGGTTAACAAGTTTGATTTTTATTTTGAAATCCACAAAGGCTATGGCCTTGAATTTTTGTGGGTAAGCTTACTTCTAATAGATGAGCTTACTATGAATTTTTCATAAAGTTTTGAAAATAGAAACTCAATCATTTGAATTAAGTTCAAATTTCAAGTTTAAATTCAAACCTTAGGCAAAACAGTGCCATAAATTCTTGAAAGATTTACTATGAACTACTCAATTACAGAACATCATATGGTAAAAAGTTCTAAGCATGAAAACCTTAGTAACATGCTTTAATAAACTTAAACCATTTCAAGCTTGATTTGCATAAGTTTAAATTAGTTCAAGCTAGGGTTCAGTACTGCAAGTGAAGTTTTTACACAAGCTTACTTACAACTTAACCAGGCTACACACCAAAAATCACAAGCAATAGAGCTAGCATGCAAAAGTTACACATAAGATACCTTTTTGCTAAACTTTAAAATAACTCAAAAAGCATTTGGTTTGAAACCAGACTCTAATAACCAAAGTTGTAGAGCTAAACTTCTCGAGTACAACAAAACATGTTTGATAATTTTTGGATTTTTCTAAAATTTCTATGGATTTTCAAAGTTGGCTGATTTGAAATGGGGGTACTGATTTTTCACAGAAAGGCCCCTGGAAAGATTGAAATCCTTGCAATTGAGTCCTTAGCCGGGTTTTACAGAGAAGCCGATCGACGGCGACCAAATTCCGGTGAGGGGGCTCACCGGCGGCGAGGGGAAAGTGGGGGAAAAGGTTCAGGAGCTCACGGCGGTCACGGGGTTGGCTGGTGTTGAGGATGAGAGGGGCTGAAACAGCGAGTCGACGGCGAACAGGGGCGGGCGGCGGGTCTCCGAGGGACGACGGCGGCTTTCCGGTGGCTGGAGTGCAGGAGAGCAGTGGGGAAGTGGCTAGAAAGCTTCCACGCGATGATGTGATGCTGGTGGTGTGCTTGGCAGGGGCTGAAAGGCGGCGGAGCGTCGGGACCATGGCGAGACCGAGCGGCGGCGGAGCTCGAGCTTACCGGCGCTATGGTTGGGGCTGCTCGAGCGCGGAAAAGTAAAATTGGACGGGTCTATGAGCCTCAGTGGGTTGCGGCGGTGCTACTGGAGCACTGGATCGCAGGTGGGAGGTGGCGGAGGCGGCTAACGACGGTGGGCAGGAGCTGTGGCGGAGCTCCGGCGAGGAGTAGCGCTCGGGAAGAAGGAAGACAGTGGAAATGTGACTGCGTGAAGGCAAGAGTGAGTTCACTAGGAGCTCAGGGACGTGCTTCAAGTTGAGGAGGAGGCACGCCAAGCGAGAGCAGGTGCTGGCAAGCTAGCGGGAGGCGTGGCGCTCTCGAGCGTCGCCAGCGCGACGTGGAGGGGCGAGGAGGGGCCAACGGAGGCTGGGTAGGCGGTGGGCGCAGCGCTGGAGGGCACGTGGCGCAGGATTAAGCGGCGCGGGGCAGCTGGGGCTCGGGAAAATGGCCGGCGGGCGGCGATCGTGCGCAGAGAGAAAACAGAGAGAGGGAGGGGCTGGAGGTAGATGATGAGGACTAGCCTGCAATTTTCCAAAAAATGGAGGGACTCCACTGTAAAGCCAAAACAACTTTCAAACCATAGCTCAAATGAAAATGTGCCTAAAAGCAAAAGTGTAGAGTTTAACAAGATCTACAACTTTTAAGGTTTAGTTTCAAAAGAGTTAAGGATTTGAATCTATTTTAAAACTTGGCAAAATTTTAAACTTAAGAGAAATCCTATTTAAAATCTACACTCCAATTGAATCCTTAGGGTAGTTTCACTTCTATCTGTAGTTTAAAAGTAAGTTCTTGCCTTTTTGCAAACCAACCTTCACATGTTTTGATTTTTCCTACCGCTCACACACATTTTGCACAAAAGGACCTGAACTTTTCATAATTACAAAAATACCCTTTTCCCTTTTCATTTAAGTCTTTAAACACACATACAAGATCAAACACATAAACTTCATACTAGAATCTAATGTGTTTTAATCCCAAGTACCTGAATGTCACATGCCCCATGGTGCAAGATATGGATGGTGGCCACCATAAGACTCCGACTGACAGGATGGGAAGGCCCGAATGACGAAATTGACGACCCCGACCGGCAGGGTCGGGAGTCCTTTCTTTCTATCCTCACACCTTTAAGCTCCCATCTAATGGAGCCTCCCTTGGACTATAAAAGGGAGGGTCTTCCACCTAGGAAACAGGTAGACAACTCATCAAATCCGATCTCTCGATAGACCTAAACCATAGCTTCCGCTCGAAAGCTTGTAACTCCCCAACTCTCATGAGCACCTGGGCTCAAGTAATACATCCGACTGACCCCCGACTAGACGTAGGACACGATTGACTGAACCAGTATAGATCTTGAATTATTGTGTACTAGGCCATATCCGATCACGACGCGTGATACACACTTTGAGTAGGTTTAGTTGCCGGCCATTTCCGGAACTGACAAAACCAGTCTTATATTTTCTTCGGTATAACATGACACATTGCAAAAGTATGAGAGATAGCTCATTATCTTCTCCAAGTCAACTTGTCTATTTCTGTTACTAGACTACATCTTTACATCTATGTATGGTATACATAGAATAGTATTCACAGAATATATTTGCATAAGCTACATAATTCTTTGCTTCGGCCAACAATCCTATCCTTTTCCTTTGCCCTGTACAGAGGGGATATGTCATTGTCACAGCCTCACAGGGCTCTCTTTGTTGCTCTTTATTTCTTATTGTTTACACCTTACTGTTTATTTTGCAGATATCAAGTGATAAGCTCTTGAGGCTGAAAACCAGTTGGCTGTTCAGAAATGATTACTGTATATAGTATACCACACTGCAAAGCATATAAGTACACCGTACTGCTTGTTTCTCAATGTCATTCCTTTTCCATATGCAGTGTAAACTCTCTCAGCACCAAGATCAGATTGATCTTTGTGACCTTTTAATTTACCTCATAGCGGTGGTGTGAACAGAAGAAACTTGCAAATTTAGGACTCCAAACATGGCGCTTCGCAGTTTTGCTATTACTAACATCGATATTATAAAATTGGGACTCCAAATATGTGCCTCTCGATTCTACTGCCATTTGTGTATTTTCTATCTTTTCTATTTTCTTTTTCATGTATTTCGCATGACAATTGACCCTTTTGCCCTTCTGTTTTTTTGGCTCCTCACGAAGTCACGATCGGGCCCACTAGGGCTGGCCAGCCGCCGCCTCCCTGCAGGCTGGCCGTCGCCGCTGCCTGGGCAGGCTGTGGAGCCAGTCAGTCAAGATCAATGACATCATCCATATGCTTTGCAAATTTAAAATTAAAAAAATCTATAAATCCTAAACCATGCATCTAAATGAAACTTTGATTATATCATTATTTTTCTTATGATAAGATCTTTAAAATAAGATCACATTTGAATATGTTTGGAAATTATCTTTTTAAGAATATTTTTTATTAATCTGGAACTTTTGGATTCATGTAGGAAAATGTTTGAACATTACGAGAAAATGATTATTTTCTACAAACAAAAGATTAAATATAGTGCATAAAAAATTGTATACTGCCCACGAAATATACAATATCATTAAAATTTGGCTGGTAGTATAAACAGTATGATGACGAATACTAAACCTCGGGAACAAATAGTTTTACAAAATGAACAAATATGAACACCATGAACAAATGATTATGTACAGTAAAAACATCCAACATAAGGACAAATGATTGATACAACTAATAAAATAGTAAATATCATGAATAAATGATTTGATACATGGACGATTTAACACAAACAAATAGTTTTACAAAATGAACAAATATGAACATCAGGAACAAATGATTATGTACAGTGAAAACATCCAACATAAGGACAAATGATTGATACAACTAATAAAATATTAAATACCATGAATAAATGATTTGATACATGGACGATTTAACACAACTATCAAAAAATAATATAAGAAAAGATTGTATAAATTAAAAGAAAAAAGAATACAAAGCGAAATAAAATAAAAGAGCTCAAAAAGAAAAAAGAAAAGGAGGAGGCACTTGCATGCAAAACTGCTCAAGGGAGCATGCATTTTATACCGTGTAGAATAGTTTGACCGACGGGTGTAGAATAACCGATACACCTAGGGTGTAGAATAGTATTACCGCGTGTATACGGCAATGCTATTTTATATCCTAGTGTAGCAATTATTCTAACTAACCTAACAGTTAAATTACCGAACAAACTGATCAGAAATTACTGAACCATCGGATTACTAAATCATGTTCAATGAAAGGGTATCAATAATCATGCGTTGTTTTTATTACTGAAAATTTATCCACTAATTAGTTAGGTGTAGCTGCCTATGCATTTGTGCATATACACTAGTGATATGTGGAAATCTTCAATAGCCTATCGTGACGGCTTTTGAAAGATGGACATCAACTTGTCGGCGAACCCGCCATGGTCTCGTCTACTCCTCGCAACCTGCTGCAGCCCTCATCTAATCAGAGTATAACATCCCGTAACACTGAACAATACTATATGCGACTATCAAGCAAGATTAATCAACTACTCCTAGCTAGTACAAATGTTATATTGTCTATTGTACCGACCGTCAGCTTGCCAACCAGCAACGCAGCCGGCCAACCCTTTTGATTATTGTTCCCGTTCTGTTCGCTGCCATCTCCATCCATCCTCCTTGTTGGTCTCCTCACTTTACTGTGTCCCGCGATGCTGTGGCTGTTGCTGCGGATGGGGAAGATGAGCGCGAGCACCCTCTTCCAGCTCCACCCGCCACCGCCAAAGCAGCGCTGTCTGATCTGCCGTTGGCTCATCGCGCGCTCTAGCTGGTTAACGGCTGCCGGCTGCACCTCGTCGTCACCACGAACTGCAACAGTCTGAAGCTGCAGTTGTATGTATATATATAGTACAAAGACAAGATATTTCTACACCGTGGAAATGGATCCTGTAACGCACGCACGGTTTCGGTGCCATGACGCTGAAGACGAGGCGGGAGCGGCTGTGGCAGTGGAGCTGCAGTTGTGGTGGTCGTCTGCCTTGCCAGCGCCCTCAGCTGCCTCGAGTACTCTAGTAGGTCCGCCCGCCGGTTACTTTGGGACCTGCCACCGGTCCATCGCCGCCGCTCGTCGTAGACATCGCCATAATGTAAGTGATGGTGGTGGTGATGCCTAACGTCGTCGTGCGATAAGGTCGTCCTGGTTCTTGCGCCGCCTTCGCCGTCCCTTCTTGGCTGTAGGACGTAGAACGTCACCAGCACAGGCCTCCCTTTCTGCTGCTGCCTCCTCTTGTTCTTGCTCGTCTTCATCATATCATGATGGGTTTCAGAATACAGAAACCCAGATGTGGTTAGCTCTCGTTGATGTCTGAACGCGGCTAAATATATATACCTGCCTCCATCAAAGGCCGTACGTGCAAGGCCGGCGGCTGCATCCGGCCTCCATCAATTGTGAATTCGGATGTCGATTGGTGCCCTGCGAAGCTGCTCTTCCTGTAACTGCCAAAAGGCACCAAAGCTTTCGGTTGAACCAAACCCATGTCTGACAATATGCACCAATCGGATTTGGACTCATCTGGTCTTGAAACTAAAAGATAACGGAGTCCTGTTCTAGTAACCTTCACCGTTTTAAATTATTTAAACTATTGCATCTCTCTTCTCCTAGCTGTTGGGATTACAGTAGCTGCATTATTGGTCTTGGATATTCTTTTATCGAGAATAACAATGGCATTGGGTTGGTCCAAAACTTGAGATGCGCACTCGCTCTCATATATCATGTTGCTATATGATGTTTCTTTTTTTAAGAAAATTAAAAGGTGTTCACGAGCGAGGCGGATCCACCCGATCGCCATGGCGGGGCAGTGGCCCTAGCTACCGGCCCACAGCAGTACCCCTTGTACTGGCAGGCAGCAGTCCTTCCCATGGCATATCCTGTCAGGCAGACGGGAAGAGGCGGAGAACAACCATCACCGGTGGTCACACAGAAATAGTGCCAAACCTAGCAAACCTTGCAGCCGAAAATTACTAAGCTTACCATTTCGCTTGGCTTCGCTGTGGTTTGAAACGGTTAGAAACCTAGGCATTTTATTACATCATATTTTAATTCAAAATACACTACGTAAATCATGATATTATTTAATAATCCTGTGACAAAGCATGTGCATATGTTCATATTTAAACACCTATTAAAAGTGAAACAAAATGAACGAGAAGATTAGCATGTACCCAGTAGGCAGCACTGGAGGTACCGGATGCGCTATTACTCACATCACTCAACATTCTGCTCTAGCTATTCAATGTAGACGTACTTAGGTGATCAGTATAATGTGCGCAGTGCAGTTCCGCAGCCTCCGGATCTAGGCAAAGTAGTCATTTATGGCAAGCAGTCACGAAAGAGAATGTGCATCCAAAAACCTAATCACCCGCCTATCCAGAGCGGGATCTCAACAGCATACACGTTCCATTGCTACGGAAAAGGTTTTTAGGGGTTGGTACTTTTAGGGGCGGGTGCGGTACCCGCCGCTAGAAATGCTATTTTTAGGAGCGAGTAATACGCTCGCCTAAAAATCGATTTCTAGGGGCGGGTCATGCTATTTCCAGAAAATAAAAAAATAAAAAAACTGAAAATAGCAAAATAATAAAAAAATATTCCAGCAAACTAGCCACCACCACAAGCCCCTTAACTATTGAGGTACAATAATTTTTGACGAAATATGCACACTTGCATCACCAAGCCTCGCGCGTACCTTCCTCTCCACCACACTACACAGTCACTTATGACTCTATAGGCTATGCTATTCTTTTATATTAACTCGAAAATTGATTTGAAAATCCATTTCTAGGGGCAGGTGACGCCACCACCCGACGTCACCGCCCGCCCCTAAAAATGTTTTTCTATTCTACTCCGAAAATTTATTTAAATCTTTACATGTAGCAAAACAAATAAACAAGTAAAACTTCTACATAAAGGTTATTTCATTGTATTTCAGTGTGAACTTGTTGTCGGTCAAAACCTACCGGCGAGCAACGATACGCAACACGAGGAGCCGGGAGGCTCCGGGGACTGCTGGTGGGCCCCGATCCGTCGGTCAACGGCCCAGGATCCGGCACACGACCTGACGTTTGGGTCGCTAGGTGTGCCACCTGACCTTGTACCTGATCAGGAAGGTGTAGAAGTAATTTATGTTAGTTTCCTGCATGCACAGACACGTGTAAACATTAGTCCGAGCTGTGATCGGCTCATCGGATGATTCCCGATATCGGCTGTAAAGAGCCAATTGTATCTTGTATTAGATTAGATCTAAATATCTAAATAATGCAAGCATATCCGATGGTAATGTAAAACTTGCTCTGTAACTATTAAGCTAATCCAATCTACGATGGTTAAAAGTTTCACTGCATAACCGGAACATCCTACACATAATTGAGCCTAACAGACGCGAAAGGTAACAGAATAAAAACCTAAACAGAGGCCTAAAAACCAACAGAGAGCCGATTCCCAAAACAATCCCTCTTTAGGTCGACACAAAGTATCAAGCGTACTGCAGGAACGTTCAACCCGTTTGAAGGGCTTAATCATGCAGATATTAAACTAAATCACTTACACCCGAGATCGAGCATGAGGACAGCTAAACATTCATAGGTAACGAATGATGCCTGAATAAAGCATGAAAGAGCCGATGCTACTTTATGAACGCCAGGATAACTAGTGTTACTCGCCATCAACAATGCTGCCCCGGCGTGATCGGGGCTGCACGGCACTTACCCGAGAAACCCTAAAATAGGGGTGGCGATGCGCCGAGAGTCGTTGTGAATGATTGATTGATTTCTTCTTTATTCATAATCCAAGGTACATATTTATAGTCCGGAGACTTGCCTTCCCTAACCAATCCTAACTGACCATGACACGAATCCTGGCTATTTCTATCTAAACTATTTAAACACACATACCTATCTAGATACATGGCCAACCCTGGCCTCAAATGCCCGCGCAGGGGCCGATTCGCTAGCCCACTACGATTATCTTTTTGAGCCCATCTTGCTTCGCGGCCCACCTTTCTGGCCCAGCTAAATTATGGCAATAACACATGCCCCCCAGATTTCGGCAATAATTATTCTGAAACCATTTTTCTTTTTCATCGCCCCGCCTCTTCGACTTCCAAAATCCGTACAGGCGTGCCTCTTCAACTTCCAGGGGATGTGACTGCTCTCCATCAAACTCCTTGGAAACCGTCACAGTGCCGATTCATCTTCCACTCTATCTTTATAAACCTACCCCCGGTAGGTTTCTTTCTCTCATCCCCTTCCTCCAGCCATTAGCAACCGCACCTAATACAACTCTCCCTCCTCCTGCAATGTCTTCTTCTTCCTCTGCTTCCTCTGTCATTTCCTTTGAGTCCGAGTCCACCTAAGAAGCCACTCTAGAATACAATCCCATTGCCGCTTACGAGGTCTACGCTCCTCTGCATTGGGATGCAGAGGAGTGGGACTTCCAGACCTGGTCAGAGGATGACGAATCCCTGACCGATGGTGAAGACCTCCAGCTTCTCCTCGGCGGGGAGTTGGATGAAAATGGCGAGGACGACACGTCCTGGGAGGAAGACTTCTTCTCCTCGGAAGAAGAAGCCGATCCCTCACCAACCGAGGAAGACTCGGTGGCAGGAGGCCACCTTCTTGGCAGATTGTCGGAGGATGATGATGACGACGACGATGATGAAAAGCCGAAGACAGCAGCGGCTTCAGCAGCGACAGCGGCAGAGACGATGGCGTCGACGACGACGGCAGCGACGATGACAGTAACGCCAGCATGGCTCCTCCGATCAAGCGCCGCAGAGTCTCCAGCACCTACTAGTGGTAGATCGTAGGATTAAGCCGATAAATCGGCTCTAGGAGCAATCGGCTCCCCTTTTGTACTCACTTCCCCTTTATAAATAAAAATCCTTTATTTTAACCATAACTTGTCAAGAAGCCGATCTCTTGGGAGCCGATGGCAACGCATCGGTTCCTTTCCTTAAAGTGCCGATCAGGATCTAAGTCAATTCTCAAATCAATTCCATTTTCCGCTTAAATCCAGAACCTTCCCAAAACAGATCTTCAAAAATTCACCGAATCCAAGTTATTCTCCAAAACCCTTTGCTCATAAACCCTAACTGCAAAGACCTGGACCAAAGCCTTAGAGCACAAACTCAAACTTGCACCGCCAACCCTAGATCCAGTTCCCAGGTTCTCAATCTTTGGGGTTTCTGATGGCGGGATCTTCGAATGCTGATGCGGGTGTCCTTGGTCTGAAGGTAAAACTCCGACTTTTGCTAATTTAATGCAGTAATTACTAGATCTCTTGCACCACTAAATGATCTTTCTCCGGTTATTTGGCTTTTATGGATTCTTCAGGTTTCAGATATTCTCTTGCCGCATCCTTCTTCCCCAATTCTTTTTGTCTCGGGCCTCGTTCTTACAAGAAACCCGTAGATCTAATTTCTTGCGAGGCGATTCAAATTCTGTTCGTGAGCCAAGCCATAGATTTAGATTCCTGAGCCGACAGCCTACGTGCCTGGCTAAATCCTCTCAAGGGCTGGGTGACTTGGTATAACAGAGTAGCAAAGAGCTACCAGCCCACATGGGAGACCATAGGGATAGCCGATGCTCTGTCTCTGTCTCTATCCCCTCTTGAGAAGAACGAGAACCTTCTGAAAACTATCGGCTACTTTTGGTCCGATGCCTTAAACTGCTTCCTATTTGGCCATGGACCGATGACTCCAACCCTCCTAGATATAGTGATGATCACTGGTTTGGACATCTCGTCGTCCTGCCCCTCTGCCTACAGACTGTCCGAAGTCCCCTTCAAGTTGTCCTCCAAAACAGAGTGCACAAACTGGGGTGCATACCTGAACCAGCACCTAAAAATCAAAGACCCTGTGACTGAGAGGGAACGCACAGCCTTTCTAAATCTTTGGTTGGAACACTTCTTATTTTGCGGTCCTTCCCTTACCCCAACCAAGAATTATCTCCCCTTAGCATACGAACTGGCCAAAGGTAACACTGTTGGCCTTGGAAAGTTGTTCCTTAGGGAAGTCTATAGATACCTTCACCTAATGTCCTTGAGCCTACTTTCCTAGAAGAAACTTAGGACCGGTGGTCCCTGGTGGTTCATCCAATTATGGGCTCACCTATACTTTCAGGACTTCATCCCAAACTTCCCTTTTGGCCGATAACTACTTTCCAGATTAGAGTGGGAGGCGGATCAGTTGCACCAGTTTTGGCCAGGCTTTGTATAGCCTTTCTGGCAGCAAGTTGAATCCCTCAAATGCTTCAAACTAGTTTAGGATTTTCTATAGGGGCCTGAACAACCCTATCTTCCTTCCCTACACTGATCCTGAAATTTTTGAGAACCCGATCACCTTCAGATTGGCTGATTTTGCCGATGATGACGGCACTCAGCATCTGTATTCTATCATGATCCACCATTGCCTCCTTCCAGTCATCATGAGCACCTCCAACCGGATCATCAAGGCCTCGGGCAAGTTCCTCCTCACTTCTTTCTTCATTATTTGACAACAAACAGAGCTGATCTGCCCGACGTCCTCACCACCCAAAGATGCTACAGCCTATTTTCAGATCTTCTCATTCCAATCCCTGTTGACCTGTCGTTCACCTCTTCGGCTATCGACTTCGAGAACTGGTGGTCGATGTGGAAGACTCATGTCTTCCAAAAAGCCCTGTGGCCGATGCTGCAGCAGATTCACGCTGAGTATGAAGCCCCTGAGGAAGAGGTATTACCATCAATTCAATGTTTTCCTCCTGACTTCGCTTAATCCCTTCTCTGATTCCATTTGCTCTTTTTGCAGCAGTAAGATGGTCCGGAACCCAAGAACAATGATGGCTCCACCTTCCAGTTTTCACCGATTACCCCCGTGGTCCTTTTCGGCAAAAATGCACCTCCCCCGTCGAAGGCTATTAGGTGGATCCAGTCTAGCTGCGCGGAATCAACTCCCAAGCGGAAACGGTCTGTGACAGTTCATGTACTAGTAAGTTAGGCACATTATTTGTTAGTGTGAAGTATGTGCTTGTTAGTGTAAAGCTTGTGTGTGTTTATGTGAAGCTTTTAAAAACTTAAATACAAGTAAAAGGGGTATTTTTAGAATTATGGAAAAACTAGGGTTGTTTTTGCAAAATATAATTGGATAGGAGGTAACTTCAAAATAAGTGAAGGGTAGTTTTGCTAACACGTTTTTCTTACTTTACCCCCTGTAAAAAAATGTGTATTTACCCAAAAGTTTCATTTGTAATATATGTGTTGATTTGTGTGAAGTTGAGTGAAGTTTGTGAAAATAAGGACTTAGGTGTAATTATTCAAAAGTATGAGCTCTTTTATGCACGCCGTTGAATTATAAAAGTAACTTTCAAAGTTACTAAGGGCTAAAGTGTAAAAAGGTGCAAGTCATCATGACATGTCATAAATGCTTGCAATTAGGTCAAGTCATCATGACATGTCATAAATGCTTGCATTTAGGTCCTAAATGTTCTGAAATTTACACCCTTTAGGACAAAAACATTATAATTTTGATTTTAGTCCAAGGTTTTAAATTAACACTTCATTCTTTGAGTTTTTGAATTTAAAACTCTAAAACAAAGTTGTAGGATTTGGAAAGTTGCACAACTTTTATTTTAAACACTTTTTCATTTGAACTCTAGAACAGTGGTTAAATTCTTCTTTACACCTAGATCCCTGTATTTTCTGAATTTGTGCACAGGTCCTTGGGAAAATTTCCTTTCTTCTTCCTCTCTGTCTTCTCTCTGCTCTGTCGCCACCGCTCGCCGCCGCTATCGCCTGTGCCGTGCCCCTGCCCTCCTCCTCCTCCTACTTAAGCCCGCAAACAAGTGCCAGCATACCCTCCTTTGCTCTCTTGCTCTTGCCCTCCTCTTCCTTTCCTTCCTTCTTCTGCTTCTTCGAACAGAACCACCCGCCACCATGGCCGCCCGCGGGGACTTCCCCTCTGGCCATCCTTCTCCCAAGCTGACCCCCAAAATCGCTTGCCCCCAGCCCCTTGAAGCTCCTCAACCCGTCCCCCATCAACCCCGCTCACCGGAGCTCGCCGGAGCGTCGCTGCTATGGCCGCACGGGTACTGCCACCGCCGCCGGCCTTCCTCCGGCCACCTCGGCTTTAACCGAGCCAATCCAAAGGTAGCTCTCGTGTCCCTCATGCTCCCCCACCTCTCCCTTGCCACCGGGAAGCACCCCATCGAATCGAGCTCCCTGAGCTTTCTCTGTTCCAAAAATCGCAACCAGGAACTCCACACGACAATAGGCAGAATTTGAGGGGCCTATCTGCACAACCCATGACTCATATGAATAGTGTCGCGTTGTACCTTCTTGAAATTTCTGGCTGAAACTTTGGAAAATCATAGTAAATCATAGAAAAATGGTAAAAATATCAAACCAATTGGGTTTGAATCCTTGGGTTAAATACTGCAACTTTTGTGTTATGATCATGAGATGAATCTGTGTATTTTGTGCTGTGATTTAATTAGTAGAAAATGGATGCTTTAATTAGATCTTTTGATTCACAGCTGTGCTATAGCTGAACTTTGGAACATAAGTTGTGCATGTCTTGAATAGCTCTGTGTAAAAATTTGCAGGGCCAGATCTATTGTTTAGCTATGATGTTGGAGTATTTTTTATGTATGTTGATGAAAATCTCATAAATTAATTCCAGATGCATCTGTTCATGTTTTTAGCTTAAAACTTAACCTTAGCATTCTTTCAACATGTTTACTTCATGATAAAATTTTGAGAGTCAGAAACCTAGTGTAACTGAAGTTATGAATATAGGCTTAGATTCAAAGGAAATTCACGAACAATAGTTCTGGTTCATGAATAATTATGATAATATGCTGGAATGTTACTCTTGTACAGTAGAACCTGTCCATAAATTTTGAACCATAGATCTAGTATAGAACTACAGTTATAAATGTATCTTAATCATTTAATGTGTGTTCTTGTTTAATTTTGTGGCATAGTTCCTGTTTAAATAAAATCCTAACAAATTTACAGTAAATGTAATTAGACTAAAGCAATGTTTAGTAATTTTTTATAGCCTTAGTTTTAAAGTGCATTGCTCTATAAAATTCATTTAAGTTTTACATGTTGTTTATTTAAATCATTTATTTTGATTAATCTGTTGCATAAAGATGTTAAGTGTAATTAGTTTGTTTGCTTAAGATAACCAAGTATACTACCTAATGTATTTAGTTTAGATGTTTAGGGTAATCAACCCTGTTACCTAATGTAACTAAACAATTTAGATAATACCCGATAAATGAATGCCCAGTAAAAGAGTGAATAACATGTTTGATAAATAGAATGTCTTTCGAGTTGCATTGTTGATAAGTTTGGTAGTGTTAGCTCATATTTTTGTGATAGAGATGTGTGATGTTTAGTTAATCCTTTCACACGAGTGCCCATGTCCCTGCCATCAAGACATTGTCCTTGTCTTGATTGCAGTCTCCTTAAGGTCCTTTTCGTATAAGGATCCTTGTTAGTTCGTGTGTATCTGCTGCTTAGCTAATACATCTCTGTAGCTATGCTTCAGCATCAGCTATTAGCTCAGCTGCTAAGCATCTGTTTCAATTGAATCTATGATGTTTCATTGTAACGGCTGTCAGCCGATGCAATTCATTTGATATGCTTCTACCATTGGCTGGTTAGCCGATACGGTTGTTATCTTTCTAATATTGGCTACTGCCGATACAATTCTTTTGTTCTATCCTACATCGGCTGCACATAGTCGATGTATTGGAGATGCACACACGATCTTAGGGTTCTTGCTATCAGCTGATCCAAGCCAATTCTGGTCGTTTTCTATAATGGCCAGATATAACCAATCCATTTTAGTTACCCTTCTCTATCAGCACACTTATACCAGCCGATTTATCGAGTGAGATGTTGGCCACACACCCCTTTAGCTATATACCCATAGGACACACACCTATCGGCCATATGCCTTTTGGCTACGCATCCGTAGGACACCCATCAGCTGTATGCCCATCAACCTCACGCCCTCTTTAGCTACCCATCTATCGACACCAGCCCGTCGGCCACATTCTCTTTAGTCTAGTTCCATGTTTGTAGTCTCATCAGCTTAAGTCTGATGTTAATATCCTATTCCACCTGGTTCTTGTAACGGATCCAGTTTAGATGGCCCCATCGGCTAGATGTCAATCGATTGTTTTACTGACGTAATTAAGCCGATACAACCACATCTAGTTACCTAGAATAACACTTAAGCACATCTTAGTTAGGCATAGTTATTACAGAGTAGGACAATCAGCTACATGGCTGATATGACCCAGTAAATATAGGAGAACATTAAGGGTGAAAACCAACTACACAGCCGACCCACCAATCGGCTGAATACGCCAAGACACAGACCATACGGATGCATAGTTTGACAAGTCTACCAATACACCATCGGCTAGTTACTCGCACTAATCGACTAGCATGCCAATTCACAGATCGACTAGAACACGTACACAAATTGGCTCAGCCGATGTTCACACAATCAACTAGTTTTGTTAAAGCATAGATCGGCTATACCGATACGCACGCGATCGGCTAGGTACGTCGATACTCACACAGATTAGTTAAGACACAGCTGCTTTAGGAAACACCCCTCTGCTAATGTAATCGATGCTTTCATCGATCAATTAGGAAACCGATGCACCTATCAATCGGCTACACAGGCCAAAGTACACAACCCTAGATCAGTAAGATAGCAGAGTAGACACGCCTCTGTTAGGCATGACCAAAGCACATCAATCGGCTAAACCTGATGCACCCTCATCGACTAAGGCAAGCCGATACACCAACCATCAGTTAGGCCAAAAACATGCTGATAAGTAGATCTAACCAGCAAGATCCTTCCTTGTTCTATCCTTGAAACACTGTACCTTTAATATTCCTACCTCTATCAGCCGTTTTAACCTTAGGTGAAACCAAATCGGTTAATCTCTTCTGCTCATATACAGAAACTACTCATGCCGATTTCTCTTCTAAACAGAAATCAGCAGATTTCCTAATGCTGTGTAGATAGCTCCCTCCTTTGCCAATTCTATTAGCTGAACCCCTGTTGTTTCCAATCAGCTCTGTTGTAATCTTCAACAAATAGCCGATTTTAATTAGTTGACCACCTAAAGCTCTATCTAAGTTTAGTTTTAGATCTTTTTAGTTGTTATATGAGTAATATGTTAAATGAGTGTTGGATTGCAACTTTATCATGAAGTAAAATAGCTTTATGTGCACACTTTGAATGTGATGTTTGCATTGCATGTAGATACGACTACTTTCACAGACGATACCTATGAGATCTCCCAGAAGTCTGCAGAGGATGTTTCTAAAGACCATGTGAATTGTTGCAAGATTCTCTGAAGGCCCGAACCTAGGTTCGGAAGATCTTAACTTTACTGACTCCAGCCCCACCAGCAATGGCAAGCCCCGGTGCATAATCTAGCATTTCAAATTACTACATTATGCAATCTTATACTTTTATATTATATCTTGCATTAAGTCTAGGAGTTGAAATGGAACCCTAGATGCATGGATCCTAGGAACCTATGTATTGTGCCTGAATCCTTATCGAATAGATGCTCTGCTAATAGGACCGGTAGAAGTTGAGTGAGTTCCTGTCACTCACGCGATATAGGAGTTGAATGTTTAATATTCGGCAATCACTATAAGGATGATGGACGGGGTCATGTGCAATATCATGACTCGGAAGGTTACCTCGTCTGTGTTGCTAAAAGTTGATAAGGTTGCAGTGTGTGGTAGTGGTGGCTAAGCGTTTGAAAGTACTAGCCACATGCCGTGAAATATGGTAAAGCGGTAAGCCTAGTAACCGATTGGCCCGAGGAGTGGACATACCTCCCACCACTCGTATTTTGGTTTTTCTCACACACCGACATGCGGGAGTATGTTCTGCACAGCGGATAGGAGTACGGTCATGTAGTCGCGCTACAGACGTATGTCCTGCCCAATTGGTGTGCGTACGGTCCTACAGTCGCTTGTGGTGGCCCTGTTCCACGAGTCAGAATGAAAGGCAAACGGTTGCTTCAGAACTATCGTTGGATGTTCCAAGTGTGTGAGTTAGGTTTGCCTTGCAAGGTTATAAAATTCGATTCAGAATCGTCCATTTCTCGCGGAGATTGAGACTGCTTATTCCTTCTGCCACATAGAGTAATAAGAGCAGCTTGATGGTTATCAAAGATGATGTTTGTTGAGAAAGTTCTACCATGTTTGAGTAGCTATAGTTGCTTACTTAGAATGAATATTCAACTAGAACCTGAAAGCTAAAATTTGAAATTAAGGATCTACTCTTTGTTGCTTTTCAGCTGAAATTAAACTCAGAACCATTATAAGCCTTCATAAGTCTAGTTACATGGCTAAATATACCATGAAATGGGTAAGCCTTACTGAGTATTAGTATACTCAGCCTTGCCTTGTAACTTGTTTTCAGGTATTTCCCCTGAGGACTCCACTTTGCTTATGCTATGGCCCTTTGCTCTCCCCGATGGTTGGTCCGTGGAGTGGGATCCATCCCCAAACAACACAGGTCCCTTCGAGTGATGTTGAGCATGGGCTTAGCTCAAACATCCGTTGTGCAACGTCTGTAGAATCACATTTATTTTCCGCTGCAGATACTATGACTTTGGAAAAGTCTTGTATAAATTCAAACTAGTTAGGTTTTTATACTATGATTGTATACCATGTAATATTATATCTGTGATGTAAAAATGGTCGGCATTTGTATCTCTAGACTCGCCTTCGTGCGAGGTACCTTGTTTGATCCTGCATTTGGTGGTTTATCGGGACGTTACTCGACAGGCCAAGGGGTTACACCGTTTGAAGCACGTTGGAGCTCTTGAGAGAGGACTTGCGTACTTGAGCCGGTGTAATTCAGGTTGGTTCTGCCACACGGTCCTCTAACATTGTTGCCCCCCGAGCCCAAACTAAGGTGAGGAAGATGATTGTTAGGAAAATTCAGAAGGAAGCTGGGCCATCTTCCACCACTCAAGAAGCTCCGATCGCCAGTTAGGTTTAGATCGCCCCTCTTATAATTAATCCTCTGAAGATGTATATTTTGACTTGATTGCTCTTTCCTTTTCTTGCAGGCTGATGTCGTAGATATTTCTAGTGGGGAAGAGCCCACATGCCAAGAAGACCCAACTCTGGAGGCCCCCTTAGTCAACCTTCAGGATCCCATCCTGAAGACTCTAGAGAACCCCACAACGCCAGTTGACGCTTCGGTCGGCTTTCAGGGTCTGCAGGAGCTGATCGTCGCCGCATCGGATATTGGTCCTTCTCTGCAGGAGACGATTGTCACCTCGTCGGCTATCAGTCCTCCTCCAGAAGGGGCGCGCCTACAAGAGCCGATCGTTGCTTCATCAGCTATCACAACTCCTCCAGAAAGGGTGCGTCCTCAGGAGCCAATCATCACTTCCTCGGCTATCATTGCTCCTCCTCCAGAACAGGTATGTTTTATCACCGAGTCATTTGCATCTTCTTTCCCCTGTGCTGCACTAATCTTATGTCTTCTTTCAGGGTCTGAACCTCTCGGAGTTACTTTCATTCGACCCTGCATCCATCAGCTTGGCCATACTAGAAGTCAATGATCATCAGCAAGATTCGACTGGCGTCGCCAGCCAACTTCTATGCATGAAGGGCCTTTTGTCAGCTCCGATTGACGCCTTGGTCCAGGATTCTGATGCAGTGAGGCAGATTCTTAAGGAGATCAAGTCTCAACTTCCGAAAGTTCTTCAGATCAAGCTCTGGCCAATCGGGCACCTCCCTTCCTTTCGGGCCAGGGTGGAACAGGCTCAGCATAGGATTGAAGCTTGTCGCTCCCAAGCCCCCTTGAAGGCCAACATTACCGAGAGGTGCCGATTGCTTAACAAGTAGAAGGTGACTCTGGACGCCAAGGCTGATATGTCTGTTCACTCTCAAAGGCTTCAACTTCTGGAGAAGGAATTAGAGGACCTCAAGGCTAAGGTCCGGGCAACCGAGCAACGCATCCAGGAAGAGAAGAACCTTATTGCCAGCTCCGAACGAGAAGCAGAAGACTTGACTGCCCAACTGAAGATAGAACTCAAAAAGCTGAGCGCTTTGAGTAGGCAGGTGGTGTCGGGAGAGGACAAGGACAATGAAGCAGTGATTGCTGAAGCTGATCATGTCCGTCTTGAGGCCATTGCCGCCATCGACGAGTTCCTTCAGTAGACTTCCTTGTAGTCATCCCTTGTAAGATAAACTTGCATGTATCTGTATTAAGCTTCTAAAGTCGATGGTTATACATCGGCTGTTTGACCAACTCAATGCGTTGGGTACAAAGTACTTCTCCTCCTTTTTTATATATATGTGGGCCGACTGCACGTATCAGCCTTCTTTCCTTGTGCCCAGCTGGATGTGTAACATCGGCTTTCACCTGTACGAGTCATCAGGTCCTGTCGGCTCATATCCTAATGCGTAGCATCGGCTTTCTCTTGTACGGGCCAGCTGATCGTATCGGTTTATAGCCTGATGTGTAGCATTGGCTTTATTGCTCATCATCCCACATACTTGGGAAGTACTTCTTAAGATGTTGACCGTTGACCTCCACCGGGAACTTGATGCCATCTAACTCCTCAAGCATATATGCATTCCCAGATAGGACTTGGTCAACCCTATAAGGCCAGTGCTAGTTTGGAGACTATTTGCCATACGCTGCATCTTTAGTCCCCAATGGTAGCACCGCTTCCCAAACCAGATCTCCAACTTGGAATTCTTTTGGCTTGACTTTCTTATTGTACGCACGGGCTACTTTGGCCTTATTTTCTTTGATCTTCTCAAGTGACCAAAGTCTGAGCTCCGTGAGGTCCTCAACATTATCGTTCATCAGAGTAGCATACAACCTCCTATCCATACACTAGGTGATAAGGAGAAGTTTTTGTTGCTCTATGGCATAAAATACGGTATGCCCACAATGCCTCTGATAAGACCTCATGCCAACGCCTAGGATGTTCATCGATCTTTCTCTTGATCAACTTGATAAGGCTCTGATTGTATGCTGTAGCTTGTCCATTTGCTTGGGCATAATATGGAGATGACCTAATCAGCTTGATGCCCATGTCAGTAGCAAACTTCTTGAATGACATGTTCTTTGACAAAATTAATGACATCCGTGGATGCTACCGACTTCATGGGAACTGCCTCCACCCACTTGGTAAAGTAATCTGTGATGGCCAAAATAAATTGGTGGTCTTTGCTGGAAGGAGGATTAATTTTGCCGATCATGTCCATGCCCCAGCCTCTGAACGGCCACGGTTTGACAATAAGATTCATTACTGACACTGGTACCATCTCAATCTTTCCGAACCTCTGACATGCCTAACATCCTTTATAATATTTGAAGCAATCTTCAAGCATGGTGGGCCAGTAATACCCCGATCGCCTAATTAGCCACTTCATCTTATGAGCCGATTGGTGAGTCCCACAGGTGCCTTCGTGGATTCGTGTAAGAGCCGATTGGATTCAATCGGCCCCAAGCACTTGAGCAGCAAACCTTCTAAAGTCCTGTAGAACATGTCATCTCCTATCAGGACGTACCTCATGGCCTTGTAAGATATCCTCTTGGGTGCCCCCCCGAGCTGAATCTTTCAAGTAATTGAAGATATCGGCTCTCCAATCAATTTGGTCCAGTAGGTGTACCTGAAGATCGGCTCTGTCCACCATAGCCTTGTATCCCGATGCCATCTGTGTCAAATCATTGGCCTCTAAATTTTGTGTCCTAGGTATCCAATAGAAATTTATGTACCTAAATTGGACCATCAGCTCTTGACATTGTACGCATAACGGGAAGAGCAACTCACTCTCACACCTGTACTCCTCTGTGAGCTGAGAAATCACCAACTTTGAATCCCCAAAAATTTCCACTGCTTCAGCTCCAGCCTCAAGAAGCAACTCCATACCCTTATGCACTGCTTCATATTCCACCAGACTTGTGGCAGAACCGCCTAAATTATTCCGGCTCGAGTGCGCTAATCATCGCTATACAGCCGATATTAACTCAACGCACTTCAAAGGGAACAACTCATTGGTCTGTCGGGTCTCCGCCCGATACAACCACGGTTCAATAGGATCGAAGCAGGTTTACCTCGCACGAAGGCGAGTTTACAATCACAACACAGCTCATTAACTTTTAATTTACAGAAACGGAAACATTATTACAAACCTTTTTCAAACTTAATATAAACTTATACAAACAGTGTTTAACACGACAAGCTACACAGCTTGTCCAAGTTCACAGCGGAAGGAACATAAACACGCGACTACGCACGTCGTGAAGGTTGACACCATACTCAGCCCAAAGCTTGGTGTCACTTAGGAGGGTCAATGCCAGCCAGGGACGGATCCCACTCCACGGACCAGCCAAACGGAACAGAAGTTGGCCATGCAGGGCTATCCGTGGGGTTCTCGAAGGTCATTCCTGAAAGATAGACTAGCAAGACTGAGTATATTAATACTCAGCAAGACTTACCCGCTTCGTGGTATACTTAGCCAGGTAACTAGACTCATGAAGGCATTGAAAAGTTTCTGGGTTTAATTTCAGCTGAAAAGCAACAAAGAGTATGATCTACTTTCAAATTTTAGCTTTCAAATTCTACTTGATTAGCCATTCTAGGTAAGCACCTACACTAGACAAGCAAGGTAGAGATTAACATTCATCAAGATTATTCCATCAATAGTTATACTTCTTACTCTATGTGGCAGAAGGAATAAGCAGTCTCAATCTCTGTGAGAAACGGACGATTCTGAATCGAATTTCCAAACCTTGCAAGGCAAACCTAACTCACACGCTTGGAATATCCACCGATAATTCCGAAGCAACAGTTTGCCTTTCATTCCGACTCATGGAACAGGGCCACCACAAGCGACTGTAGGACCGTACGCACACCAATTGTGCAGGACATACGTCTATAGCGCGACTACATGACCGTACTCCTGTCCGCTGCGCGGAACGTACTCCCGCACGTCGGTGCGTGAGAAAAACCAAATTACGAGTGGTGGGAGGTATGTCCACTCCTCGGGCCGATTGGTTACTAGGCTTACCGCTTTACCATATTTCGCGGCATGTGCCTAGTACTTTCAAACGCTTAGCCACCACTACCACACACTGCGACCTTATCAACTTTTATCAACATAGACGGGGTAACCTTCCGAGTCATGTTACCACACATGACCCCGTCCATCATCCTCATAGTGATTGCAGAATAGTAAACATTCAACTCCTATATCGCGCGAGTGACAGGAAATCACTCGACTTCTGTCGGTCCTATTAGCGGAGCATCTATGTGATAAGGACTTGGGTACAATACATTGGATTCCTAGGATTTATGCATCTAGGGTTTCATTTCAACTCCTAGACGTAATGCAAGATATATAATATATAAGTAAAATTGTAATAAATTGAAATACTGCGGTATGCATCGGGGCTTGCCTTCTTGAGTGGGGTTGGGGTCAGGAGTGTCAAAGACTTCCGAACTTTGGTTCGGGGCTTCAGTTAATATCTCGGCGACGTTCGCAGGATCTTCAGAAAATCCAAGCTCGGGTTCCTGAACCAGTTCGTAGATTCCGTCATCGAGTGTTGCTGACTCTACATGATATGCAATGATTTAAGTGAAATGGTGCTTGAGTTAAAGATTTTATTTCACGATAAAGTTGCAATCCAACAAATTAATTAATATAGACTCATGAAGCAGGGGGGTTTGGATTCCAAGTTATTAGTTATACTTAAGTCATAAAATTACTTTGAAGTAATTGGACAATTTTGATTTTTATTTTTAAAACCATAAAGGTTCTGACCATGGATTTTTGTGGTTAAGTTTATTTTCAATAAATAAGCATATGGTGCATTTTTCATAATTTTCTGGAAATAGAAACTAAAATATTTGAATTTGAATTCAAACTTTAAGTTTAAATTCAAATCCCAAGCAATCAAAATTATAAACTCTTGAAAATTTAATTATGAACTAATTATCAATATATTAGGCTATGGTAAAAGGATCTAGACAAAAGAGCCTTAGGAATATGTTTACCTAAATTTAAACCTTTTCTAATTTGATTTGTAAAAGGTTAAAGGAACTTAAACTACAAAGCTATGCTAAGCATGAAATTTTTATACTGGCTTACCCATGACCTAAAGAAGTTACATACCAAAGATCATAAGAAGCTAAGCTTGTATGCAAGAGTTATGCATAAAATACCTCTTTTACTTAGGTTTAAAATAGATTCAAAAGTATTTAGTTTCAAACTAAACTTCATTAACAAAAGTTGTAGATCCTGAATTCTAGTTTTTAACAAAACTAGTTTGGCAATTTTTGGATTTTTCTACAATTTTCTATGGATTTTACAAGCTGATAGCTAACACTAGCTAGGGTTCTTACAGAGAGGCCCTCGGTTTCTTGCATAGGAAACCCTAGAACAGCACATTTAATTACACATGGGTCCTCGACAGCTCTCGATGGTGGCCGGCGGTTGTGTCCGACGTGTTCTCGCCGGCGGCGAGGGTTTGGCCGGGGTAGAACTAGTCCTACACAACCTACATGATCTACTGTGCTCACGGGTGGGTGATGTGCACCAGGACAAGTGACGGAGCATGGTCGGCGATGATGGATGGCGGCGGCCCTGACGGTGCAGCAGTGTTCCCGGTGAGGGGCCGGCGAACAAGGGTGAACAAGGCGCGCAGGAGCATCACGGGAGTGTGGGGATGCGTTTCCCGTACCCAATTTGGTCGGAGACGGGGCGGAGGGTAGTCGTCGACGGTGGGGCGGCTCGGGTTCTTACCGGCGGCGATGGCGGCGCGGTGTTCTGCAAGCTGGGATGTCGGAGGGTGGTGGGGAAGTAGTCGAGGGGCTTCTACAGATTGGTGTGGTGCTATTGGTGCCTTTGGCGGGGTGAGACAGCTCTGTATCGGCGGGTCGACAGGAGGCCGAGCGGTGGCGGAGCTGGGAGCTCACCGGCGCTGTGGGGGATGATGGTCGGGCGTGGCGAAATGAAATTGGAGGGGCTTGGGAGCACCAGTGAGTCACTACGGTGCTCTAGCAGCGCTGGATTGGGGTTCAGAGGCAGCGAGGACGGTTGACGACGGTGGGCAGTGGTGGCGGCGGAGGTCCGGTGAGGGATCGAGCTCGGGGAAGAGGAAATGCTGTGGACTGGGGGTTCTCGGGTGAGTAAGGAAGGTCGCAGAGCAACAGCTGAGCATGCCTTAAGGCCAGGAGGGGTGTTGCACGTGCGAGCAGGAGCTGGCGATGCCGGCAGCATGCGTGGCGGCACGGGCAGCGGCGGTGCGACGTGGGGGGAGCAGAAGCGGGCTAGCGCGGGGTTGGGAAGGCGGCGGCGAGGCAGGGGAGAGCACGTGGACTGGTGCAGAGCGGCGCTGGGGCGGCGAGGGCGCTGCACATGGCCGACAGAGCAGCGACAGCGCGCGGGCAGAGAAACAGAGGAGGTCGGGCTGGAGGAGGAAGACAAGGACCAGTCTGCGATTCTCCAAAAATACAAGGACCTCACTATAATGTCTAAGTAACTTTCAAACTAGAGCTCAAATGAAGATAGGCCCAAAAGCAAAAGTGTAGGGTTTTCAAAATCTTCAACTTTGCTTTAAGGTTCATTGGTAGAAGAGCAACAGATTTGAAACTACTATGAAACTTAGCAAAGTCTATAAACTTTATTTAAATCCTATTTAAAAACTACACTACATTTATATGCTAGGTGTAGTTTCACCTATATTTATGATTTAAATGCAAGTTTTTAACTTTTGCAAAACAACCCTCATACATTTAAATTTT
The DNA here is from genome assembly GCF_002211085.1 of Panicum hallii. Classification (NCBI taxonomy): domain Eukaryota; kingdom Viridiplantae; phylum Streptophyta; class Magnoliopsida; order Poales; family Poaceae; genus Panicum; species Panicum hallii. Next base: position 43,789,604 of record NC_038046.1, on the reverse strand, counting down.
ACCTTCCATACTTACCCATTTAACACTAAAGGACCTTTATTAATTTATAATTATATAAACAATCCTTTTTCCTTATCATTTAATTTTTCTAAACACACTTTCACCACATTTTGCACACAATTTCAACTAAAATCTAGTATGTAACAATACTAAGTACCTGAGTGTCACAAGACTATTGGTGCAAGTAGTAGGTAATCTGATTGAAAAAGAATACATTGCCCCCCAAGGCGACACAAGCACAATACCTATGCCACATCCATCTCCACAAGCCGATCCGTCGAAGTACATGGCCAATGCGCGTACGGAGAGTGCTGCTATGTCAGTATTGATCCTTTCTGCGATGAGAACCGCTAGCGCTTGCCCTTTGACTACCTTCACGGGTTGGTATTGGATATCGAACTCTGACAATGCAAACATCCACTTTCCAAGTTGGCCTTTCAACACAGGAGCCGATAGCATGTGCTTGATAACATCGGATTTGCAGATGACAATTGTCTCGGCTGATAGCAAGATATGACGAAGCTTTGTGCATGTAAAGAACAGACAAAGACATAACTTTTCAATGTCAGGGTACCTTGTCTCCGCATCTAGCATTCTTCTGCTGAGGTAGAACACAACCCTTTCTTTGCCGTCATGCACTTGTATTACTACTGAAGCGATGGAGGTGTCACCTACTGATAAGTACACGTAGAATGGCCTATCCTGTTGGGGTGGAACTAACACGGGTGGTTTTGACAGATACTCCTTGATCTCTTCAAATGCCCATTGCTGCTCTGCCCCCCAGTGAAACTCATCATTGGCTTTAATTTTCACCAACTCCATAAAAGGCTCAATCCGCCCGGAGAGATTGGAAATAAACCTTTTAACAAAGTTGATCTTACCAATGAGTTGCTGGAGCTCCCTCTTTGTAGTAGGTGGCACCATTGTTTTCACAGTTTCTTGACTCTTTAGGCCGATCTCGATCCCTCTTTCATGAACCAAGAAACCCAGGAATTGACCGGCTGATACGCCGAAAGCGCATTTCTTCGGATTCATCCTAAGCCCAAACCTTCTGGTTCATTCCAGAACCTATTGTAGATCCCCCAAGTGCCCTTCAACCGATGCAGATTTCACCACGACATGGTCAATATAAATCTTCACCAACTTGCCGATCAGATCATGAAAAATGTAGTTCATGGCACGTTGATAAGTAGCGCCGGCATTCTTCAACCCGAAGGTCATAAACACATACTCGAACAGTCCTACTGCTCCAGGCACTCTGAATGTGGTCTTGTTTATATCCTCCGGAGCCATGAAGATCTGGTTATAGCCAGCGTTGCCATCCATGAAACTTAAGATCTTATGACCAGCAGCTGCGTTGATCAATGTCTCCGCGACAAGCATCGGGTATTCGCCCTTTGGAGTAGCCCTGTTGAGGTCCCTGAAGTCCACACAGACTCACCATCGGTCATCTTTCTTTTGCACAGGTACGACACTTGAAATCCACTCGACATACCTGCAGGGCCTGATGAATCCTGCTTCTAGCATTTTTTCCAGCTCTTTCTTGACTTCCACCGGAACTTCAGCCTTCATTTGTCGCGCTCGCTGCTGAAATGGCCAAAATCCCCTCTTGAGAGGGAGCCGATGCTCGACTATGCTCCTGTCCAACCTAGGCATCTCCGTATAATCCCAGGCGAAGCAATCTGCATACTCCTTTAGCAAAGCTATCATCGGCTCTCGTAGACACGGGTTTAACTTTTTGCTAATAAATGTTGGTCGTGGCTTATCCCCAAGACCAATGTCAACCTCTTCGAGCTCGTCAGCCGATGTAAACCTATATCCATGCTTTCTATCATCTGTTAAGTCAATGCTGCAAATGGACAAAGAAAACAACAAAAAGAGTTTTGGCCGATCCTTAAGATCGGCCGCTTTATAACCTTCATTGATCTTTGAAACTTTACAATTGATGTATGGCCGGCTGCTAGAGCAGGCCTCCTTGTAACTGCTATAATCATGTAAAACACTTGTCATCAAAAATTTACATCTTATTTTTTGAGGTCGATCACGGGGATCGGCCTCGCCAAGTGTATTAAAATAGCTCGCCCTTTGTGCTTCATTTACTCTGTAAGGCCAGTGGATAAGACCAGCCTCACCCCTTTTTTTGTAGCCTCAACGCGATCACAGCCTCCCAAACTGATCCCTAAGATCGGTTCTTGATCTTCCGTGTCCCAGATGCTCATGGCGGCGTGTGAAATCTCGATCGAGTCATCTGCTTGAACCACCTCTACCTCATCTCCATCCCATTGAATTAGACACTGATGCATTGCGGAAGGGATGCAGCAATTTGCATGAATCCAATCCCTGCCAAGTAGGACAGTGTATGTATTCTTGCTGTTGATGATGAAGAAAGAGGTTGGGATAGTCTTGCTTCCCACGGTCAGATCCACACTAAGGATGCCTTGTGCCTCTGATGTTTGGCCGTTGAAATCGCTCAGCGTGATGTTGGTCTTGATCAGATTTCCAGTGGACCGCCCCAACCGACGCAGCAATGAGAATGGCATTATGTTAACTGCCGCTCCTATGTTGACCAACATCTTGTTGATAGGCTAGCCGTTTATGTAACCCTTGAGGTATAAAGCCTTTAAATGCTTGTAGTTCTTCGCTCTTAGCTTCTCGAATATAACTAGCTGCGGCCCCAAATCAAGCTGGGCTACCGGCAACTCTTCGTGGCCTTGGGCCTGGAACTCCGCGGAGAGTACAAACACCATATGTGCATCAGCCGATGTCTTCGCATCGGCTCTTGTTGACTTTGGACGCCACTCTTTTTTGGGAGGACGTGACTCCCTTTTCTGGGTGTAATAAACTTTGTCCGCCAAATCCGGGCATGCCTTCGCCACTATCTCAAGATATCTGGCCTCAGCTTCCTCCAGACTGCGCAACCGCTGTACCCTGCATTTCTAAGAATGGTTAAGTCCATCAGGGCACCAGCGTGGCCGGTGATACTTATCCTCCTCCTCTTCAAAGTCCCCCCTTTTGCGTGGTGGCTTAATCTGATCATGCTAGGGTGGCACAGGTCCCAAACGTCAGAAAACCGAGATCCCTTCTGCATCATGCTTCCGGGATCCGCAATCCGGGCAATCCTCAGTCGTAGGCAATCGGCTCATGCCAGAGTCCTAGCAATACTTGAAGAACGGGCAATGCCAATGATCATGCGTATCTTCCTGCTTCTTCAAACTTTTCCCAGTATGGCGTTCATACTCTTCCTCCTCCGACTCGCGCTGGAGACGTTGCTGGTACTGGTATTCATACTTTTTGAGGAGATCGGAAGAAGCTGGCCGCTGATTCTTGGCATGCCTTACTTGTTCTTCTGTGATATATCTCTTTCCCCCTTTTTGGGGCCGATTGCAGGGATCGGCCTCTTCATTCCTGGTGCGGCGGCGTGGTGCAAGCCCTGCCATATTAATGCCAAGTGCAAAATGCCATAACCTTCTACCATATTCACGCTTGGAAAAGGCTGGGTATCGACCTTCATGGCATTTTGACCTAAGATCAATCCGCCTTGCTCAATAGCCAATTGGATCTACCGACGGAGCTCCTTGCAGTCACTAGTGTTGTGAGTGAAAGAATGATGCCACTTGCAATATGATCTCCCTTGCAGCTCTTGTGCTGTAGGAAGCTTGCAACCTTCTGGTAACTTCAACTGCTTCTCCTTTAATAACAGAACAAATATCTCTTCAACTTTGCTCACGTCAAAGTCAAAACCTTTTGCAGGTTCCTGCTATTTCACCCACTTACAGGACACGGGATTCGCCCCCCAAGTCCACTCTGCAACTGCTACTTCTTGGTCATCCCCAGAATCCTCAGTGTCTTCTGCGTCGATCAATGTCACTTGACGCTTGAACCTATCCTGGTACAGTTCTGGGTGGCGCTGCTCATATGTCATTTACTTTTGCACCAAGTGCACCAAAGAATTGAACTCCAGTTGGAAAGCCCGATCCTTGATCGGCTTTAGTAGTCCCAAGGATGCCAACTCGACCGCCTCCTTCTCTGAAATACGAGTTGAGTAGCATCGGTTCTTGACCTCTCTGAAGCGTTGGATATATTCCGCCACGGTCTCCCCTCGCTTCTGCCGCACTTGGGCCAAGTCGGCAATCCTGGCCTCTGCAGCTTTCGAGTGATATTGAATATGAAACTGCTCCTCTAGCTGCTTTCAGGTGCAGATCGAATTAGGGCCTAATGATGTGTACCATCCAAAGGCTGGCCCTATAAGAGACTGTGAGAAGAACCTTACTCGCAAGGGATCCAATACCGAGATCATCCCTAATTGCGCCAAGTACCAGCTCACATGCTCGATGGAGCTAGATCCTTCCGCTCCACTGAACTTGGTGAACTCAGGGAGCCGATACTTGGGCAGTAGGGGAATTAGATCATAGTCACTGGGATACGGCTTAGTATAGCCGATTGCCCGTCTCTTTGGTAGAATGCCAAATTGATCTCTTAAGATGGCACTGATTTGGTCTACCGTCTGCGCTCCTGGGGCTAAGTGCGTACTGTCATGACTCGGCCCGGTGGCATAAGCAGCTAGCCACGCTTGTTTGTGCATCTGCCCTAGAAACTCCTCCAGCCGCTCTCTGCGCCGAATGTACCGGATTGTTACTGTCCGGTATATAAGCACATATGTACCCGTGCTGGATCTCCATGGGCAGCTCGCTGAAGAACTGGTGATCCATAGGGTCACCTCCCACCTTGTAGACGATGTAGGCCGGGGAGCCGTGTAACTCTGGAGTCGCGAGCGCATAAGGCAGCGGTGGCTTGGCCTGGAACGACAATTCTCCCTTATGACTCCCCAGGGTAGGTCCTGTTGGAGAGTATTGATGCTTCATGATCTCCTGGACCATGCGCAATGCGACACGCTCTGTGACATTCAGGTAATTAGAAATATAGACACTAGATTTTAGTGTAAAAAGTGTATGCTTGCTATGGTGTATGTGTGTAGTACAAAGGAATAGGGGTATAATTGTAATTCTATAAAATATCGGCCCTTTAGTGATAATTGGTTAAGAATGGGAGATAGCATCAAAACCTAGGACAAATGTGACACTAGGTGTCAAATTTATATCACCATAGGAAAGAAAGTGCAAAAGATAGGTTGAATTCTATGCAAAATGGGTCTTTGTATGAAAACAGGGACCTAGATGTGATTAAAACAAAAATCATGGGTCCTTTTATGCAAAATCGTTGAAATATAAAAGTAACTTTCAAAGTTACTTAGGGCCAAAATGTAAGAATGCAAGTTATCAAGACATCACATGAAAACTTGTAAACATACCCAAAATTACATCAAATCCATCTTGGTAAGGACAAAAGTAATTCAAATTCCACCTTTGCTCAAAATTTAACATGTAAAGTTACAAGCTTTGGCTTTTTGAACTTGAACCCTAACTCAAAGTTGTAGGGTTTGAAAAACTTTCCAACTTTCATTTTGGGCATTTCCTCATTAGACTTCTACATCAGTGGGAAATTTTAGTTTACCGAGAGGTCCCTGAGATTTCTAAAATTTTCAAACAGGCCCCCCGAACCCCCTCCCTCTCTTCTTCTTCCTCGAGCACATGCTCTGCTCTGCCCTCCTGCCGCCGGTGCAGTGCTTCGCCCCTGGCTGCCGCTCTGCCACCACCACCGCTCCACCTCCTACTGGATCGACCTCCACGCGTCGTACTCTCCCTTCCCCGGCCCTGTTCCCCTCCCCTGCTGCCCTCCTTCGCTCGCGCCATGCATTCCCAAGCCACCGCTGGCTGCCACGCCCTCGCCGTCGTTGCCAGCTCCTGCTAGCACCCGTAGCACCATTCTTGGTCTTAAAACATGCCCCACGACTACTCCATGATCTAGTTTACTCGTTGCCGCACTTCCTTTCCACCGCATTTTCCTTTCCCCGAGCTCACTTCCTCACCGGACCTCCGCCGCCCCCACTGCCCACTGTCGTCAGCCACCCTCGCTCCCTCTGAACCCCAATCCAGCGCTGCTAGAGCACCGCAGTGACCCACTGGTGCTCTGCAGCCCATTCAATTTCATCCTCCCGCACCCAAGCCTCGTCTTCCACAGCTCCGGCCAGCACGAGCTCCGCCGCCACCTTCTGCTCACCGTGGACAGGCCGCCTCAGCTAACCCTGCACCACGACAACCCCCCAGCCAGTTCCCTTGTGACCCTAGGAAGCTCTGCGACCCCTCAATTGATCCCCTAGTGCACCACACCGGCTCCCTGACGTGTGCCAGCGATCTCCACCCGCCGCCGCTCTCTGCCCGCCGTGGAGCACACCTCTCTGACCCTCCTCGACCCCAATTGCCTCTACCCCTGAGCTTCTCCACATCGCCCTGAAGCTCCTCGACTACTTCCTCACCACCACCGACCACCGGAGCACCACTCCCGCCGTTCATCTCCACCGCCGGCTGCACTGCCCTCGTCGTGCCACCGCAGCAAGCCACCCCGACCCGATCCCGACCGCCCCCAGGTGCGCGAGAACTCAGTGATGCTTTCCCACCCCTCCACCCTCGCCGCCGGTGGTCGCCGTCGCCGGAACAGGCCGGTCAAATCCCTACCTCCCCCTCTGACCCCGGCTAAGGACCACGGGTTGGAAGACTCGAAAGCCCAGGGGGCTATCTGCAAAGCCTATGACTCATAGGAATAGTGCCCTAAGGACCCCCTTGTGTTATTTGTGTTGTCAACTCTAAAATTTCATATCAATTCAAGGAAAAATCATAAAAATACAAACTAAAATTTGTTGGGTTCCATATTCTAAGGTCTACAATTTTCCTTATGGATTGATTTTCAGTTTCTAAGTAGTTTGTGCTCTAATTTAAATGCTAAGTTTAAGTAGTTGTAGGCTAAGAAAATGCATAATAATTAGCAGAAAAATGGTAAAAATGTAAACTCAAATGTGTTAGTTTTGCTTTAACATGTAGGACTTAGGAAAAGTATTTAACCTATTGCTTATATAATACTTTTGTAATGTTTAGGTTTAAACTTAAATAAAGCTTAAATGATTTAATGCATTTAATATGTGTAGTTCTAAATGCTCAAAAATCATGATATTATTTTGAAATGTTGGACTTGAGTGGTGTAATCCATACACAAAAAGCTAGGATAAAGTCTTACATGTGCATATAGATCTAAATACTACCTACATAAGTTAGCTTTATTATTAATTATCCTTATAAACACAATTCCTATAGAAATAAAATCCTAATAAATTGACAATAATTTGAATATAACTTAATCTATAATTGATAGAAATTTCAACCCAATGCTATAGTAATTTATTTGGACATGTTGCCTAATGACGCTAATTAAGTTAATATACACCCGATAAATGACTGCCTGGTAGAAAAATAAATGATATGAGTAATAAGTAAATTATATTTTCGTTGGATTGCAACTTTATCGTGAAATAAAATAAAAGTATATGCATCCCTTAAATTATAACTTTGCATATCATATAGACTCGACGACTCTCGCCGATGGAGACTACGAACTAATCCCGGAACAAGAAGTAGAGCTTTCTGAAGACCCCGGGAACACCGTCGGAAATCTAACTGAAGCTCCGAACCAAAGTTCGGAAAACTTTGATACTTCAGTCCCCAACCCCACTCAAGAAGGCAAGCCCCGGACATAACCCCTACTTTATTTACACTGCAATCTATATTATTTCTACCTATCTATGCATTACATTCTTAGGAGTTGTATGAAAAACCCTAGTTACATTTTGTGACAGTTCATGTACTTGTAATGCTAGACATGTATTTTGTTAGTGTGAAGTATGTGTTTGTTAGTGTAAAACTTATGTGTGTTTATGTGAAACTTTTGAAAATTTAAAGTGCAAGTAAAAAGGGTATTTTTGTAATTACAGAAAAACTAGGGTTGTTTTTGTAAAATGTATTTGGATTAAGGTAATTTTAAAATAAGTAAAGGGTGGTTTTGCAAATATGTTTTTCTTACTTTATGTTTTGTAAAAATATATATTTACTCAAAAAGTTGCATTGGAAATGCGTGTGTTGAAATATGTAAAAATTTTGGGTAAAGTGGTAAAAATAAGGGTGTTTATGTAATTTTATAAAAGTACAAGTCCTTTTATGCAAGTATTTGATTTACAAAAGTAATTTTCAAGTTACTCAGGACTAAAGTGTAAAAGATGCAAGTCATCATGACATGTCTATCCAATCATTATAACGAGTCTATCCCGTCATCATGACGTGTCATAAATGCTTGCATTTAGATCCTGAATTTTATAAAGTTACGCTCTTTAGGACAAAAGTAATTCAAATCCAACTTTTGTTCAAAACTTCACGCGTAAAAAAATATAAGTTTTGAGTTTTTGAACTTGGGCCCTAAAGCAATGTTGTAGAGTTTGAAAAACTCTCCAACTTTCATTTTGGGCATTTCTTCATTCGGGTTTTAGATTAATGGGAATTTATGCTTTACAAAAAGGTCCCTGCAATTTTCTAAAATTACGCATAAGTCCTTGGGAAGTTCTTTTTCCCTTTCTCCTCTGTTCTTTCTCTCTCTCTCTGCCTTATCTTCTCCCTGGCGCTTCTTTGTTCCTTGGCCGGCGGCGCCTCTGTCCAGGGGAATTCCCCCTACTTCTTTCCCTCTACTCCACCCTGCTCGGCCGTGCATAGGGCGGCGGCCCGGCGCGGCTCCGGCGGCGTGCAGGCCTGGCGCAGGTGCGGGCGCGGGCTGGCGTGCGGACACGGCCCGCGGGCCGGCGCGGTGGCTCGCGAGCGGAAGCGCGTGGGCACGGCTCGGGCACGGCGCAGGAGCTGGCGAGCGGCGGCGGCTCGGCCGGCTCGCGGGGCGGGCGCAGGACGCGGCCCAGGCGCGCGGGCGGCAGGCCGGCGGCGCGGCTGCAGCTCTGCAGGCGGACCTGAGGCAGGCGGCGCACAGGCGGGGACGGCTCGGCGTGGGCCCGAGCGGCGGCCGCAGGAGCGCTCGGGCGAGCAGGCGCTGGCGCACGGGTGACTGCGGCGTGGCGCAAGCGGGAGTGGCTGCGGCAGCAGGCAAGGTGGATCCAGGTGCGCGGGCGGCTGCAGCCCGTGTCGAGCGGCTCAGGCGCGGCGTGGTGGCGCAGCACAGGCGGGCCGTGGGAGCTGAGGCAGGACGCGCAGGTAGCGCGGGCGCATGAGCGGAGTGGCACCAACGCGAAGCAGGAGCTGCGGCGACGGCTGCGGGGCTGGCAGTTGCGGCCCAGGCGTTGGCGTGCGTGAACGGCCGTGGCGTTGGAGCGCAGGAGCAGATTTAGGCGGAGGCAAGTGGCTGGCGTGCGGGAGCTGGACTGACGTGAGCGAGCCCAGGCCGTGGGGACCACGACGGCGCGAGCAGCACGGGTCAAAGGCGACGGTCATAGAACGGCGAGCTCCCTTCATTCTTGCGGAGGTGGAGAGGCGATTATGGCACGGCGAGCCGGAGGAAAGGCGGCGAAGCGAAGGCGAAGGTCCGAACGGATTTGGACTAGCACGTCCGCGGATGCGAGCGAGAGTATTCTACCGGTGGCTGACTCGGCTCGTTTCTGCAGGCGCGTGCGTATGCAAGAGAACGGACCATGCGCAAGCAAGTTGGAGGCCGATGGTGTGGTAGCAGAACGGGAACGGCAGCCTTGCGAATGGTTGCGCAAGTATGCCGGCACTGCACGCACCGGAGCAATCATGTCAAGGAGGGTTTCTTCTTGTACGAGCAGAGGTATTCGGTCGGCCATGCTTTGGCATCGCATGTGCGTGGGCAGAGGAAGTTCAACCCGTGGGCAGGAAAATCCTAGGGTTCGCGGAGAAGTCGGTATAGCGAACCCGTTCGGCTCCATCGTCTTACTCCATGGTCCACAACATCCAGCAACTCCTTTTCCTCGTTGATCGCCGAGCAAAACCACGACATCTCGAAGAAACCCCTGAACTCCCATCGAGTCTCTTCGATCCCTGAATACCGGAACATCATCGCCGTGGCAAAGCGGACTATCGTCACCATGGATCACCGTGAGGAATACCTCTCCGGTTATTCTTCACCCACTGCAATTCCCGGCAAACTTCTTCGTCACCCACGGAACCTCGTCACCGTCGAGCACTTCCTATCATCGATCCTGTTCACCATAGGAGTTCACTTTCCATCTGTTCTTCTCCACAACCAAGGCTATCCCAAGGTTTGCTCTGACCCACTGAATCTTCCTAATACCGGCGACCCCCTTTGCCGGAACATCGTTGTCTTCAACCTGTTCTTTGTTTTCCTCAACCAGGGACTTGATTGCTTTGATTTAGAAAGTTCTAGGGTGTTCTTTGTAAAATTTCCAAAGCTTTCTTTATTTTAACTCAGTGAACTTCTACATTTCATAGATTTTTGTAAGAAGTTCATAAAAATGCAAAATCAGTTTTGTTTGAAACCCTAGGTCAAAATCTACAAGTTTTATGTTGTGATCTTGAGTGAAAGTCTTTGATTTGTGGTCTAGGTTAAGTGTTTGTACCTTGTGTTATATGCATGTGCTGAAGCTGAAAGGTAAATCATAGGATGTATGTCCCAAGTATAGATGTGTGATATCTAGTTAATCCCTTCACCCGAGTGCTCATGTCCCTGCCATCAGGACTTTGTCCTTGTCTTGATTGCAGTCCCCTTAGGTCTTTTTCGTATAGGAATCCTTATTAGTTCAGGTGCTTTTGCTGCTTAGCTAATACATCTTTGCAGCTATGCTTCAGCATCGGCTATTAGCTCAGCCGCTAAGCATCCGTTTCCTTTGAGTCCGTGATGTTTCTGAGTAACAGCTGTCAGCCGATGCATTTCTTTTGACATGTTTCTACCATCGGCTGGTTAGCCGATACGGTTGATATCTCTCTAATATCGGCTACTGCCAATACAATTCTTTTGTTCTGTCCTACGTCGGCTGCACATAGTTGATGTATCGGAGATGCACACACAATCTTAGAATTCTTGCTATCGGCTGATCTAAGCTGATTCTAGTTGTTTTCCATATCGGTCAAATATGGCCGATCAATCTTAGTTTGCCTATCCTTGTCCACACACTTTTATCAGCCGATTTATCGGCCGAGTGATCGACTATATACCTATCGGTCACATACCCTCAACCACACTCCAATCGGCTGTACGTCACTCAATTGCTGTGCTGACGCAATCGAGTCGATACAACCACACCTAGTTACCTAGAATAACACTTAAGCACATCTCAATTAAGACACAACTGCTTTAGGAATCATCCCTCTGCTAGCGTAATCGATGCTTTCATCGATCAATTAGAAAACCGATGCACCTCTTAATCGGCTGCACAGGCCAAAGTACACAACCCTAGATCAATAAGCTAACGCAATAGACACGCCTCTGTTAGGCACGACCTAAGCACATCAATCAGCTAAACCCTGTTGTTTCCAATCGGCTCTGTTGTAATCTTCAACAAGTAGCCGATTCTAATTAGTTGTCCTCCTAAAGCTCTATCTAAGTTTAGTCTAGATCTTTTTGATTGTTATGTGAGTAGTATGTTAAATAAGTGTTGAATTGCAACTTTATTATAAAGTAAGGTAGTTTCTTATGCACACTTTGAATGTAATGTTGCATTGCATGTAGATACGACTACTTCTACAAACGGTACCTACAAGATCTCCCAGGAGTCTGCAGAGGATATTTCTGAAGACCAAGTGAACATCACCAAAGGATTATCTGAAGCCCCGAACCAAAGTTCGGAAGATAACAATACTAACATCCCTGACTTCAGTCCCACCAGTAAAGGCAAGCCCCGGTGCATACCACAATATTTCAAGCTATTACAATTCCATTATTCTATTATATATCTTGCATTACGTCTAGGAGTTGAAATGAAACCCTAGTTGCATAAGATCTTAGGAATCCAATGTATTGTATCCGAGTCCTTATCGCTTAGATGCTCTGCTAAATAGGACCGGTAAAAGTCGGGTGATTTCCTATCACTCGCGCGATATAGGAGTTGCTTGTTTACAATTCTGCAACCACTATAAGGATGATGGACAGGGTCATGTGTTGTATCATGACCTGAAGGTTTACCCTGTCTATTTTGTTAAAAGTGATTAAGGTCGCAACATGTGGTAGTGGTGGCTAAGCGTTTGAAAGTACTAGCCACATACCGCGAAATATGGTAAGCGGTAAGCCTAGTACCCGAATGGCCCGGCAAGTGGACGCGTTTCCACCACTCGACTTTTATTTTATGTTTACACGCACCGACGTGTGGGAGTACGTTCTGCGTGGCAGACAGCAATACGGGTTTTGTAGTCGCGCTACAGACCTATGTCCTGCACAATTGGTGTGCGTACGGTCCTGCAGTCGCTTGTGGTGGCCCTGATCCATAACCCGGAATATGAGGGAAACGGTTGCTTCGGAACACCCTGTTGGTATTCTAAGCGTGTGTGTTAGGTTTACCTTGCAAGGTTGAATCTCGATTCAGGAATCGTCCGCCTCTCACGATGAATGAGACTGCTTATCCCTTTTACCACATAGAGTAAGAAGTGTAACTAATGATGGAACAATCTTGATGGATGATAATCTCTACCTTGCTTGTTTAGTGTAGGTGCTTACCTAGAATGGCTAATCAAACTAGAATCTGAAAGCTAAAACTTGAAAGTAAGTTATACTCTTTGTTGCTTTTCAGCTGAAAATAAACCCAGAACCTTTACAATGCCTTCATGAGTCTAGTTACGGGCTAAAGTATACCCAATCCCGGGTAAGCCTTGCTGAGTATTAGTATACTCAGTCTTGCTAGTTACTTGTTTTTCAGGTAATGTCTTTGAAGACCCTACTCTTCCCCTGCCTTGGCCCTGTGCACTTCCAAAAGATTGGTCCGTGGAATGGGATCCGTCCCCGGCCAACACTGATGATACCGAGTGATGTCGTGCCTGGGCTTAGCATGACATCCGTCTTGATGACGTATTGTAAATCATCGCGTATGTTCTCCGCTGCCAAAAATCATAACTTTAACAGTTTGTAATGTTTTCTCTAAATTTGGAACTTTGTACTACTCTTAGAAACTCTTGTAATGTAATTCCCTGTAATGTAAAATATGATGGTGACTGTATCTCTGGACTCACCTTCGTGTGAGGTAACCTTATTTGATCCTGTGTATCGGTGGTTTATCGGGACGTTACCCGACAGGTCAAGGGATTATACCGTTTGAAGCACGTTGGAGCCCTCGGAAGTGGACTCGCGTACTTGAGCCGGTATAATTCAGGTTGGTTCTGCCACACATTTTCTTAGGAACCAGTGTATTGAATACTAGCACTTGAGTCCGAATAGCCGCTTTGCTAATAGGACCGGTAAAAGTCGGGTGATTTCCTGTCACTCGCGCGATATAGGAATTGCAATGTTTACATTCCTGTAATCACGATAAGGATGACGGACGGGACTAATGTGAGGTATCATGGTTGAGATGATGCCCCATCTGTGTTGGTGAATTTGATAAGGTCGCAGTGTGTGGTAGCGGTGGTTAAGCGTTTGAAAGTACTAGCCACATGCCGCGAAATATGGTAAGCGGTAAGCCTAGTAACCAATCGGCCCGAGGAGTGGACATACCTCCCACCACTCGTATTTGGTTTTTCCAGTTACTTGATTCGACGTGTGGGAATACGTGTTGCAAGGCAACCAGGAGTATGGCCGTGTAGTCGCTCTACAGGCATACGTCCTGCACATTGGATGTGCGTATGGTCCTGCAGTCGGTTGTGGTGGCTCTGATCCACGAGTCGGAATGAAAGGCAAACGGTTGCTTCGGAACGATCTCTGAAAGTTCCAAGCGTGTGAGTCAGGTTTACCCTTGCAAGGCTGAAATTTGATTCAGGAATCATCCGTTTCTCGCGGAAATTGAGACTGCTTGATCCCTTTGCCACATAGAGTAACAAGAGTAAATTTATGATTATCAAAGATGATGTTTGGCTAAAGACTCTACCATGCTTGAATAGCTATAGGTGCTTATCTAGAATGAATAATCACATTGAACTTGAAAGCTAAAAGTTGAAATTAAGGATCTACTCTTTGTTGCTTTTCAGCTGAAAACTTTACCCAAAACCCGAAAAGCCATCATAAGTCTAGTTATATGGCTAAGTATACCATGAACGGGTAAGCCTTGCTGAGTATTAGAATACTCAGTCTTGCCTTGTGAAATTTTTGTTCAGGTAATCCCCCTGACGACCCTGCTCTGCCTATGCCATGGCCTTACCCGCTGCCCGATGGTTGGTCCGTGGAGTGGGACCCGTCCCCGGCCAACACAGATCCCTCCGAATGATATCATGCCACGGCTAGCATGATATCTGAACTGGCGACATGTAAAGTAACCGTGTTAAAACTCCGCTGCCATGACTTGAAACTTAAAACTGTTTTGTAATAATTTTCATCAGTTGGGAACTGATGTTACTTTTAAACACTCATGTAATATATCTGCCTGTGCTGTAAAATGTGATGGCAATTATATCTCTGGACTCGCCTTCGTGCGAGGTACCTTGTTTGATCCTGCATTCAGTGGTTTATCGGGATGTTACCCGACAGGCCAAGGGATTATATCGTTTGAAGCATGTTGGAGCCCTCAAGAGTGGACTCGTGTACTTGAGCCGGTGTAATTCAGGTTGATTCTGCCACAGCTGGTATCAGAACTAACAAGTGTACACTGGAGATATGGAATGCCTTAAAAATACTATTAGTATAAAATTTGATTAACCAAGTATTTTGCAAAACTACTTTGGATACGTTAAGGCTTGTGCTTAGTACGTAAAGCCCTAGGGTGACCTTTAAGGGAATTAGAGGTGGCTATAGTATATAAATAACTCTAACTCCCAGCACTACTTTTCTGTCAAAACTTAAATTATGCATAACTCAACTTTACATTCTGTAACGACATCTTCGATAATGAGGTAAGGAGGTAAGGATCCTCAGCTAACTGGGGAGTTAGCCGTCCCGTCGGTGATTCGAACCGAACGCTGTTTCTCAAGCAGTGGCTTACTTGAGATGTTGCCAATATATCAACTTAGGTTGGTTATATTGGGAGTAAATGGTTCGGCGCAGGGTATGGCGATTGCTGTTCATACCCCCGCATTTTACGGTACCCCCGTGAATACGTTGTTTCGATAACGTATGTTAACGTTGTCTTTACGGAGGTAATAGACCAGCTGTGGCAGAACCAACCCGAATTACACCAGCTCAAGTACGTGAGTCCACTCCGGCGGGCTCCAACGTGCTCCAAACGGTACAATCCCTTGGCCTGTCAGGTAACATCCTGATAAACCACCGGATGCAGGATCAAACAAGGTACCTCGCACGAAGACGAGTCCGGAGATACGAACGCCATCACATTTTACATCACAGGCAAAGATATTACATGAGAGCTTAAAAGTAACATCAGTTTCCAACTGATGGTAATTATTACAAAATGATCATAAGTTTCGAGTGAAAGCAGCAGAGTTTATAACACGGGTACTGTCCACGACGCTAGCTCAGATATCATGCTAGCCCTGGCATGACATCACTCGAAGGGGTCTGCGTTGGCCGGGGATGGGTCCCACTCCACGGACCAACCATCAGGCAGAGGGTAGGGCCACGGTACAGGCAAAGCTGTGTCGTCAGGAGGATTACCTGAACAAAAGTTACAAGGCAAGACTGAGTATTCTAATACTCAGCGAGGCTTACCCGGTCATGGTGTACTTAGCCATGTAACTAGACTTATGAAGGCTTATAATGGTTCTGGGTTTAGTTTCAGCTGAAAAGCAACAAAGAGTAGATCCTTAATTTCAACTTTTAGCTTTCAGGTTCTAGTTGATTATCCATTCTAAGTAAGCACACTAAGCAAGCATGGTATAATCTTTGATTAAACATCATCTTTGATAACCATATAATTGCTCTTGTTACTCTGTGTGGTAAAGGGATCAAGCAGTCTCAATCTCCGCGACAAACGGACAATTCCTGAATCGAATTTCAGCCTTGCAAGGTAAACCTAACTCACACTCTTGGAACATCCAATGATTGTTCCGAAGCGAACGTTTGCCTTTCATTCCGACTCGTGGACAGGTCCACCACAAGCGACTGCAGGACCATACGCACATCCAATGTGTGCAGGACGTAGGTCTGTAGCGCGACTACATGACCATACTCCTGGTTGCCCTGCAAAACGTATTCCTACACTTCGAATCAAGTAACCAGAAGAACCAAATACGAGTGGTGGAAGGTATCTCCACTCCTCGGGCCGATTGGTTACTAGGCTTACCGCTTACCATATTTCGCGGCATGTGGCTAGTACTTTCAAACGCTTAACCACCACTACCACACTCTGCGACCTTATCAAGTTCAACAACACAGACGAGGCATCACCTCATTCATGATACCTCACATCAATCCCATCCGTCATCCATATAGTGATTACAGGAATGTAAACATTACAATTCTTATATAGCGCGAGTGACAGGGAATCACCCGACTTCTACCGGTCCTATTAGCAGAGTAGCTATTCGGACTCAAGGGCTAGTAACCATTACATGGGTTCCTAAGAAATTGTGGCTAGGGTTTCTTATACAATTCCTGAAAACGTAATGCAAAGATAGATATAAATAATATAGGTTCAGTGTAAATAAAGTAGTGATTATGTCCGGGGCTTGCCTTCTTGCGTAGGGTTGGGGGTAGAAGTGTCAAAGTTTTCCGAACTTTGGTTCGGAGCTTCAGTTAGATCTTCGATGGTGCTCTCGGGGTCTTCAGGAACTTCTACGGCTTGATCCGAGATTAGCTCATAGTAACCGTCGGCGAGAGTAGTCGGGTCTACATGATATGCAAAGATATAAAATTAAGGGATGCATACTCTTTTATTTTATTTCACGATAAAGTTACAATCCAAAAACCTAACACACAAGAACTTATGAAACAAAAGGGGTCTTAGCTTTGAATCATCATTTATATTTAACTTATGACTATAGCATTGAATTTACTGAAAACAGGAATTAAAATATTTTAAGTTTAGATTCAAATCCCAATTTAAATTCAAATCTTAGGTAAATAAAATTATCAAGTCTTGAAAATTTAATCATAGATTAATTATTCACCTATTAGATTATGACAAATGGATCTAATTAATTAAGCTTTAATAGACATGCTTAACTAATTCCATTTCAAATCAAGTTTGAATTGCCCAAATTTAAAAGAACTCAAGCTATAAAACAATACTAAGTTTGAAAATTTTACACTTGTTCATACATAATCTATAGAAATTACATACCAAAAATCATAAGTAGCAAAGTCAATATGTAGAAGCTATGCATATTAAATACTTAGTTTCAAACCAAACTTATTTAATAAAAGTTGTAGGGTTTGAAATCTAGTTTCTAACAAAATTGGTTTGACAATTTTTGGAATTTCGTACAATTTTCTATCAATTTTACAAGTTAACTGCATGGCTCACATAAAATAACTGAAAGATTAGCACAGGAGTCCCTAGTAGTACTATTTCTCTGAGTTTTATGGTTTGCAAACAGCCCCCAGGGCTTTTGCTCCTTCTAACCCGAGGTCCTTGGCCAGAGGTGAAAGGGGGCAGTGGTTGGGCGGCCATCTTCGGCGAGGAAGGTCGCCGGCGGTGAGGTCTGAGGGGAGGGAGAGGTACCACGGAGTGCTTGTACGCCTTTAGCTGCACTGGATCAGAAGAGGATGGCCTGTCGTGGCAGTGCAACAGAGGCCGGCGGCCGGCGGTGGGGAAGAATGTCGAGGACTGTACTCCGGTGCCCTTGGGTGGCGAAGGAGTGGTCGAAAAGCGTCCTGGCGGTGTGAGGAGACTCGGTGCGGGGTCAATTGGAGTTGGGGGAGACCGGAAAGGGAGGTCCCACGGCGAGGCCGAAGGCGGCGGCGGTGGCGCTTCGTCGGTAACAAGGTTCCGATCGAAATTGAAGAGCACCAAGGGGTCAGTGAGCACCAGTGGGGAACGGGGAAGCTCGCACGGGGGTCGATGGGGGCGAGGGGTGCCTAGTGGCGGCTGCCCACGGCAATGCCGAGCGCGGCCGGAGTTGAAGGGGAGGGGCGGCTGTGGGGTTTGGGTCGGGCGCTCGAGAATTGACAAAGAAAACAGAGGAACGGGATATGGGGACTCATGCGGTGTTGGTGCGCGCGAAAGATAGAAGTCCGGGGCTTCGCTTGTGGACTCTCCACAGCGGCGGTGAGGTGGCGGCCGACGGGCGTTCGAGGAGGCCGTGGCGCGCGCGGGGCAGGACAGCGAGGAGGAAAAATAGAGCCGGGCTCAAGGAGAGGATGACGCGTGGAAGGAGAGAAGTAGGAGGTGGACGACGGCAATCTGCACAGCAGCGGCCAGAGGGGGAGCTGCACCGACGGCAGTGCAGAAGAGCAGAGGAGCAGAGGGGGTTCAGAGGAAGAAGAAGAGAGGGAGGAGGTCCGAGGGACTGGTTTGTGAAAACCAAAAACTTTAGGGACCCCACAGAAAAGAAGGATTTCTCACTGATCTAGAGATTTGACGAGAAAAAGCCCAAAATGAAAGTTGTAGAGTTTTTCAAGTTCTACAAAATTGCTTTAAGGCTCAAATTCAAAAATTCAAAGTTTGCAGTATTACACGTTGAATTTTGAATAAGATAGAATTTTGAATTACCCTTGTCCTTACCAAAGGGGATTTGATCAAATTTTTGATATATTTGCAAATGTTTATGGAATGTCATGATGAATTGTACTCTTACATGTTAGCCCTCAAGTAAACATAAAAGTCACTTCACACATCAACTATTTTGCATAAAATACCCTATGACTTATGTTGTATTTATACTTAGGTCCCTGTTTTTACTCAAAGGCTATTTTCCTGAGAATTTAATCTACCTTTTACATTTCCTTCCTTATGATAACATAATTTTAACACCTAGCATTATATTTCCCCTAGGTTTTAATGCTATCTTCCACTTCACCCTATTTACATTCAAGGACCTATATTTTATAGAAATTACAGATATACCCCTAGCCTTTGTACTACCCATCACAAGCATGCCTATTTCACACTAGAGTCTAATGTCTATATCTCTTATTACCTGAATGTCATAGCCTTCCCCCCTAAAAGGAATCTCGTCCCGAGATTCGGAAGCAGAATAGAATTAGACGATCAAATTTGGGGAATTTGTTGGAAGGAAAGTTGGGAAATTCCGTTGAAGGTAGGATTCTGTTTTCCATGTTGCTTCTTCTTCGGTGTGATGATCCCATAAGATCTTGTACATTTTGATCTTCTTTCTTCTGGTAACCCTTTCCTTGGTATCCAAGATTTGAATGGGTTGTTCGATATAGGATAGATCGGGTTCGATCTCAATGGCACGAGTTTCAACGACCTCCGTGGGTACCTTGATACACTTCTTAATTTGAGAGACATGGAAAACATCGTGAATAGCAGCCATTTGAGATGGAAGGCGAAGTTTGTATGCCACTGGGCCACAAACTTCAAGGATTTCGAAGGGTCCGACATACCGGGGTGCTAGTATCCCTTTTATACCGAAACACTGAACACCTTTGGTAGTAGATACTCGGAGATATACAAAATCTCCTACTTGGAACTGCAGAGGTTTCCTTCTTTGGTCTGTATAACTCTTTTGCCTAGACTGGGCTGTCTTAAGGTTAGTTTGAATAACTCTGACCTTATCCTCGGCTTCAACAACTAGGTCCGGTCCGAAGATTTTGCGTTCACCGGTCTCAGACCAACTCAAAGGAGTTTGACATCTGCAACCGTATAACGCTTCAAAAGGTGCCATCTGAAGACTAGATTGATAGCTATTGTTGTAAGAGAATTCGGCCAAGGCAAGACATTTGTCCCAGCTCGTACCAAAGTGAATAATACAAGCTCAGAGCATGTCTTCAAGAATTTGGTTGACTCGTTCAGTTTGTCCATCCGTCTGAGCATGATATGCAGAGCTTCGAATCAGTTTGGTTCCAAGAGCCGACTGCAATTGTTCCCAGAAGCGTGCAATGAATTGGGCCCCTCGATCAGAGATGATGGTCTTGGGGACACCGTGTAATCGAACAATTTGATCAAGATAGACTTTGGCATACTTCTTAGCTAGGTAAGTGGTATGTACGGGAAGAAAATGAGCCGTTTTAGTAAGTCTATCAATGATTGCCCATATGGAGTCATGCTTTTGAGATGTGTTGGGAAGACCAACAATGAAATCCATACTAATGTCTTCCCATTTCCACGACGGAATGGGTAGTGGCTGAAGGGTACCAGATGTCTTGAGATGACTGGCTTTGACTCTTTGACACGTATCACACTCAGATACATACTTAGCTCTTTTCATTCGGGTCCACCAAAAATATTGTCGTAGATCTTGGTACATTTTGGTGCTACCAGGATGAATAGATAATTTGGATAAATGTGCTTCATCAAGGATTTGTTGAACCACAAGACTCCTTGATGATCAGTGCAAAAACACCTATATTTAGTTTCTCCTTGAGATAGTCTTAGCTTGATAATTCTGATACCCTCATCATGTAGTTGTGACATGATGATTTTATCTCGAAGAGTAGACTCGATAGATAAAAGATTTAGACTACCTTGAGGAATAATCTCTAGATTGAGTTTTCTCATCTGATTACAGAGAGTATCACTGAAAGCTGCTACGGTTAAGCAATGACAATGTGCCTTGCGGCTAAGTGCATCCGCAACCACATTGGCTTTGCCAGGATGGTAATATACCTCAAGGTTGTAATCTTTGATTAGTTCTAACCATCGCCTTTGCCTCACATTCAAGTCAGCTTGGGTAAAGATATATTTGAGGCTCTTATGGTCAGTGTAAATGTTACACTTAGCACCCATAAGATGATGTCTCCAGATTTTAAGAGCGTGAACAACGGCTGCCAATTCAAGATCATGAGTTGGATAGTTTTGCTCGTGGTTCCGGAGCGCTCTGGATGCATAAGCAATGACCCGGTTGTCTTGCATTAGGATGCAACCAAGGCCAGTTCCAGAAGCATCACAGTAAACATCAAAAGATTAGGTCTTATCTGGCTGAGCTAGCACCGGAGCGGTTGCTATAAGTTTTCTCAAGGTATGGAACGCTTCACCACACTTATCGTCCCATCGATATTTAACTTCTTTCTTAAGTAACTCAGTCATAGGCTTGGCTATCTTGGAGAAGTCTGGAATGAATCGGCGATAGTATCCCGCCAATCCAAGGAAACTTCGAATTTGATGGACTGAAGTTGGAGGCTTCCAATCCATAAGCTCTTGAACTTCAGTTGGGTCAACTGATATGCCTTCACTAGAGATAGTGTGTCCCAGAAATTTCACACTATCCAGCCAAAATTCACATTTCGAGAATTTGGCGTAAAGGCGATGATCACGTAGTCTTGGAATATATTAGAATATCGTCGATGAAGACCATGACGAATTTATCGAGTTTCGGCATAAAGACTGAGTTTATGAGATACATGAAATATGCCGGGGCGTTAGTAAGCCCAAATGACATAACCAGATATTCATATAGTCTATATCTGATTGAGAAAGCCGTTTTTGGAATATCTCAAGGCTTGATTTTGATCTGATGATAACCGGAGCGTAAGTCAATCTTGGAAAAGACTTTAGCTCCAGCTAATTGATCAAACAGGGTATCAATGCGGGGAAGAGGATACTTATTCTTGATAGTAACCGCATTAAGTGGCCGATAATCAACACATAACCTTAGGCTATTGTCCTTCTTCTTCATGAAGAGAGTGGGACAACCCCAAGGTGAAGCACTTAGGCGTATGAAACCTTTATCAAGAAGATCTTGAAGTTGGATTTTTAACTCGGCCAATTCATTTGGAGGCATACGATATGGCCTCTTTGAAATAGGAGCAGCGCCAGGTTGAAGTTTAATGATGAACTCGATGTCTTTGTCTGGTGGCATTCCAGGTAAATCATCTGGGAAGACATTCGGAAACTCACAAACTACAGGAATATCTCTTATTTGGATGTTAGTGATGGCATAAGTGCAAGAATGCACATACTCTTGTTGAGGCAGATAGAGGGTAGTGGCTCCTTGATGTGGTGAGTTAATCTCAATAACTCGGGAAGAGATGTCTAGCAATACTCCATGTTCTGTCATCCAATTTGTCCCAAGTATAACATCAATACCCTCCAAGTTTAATAGAATCAAATCAGTTCTAATTTCTTTGCTACCAAACTGAATTGGCACCTTTTTGACCATTTGGTCAGATGTAATCTTTCCTCCAGGGGTAGAAATCATATATGACCCCTTAATAGGACAAAGATCGAGTCCTATTCGGGTACCACAGTTGTTACTAATAAAACTATGAGTTGCTCCTAAATCAAATAATGTAACAACTGGTTGATGATGAATAGAGAACGTACCCGACATGATGGGGGCTCCGTCCGGAAGTTCTGCAAGGGTGGTGAAGTTAATTCGCCCTTGCCAGACTTGCATCACCGGCCTTTTACCCTTGTTCTGGTTATTTTGGTTGGGACTTTGTCCCTGATTAGGTTTCTTGGGCCGTGGACAATCCCTTATGAAATGGTCTGCACTCCCGCAATTAAAACAACGATAATTGCTGCCTTTCTGTGGAGCCTGTTGCACATTTGGCTTGGGGCCAGATTGTTGTAGTTGCTGTGGAGGTACGGAAGGTCTATACCTTCCTTGTTGTTGGGGCGGCCTGAAAACCAGTCTGCCGAACGGGGCATTCCTCTATGGCGCTCTGATTTGGGTGTTAGGAACAACCCGATACCAAAGTGATTGAGCACTCGAGGGTCCAGTAGGAGTCTTTCTTTTCTTCTCAGCACGATGTGCCATGATACAATCCTCCTGGGTTAAGGCCATATTAACCAGCTCGCTAAAATTATTAGCCCTAACAAGATTCAGGCGCTCCTTGAGCTTGGTATTAAGGCAACGACGAAAACGATCTTGTTTCTTGGCATCATTGTCTGCATGATAACCTGCATATTGGCACAGATGATTAAAAGTCTGTGCATACTGCAATACCGTATTAGAACCTTGGGTAAGTGCCAAGAACTCATTCAACTTTCGCTCCAGCAATCCTTCGGGAATATAATTTCTCTGAAGGCAGTCCAAAATTCATCCCATGAGATGACATATCTCGCGGGCTGCATGGCGTAGAAATTATCCCACCATATACGAGCAGCACCGCGAAGTTGCTGGGCAGCAAAAGAAGCTTTACTCGAGTCCGCACAAGGTATAGTCAAGAGGGCGAACTTCGATTCGATGATATGAAGCCACGCATCAGCGTCCAAGGGTTCTTCAGCCTTACTGAAGAACGGAGGTTGGGTACTGAGAAAGTCCTGATAGCTGGCCACTGGAGGGTTGAGGTCATCACGACCTCCTCGGAATTGTTGACGTTGCTGGTTCTGCTGTGCTTGTACTAGCAGATTTAGGAGTTCTGTTTGCCGTGCCATCACCTCGGCTAGGTTGGGAGGTGGTGGTGGCGGTTGATGAGAACCACTAGTTTGGTCTGCCCGGAAGCCTTCTGGGGTTCCGCGTGTGGCTCCAACCATCTGAAATAAAGGAGACGTCCGTTATTAACCACATGACCCTACTCCCAATTTCCGAAGGTACAATATTCATATAAACAATGCACATATTCCATTCAATCATCTTATTTCAGAACATAAGGATAATGAACAAGAGGATAAATCATGAAGCTTATATTACAACATAGATTTTGATGGTTTCCCACATTACACATCCATAGGATCCATACACCAGCCATCTATGTTACAACAAATGGCGCAAGGTCTAAGTAAGCTACACATTAACTAAGGCATTACACTCCTCACAGGTTACAACTAGAAAGAAATCGACGATTTAACAACTAGAAATCATCGAAATTACCTACAGAAGACTGACTACCAGAAGAAGAATGGTGGGGGCTAAGAACAGGGTCCCCATGCTCGGAGTCAAGCTCTGAGACTCCCTCAATCTCCTCTGGATCCTCTTCTTCGGCCTTAGGTACTACGGGGGCAACAGGAGGTATTGGTGGCTACTGCAGTTCTTCAAGGTGAGCCTGGGCATCATCAGCCTCAAGGATCAGATCATAGATTTGTTCCTGAAGGAACTCAATGATAGTGTTGCGTTGAGTGATGATATGATCACTTTCGTTAATCTGATCTTCTCGCTGAAGGATGGTCTCATCCCGTGCTGCGATGATCTCATCCTTCTGAGTCACCAAGGCTCGAAGTTGGTCAACTTGAGTAGTTTGTCTATCAGCCTCCCTATAGTGACTTCGCGCAGCATTGATCAACTGACCCATCTCGCGACGTAGTAGCAGTTGATAGTGATACTGCACATTCATAAACCGCATCATGCCTCGAAGTGCTTCCTCCACTGGACCTTCCAGTCTACGACTCTCAGGGACTACCCTGAGATTCCATTCTGGCTCATTGGGATTTGTCGTAGAAAATAAACCAATGGGCTGTCCTGTGACTTCTCTCGGATTTTGATTATAGAAAAGATAAATAACTTCCAATGCTGCTCCTTCAATGGTATAACTATTCGATAACCCATCATGTTAACTTCAATGGGTTGCCATTGTGAGCGAAAAGGATGCTGGGGAATGGTCATTTTGACTCAAGCTCGATGAACGCCTTCTTCTTGATATTCAACTGCATCATACTGCGGAGGCTCTGTATAGCAGAATGACCTTAAAGATTCCCAATGTAAACGAGGTAAACCCTCCCAGTGCAGGGCATTTGTATGGAGATGCCCAGCCGGATCCCAAAAGACATTAGGAGGGGCTGCCATCTGCAACAAGAATGCAAATGGTAAGACTTTTTATTTTGCTGATAAATCACAAGATAAATGGAATGAGATAATCAATTCGGACAACAGCAAAGACTGGAAATCAGATGGATGCCTAAGGTACTTAAGATACTCAACTTAGAACCACTATAGAAATCCCATTAACCCAGTCTTAAGATATCAACATACTACTCATCCTTAACAAAATTAAACATACATACCAACCAGAATTACACCGGCTCAAGTACGCGAGTCCACTCTTGAGGGCTCCAACGTGCTTCAAACGGTATAATCCTTTGGTCTGTAGGGTAACGTCCTGATAAACCACCGAATGCAGGATCAAACAAGGTACCTCGCACGAAGGCGAGTCCAGAGATACAAATGCCATCATATTTTATATCACAGGCAGATATATTACATGAGCATTCAAAGGTGACATAAATTTTCCCAACTGAGGGAATTTATTACAGAACAACCATAAGTTTCAAGTTATGCAGCGGAGTTTAAAGTACGGCATTGTACACGTCGTCAGTGCAGATGTCATGCTAGCCCTAGCATGACTTCATTCGGAGAGGTCTGCGTTGACCGGGGACGGGTCCCATTCCACGGACCAACCATCAGGCAGAGGGTAGGACCACGGTACAGGCAGAACTGAGTCATCAGGAGGATTACCTGAACAAAGTTACAAGGCAAGACTGAGTATTCTAATACTCAGCAAGGCTTACCCAGTCATGGTATACTTAGCCATGTAACTAGACTTATGAAGGCTTGTAATGGTTCGGGGTTTAGTTTCAGCTGAAAAGCAACAAAGAGTAGATCCTTATTTTCAATTTTTAGCTTTCAGGTTCTAGTTGATTATCCATTCTAGGTAAGCACCTATATCTAAGCAAGCATGGTATAATCTTTGGTCAAACATCATTCTTAATAATCATGATATTTCTCTTGTTACTCCATGTGGTAAAGGGATCAAGCAGTCTCAACCTTCGTGAGAAGCGGACGTTTCTGAATCGAATTCAACCTTGCAAGGATAAACATAACTCACACGCTTGGAACACCAAAGGGTCATTCCAAAGCAACCGTTTGCCTTTCATTCCGACTCGTGGACAGGTCCACCATTAGCGACCGCAGGACCATACGCACTTCCAAAGTGCAGGATGTACGCCTGTAGCGCGACTACATGTCCGTACTCCTGGTTGCCCTTGCAACACGTATTCCCACACGTCGAACTAAGTAACTAGAAGAAGCAAGATGAGTGGTGGGAGGTATGTTCACTCCTCGGGCCGATTGGTTACTAGGCTTACCGCTTACCATATTTCGCGGCATGTGGCTAGTACTTTCAAACGCTTAACCCGCACTACCACACGCTGCGACCTTATCAAATTCAATAACACAGACGGGATATCATCTCAACCATGATACCTCACATTATTCTCCCTTATCTTAGATTTAAAAATAGACTCAAAAATACTCAGTTTCAAACCAAACTCATTCAACAAAAGTTGTAGAGTTTAAAATCTAGTTTCTAACAAAATTTGTTTTGCAATTTTTGGAATTTCCTACAATTTTCTATTGAATTTACAAGCCAGCAGCACTACTCACATGAAATAACATCCACGTTTACACAAAGGTCCCTAAACAGCACTATTCCTGTGAGTCTAGGACTTTGCAGATAGCCCCCTGGGCTTCTGCCTCTTCTAACCCGAGGTTCTTGATTGGAAATAGGAGAAGGGCAGAGAGGGGATGGCCGTGTTCCGGCGAGGAGGTACCGGCGGCGAGGTCCGAGGGGAGGGGAGAAACTCAAGAGCTCACAGCAGTCTGAACGCACCACGTGTCGCGGACTGTAGTGGTTAGGAGAGTGAATCCCGATGAGAACCCGAGGTGGCAGCGGAGGATCACTGTCGACGGCGAGGTTTCGGTGACCGGCGTTGGTGGAGGAGTAGCGCAGTAACTTCAGCGGGTTGTGGGCAAGCTGTTGACACAAACCATTGGAAGTATAAGCGTCGGATCAGAGGCAATCGACGAGGATAGTGGCGGCGGCGGCGAGGATGGATGCCGGCGATCGTCGGGAGGAAGATGTAGGGCACTAGAGACTCCACAAAGTGATCGTAGAGCTCCGGGGTGATGATGTGGTGCTGGCTAGGGAGTCGTGGGGGTGTGGGAATGCTCGGATCGTGCTGCCCACGGTGAGGCCGAAGGCGGCGACGGCGTCGCTCGTCGGAGGCGAAGCTCCGGCTGCAATTGAAGAGCAACAGGGGGTCGAAGAGCACGGGTGAGGCACAGGGAAGCTCGCACGGGGGTTGATTGGGGCGAGGGATGCCTGGTGGCGGCTGCCCACAGCAATGCCAATCGTGGCCGGAGCAGAAGAGGAGAGGCGGCGGCGGAATTCAGGTCAGGTGCTTGAGCATTGGCAAAGTGACTGGAGGAATGGGATGTAGAGGTTAAGGTGGTGCTGTTGCGTGCGAGAGACAGAAGGTTAAAGCGCCATGCTAGGCTTTCTTCGGTGACGATGCGGTGGCGGCCGGCAAGTGCCCGGAGGAAGCCGTGGTGCGCGCAGAAGAGAACAGCGGGGAGGGGCTACGGCGGTGGGCAGGGTAGGGTGCCGCGTAGGGAGAGGGCAGGCCAGAGATGAACGTCGGCAAGGGCAGGGCAGCGGCCAGGGGAGGAGTCCTGTGCCGGTGGCAGAACAGGAAGCAGAGGAGCAGAGCAGATGATCAGAAGGCAGAAGGGGTGCAGAGGAAGAAGAAGGGGAAAAAATCCGAAGGATTGACTTGAAAATTTTAGAAAGTTCAAGGGTCTCTCAGTAAACTAAAATTTCCCACTGAAAAAGAAATCGAATGAAGAAAAGCCCAAAATGGAAGTTGTAGAGTTTTTCAAGCTCTACAATTTAGCTTTAGGGCTCAAATTCAAAAACTCAAAGTTTGCAACATTACATGTTGAATTTTGAGCAAAGTAGAATTTGAATTACCCCGGTCCTTACCAAACAAGGTTTTGATCAAATTTTTGATATATTTACAAATATTCATGAAATATTATGATGACAAGTACTTTTACAAGTAGGCCCTCAGGTAAACATGAAGGTTACTTTTATTCTACAGTTATTTTACATAAAAGACCCTATGGCTTATGTTTATTTACAAATAGGCCCCTATTCTTACTTAAGGGCTTATTTTTCCCTTATGCTAACATAAATTTAACACCTAATATTATGTTTCTCCTAGGTTTCAAGGCTACCTTCCAAACCACCCATCTTACACTTAAAGGCCTATATTTATATAGAAATTACAAATACACCCCTAGTCCTTTGTACTACCCATAACAAACATGCCTACTCCACACTAGAGTTCAGAGTCTATATCCCTTATTACCTGGATGTCACAGCCTTCCCCCCTAAAAAGAATCTCATCCCGAGATTAGGAAGCGGTAGAAGATTGGACGATTAGATTTGGGAATTGGTTGAAAGAAAAGTTGGGAAATTCTGTTGAAGAAAAGATTCTGTTTCCCAAGTTGCTTCCTCTTCGGTGTGGTGATCCCATAAGATCTTATACATTTTGATCCTTTTCTTTCTGGTGACTCTTTCTTTGGTATCCAAGATTTGGATGGGTTGTTCAATATAGGATAGATCGGGTTCAATCTCAACAGCTGGGGTTTCAATGATCTCCGTAGGTACCTTGATACACTTTTTGAGTTGGGAGATATGAAAAATATCATGAATAGCAGCCATGTGAGATGGGAGGTGAAGTTTGTAAGCCACTAGGCCACAAACTTTAAGAATCTCAAATGGTCCGACATATCGGGGTGCTAGTTTCCCTTTGATGCCGAAACATTGAACACTTTTAGTAGGAGATACTCGGAGATATACAAAATCTCCTACTTGGAACTGCAGAGGTTTCCTTCTTCGATCCGCATAATTTTTTTGTCTAGACTGGGCTGTTTTAAGATTGGCTTGAATAACTCTGACTTTATCCTCGTCTTCAACGACTAGGTCTGGTCCGAAGATTTTGCGCTCACCGGTCTTAGACCAATTCAAAGGAGTTCGACATCTGCGATCGTATAATGCTTCAAAAGGTGACATTTGAAGACCGGATTGGTAACTGTTATTGTAAGAGAATTCGGCCAAGGCAAGACATTTGTCCCAACTCGTACCATAGTGAATGATACAAGCTCGGAGTATGTCTTCAAGAATTTGGTTAACTCGCTCAGTTTGTCCATCTGTTTGAGGATGATATGCAGAGCTTCGGATCAGTTTGGTTCCAAGAGCGGACTGCAATTGCTCCCAGAAGCGTGCAATGAATGGTGCTCCTCGATCAGAGATGATGGTCTTATGAACACCATGTAATCGGACAATTTGATCAAGATAGACTTCGGCATACTTCTTAGCTAAGTAAGTGGTATGCACAGGAAGAAAATAAGCTGTTTTAGTAAGTCTATCAATGATTACCCATATGGAGTCATGCTTTTGAGAGGTGTTAGGAAGACCAACAATGAAATCCATACTAATGTCTTCCCACTTCCATGACGGAATGGGTAATGGTTGAAGTGTACCAGATGCCTTAAGATGACTAGCTTTGACCCTCTGACATGTATCACATTCAGATACATATTTGGCAATTTCTCTTTTCATCCTGGTCCACCAAAAATGTTGTCGTAGATCTTGATACATTTTGGTGCTACCGGGATGAATAGAGAATTTGGATAGATGAGCTTCATCAAGGATTTGTTTTCGAAGTTGATGATCTTTTTGCACAACAAGGCGTTTGTTGAACCATAAGACTCCTTGAGAATCAGTACGAAAACACTTGTATTTAGCTTCTCCTTGAGATAGTTTTAGTTTGATAATTCTGATACCCTCATCATGTAGCTGTGACATGATGATTTTATCTCGAAGGGTATTCTCGATGGATAAAAGATTTAGACTGCCTTGAGGAATGATTTCTAGATTGAGTTTTCTCATCTGATTACAGAGAGTATCACTGATAGCTGCTATAGATAAGCAATGACAATATGCCTTGCAGCTAAGTGCATCTGCAACCACATTGGCTTTACTAGGATGATAGTATACCTCAAGGTCATAGTCTTTGATTAATTCTAACCATCGCCTTTGCCTCATGTTTAAATCCGCTTGGGTAAAGATATATTTGAGGCTCTTATGGTCAGTGTAGATGTTACACTTAGCACCCATAAGATGATGTCTCCAGATTTTAAGAGCATGAACGACTGCTGCCAATTCCAGGTCATGAGTTGGATAGTTTTGTTCATGGTTTCGGAGCGCTCTGGATGCATAAGCAATGACTGGGTCATTTTGCATTAGAACGCAACCAAGACCAGTCCCAGAAGCATCACAGTAGATATCAAAAGGCTGAGTGTTATCTGGCTGATCTAACACGGGAGCGGTTGTTAGAAGCTTCCTCAAGGTATGGAATGCTTCGTCACACTTATCGTCCTATTGGTATTTAACTTCTTTCTTGAGTAGCTCAGTCATAGGCTTGGCTATTTTAGAGAAGTCTGGAATGAATCGGTGATAGTATCCCGCCAATCCAAGGAAACTTCGAATTTGATGGACTGAAGTTGGAGGCTTCCAATCCATAACTTCCTGGACTTTGGTTGGATCAACCGATATGCCTTCACTAGAGATAGTGTGTCCCAGAAATTTCACACTATTTAGCCAAAATTCACATTTTGAGAATTTGGCGTAAAGGCGATGATCACGTAGTCGTTGAAGAACGATACGTATGTGATTAGCATGGTCTTTGTCGGTTTTGGAGTATATTAGAATATTATCGATGAAGACCACGACGAATTTATCAAGTTCCGGCATAAAAACTGAATTCATGAGATACATGAAATATGCTGGGGCGTTAGTAAGTCCAAATGACATAACCAGATATTCATATAACCGATATCTGGTTGAGAAAGCCGTCTTTGGAATGTCACAAGGCTTGATTTTGATCTGATGATAACCAGAGCGTAAATCAATTTTAGAGAAAACCTTAGCTCCAGCTAATTGATCAAACAAAATATCAATGCGGGGAAGTGGGTACTTATTTTTGATAGTAACCGCATTGAGTGGACGATAATCAACACATAGCCTTAGGCTATTGTCCTTCTTCTTGATGAAGAGAGAGGGACAACCCCAAGGTGAAGCACTTGGGCGTATGAAACCTTGATCAAGAAGATCTTGAAGTTGGGTTTTGAGCTCGGCCAATTCGTTTGGGGGCATACGATATGGCCTCTTTGAAATAGGAGCGGTGCCCGGTTGGAGTTCAATAATGAACTCGATGTCTCTATCCGGTGTCATTCCAGGCAAATCATCTGGGAAGACATCGGGGTATTCACAGACTACTGGAATATCTTTTACTTGGAGGCCTGTGATAGCATAAGTGCAAGAATAGGGATACTCTTGTTGAGGCAAATATAGGGTAATATTTCCTTGATATGGTGAGTTAATCTCAATAACTCGGGTAGAGACGTCTAGCAGTACTGTATGTTCTGTCATCCAATTTGTCCCAAGTATGACATCAATACCCTCTAAGTTTAATAAAATCAAATCTGTTCTAATTTCTTTGCTACCAAATTGAATTGGTACCTTTTTGACCATTTGGTCAGATGTAATCGTTCCTCCAGGGGTAGAAATCATATATGACCCCTTAGTAGGACAAGGATCAAGTCCTATTCAGGTACCATAATTGTTACCAATAAAACTATGAGCTGCTCCTGAATCAAATAATGTAACAACTGGTTGGTGATGGGTATAAAACGTACCCGACATGATAGGGGCTCCGTCCGGAAGTTCCGCAAGGGTGGTGAAGTTAATTTGTCCCTGCCGGACTTGCATCAGCGGCCCTTTTACCCTTGTTCTGATTACCTTGATTAGAACTTTGCCCTTGGTTAGGTCTCTTAGGCCGCGGACAATCCCTGATGAAATGATCTGCACTCCCGCAATTGAAACAGCGATAATTGCTACCTTTTGGTGGAGCTTGTCGCACATTTGGCCTTGGGCCGAACTGCTGTGGTTGCTGTGGAGGTACGGGAGGTCTATATCTTCCTTGTTGTTGGGGCGGCCTAAAAACCAATCTGCCAAACGGGGCATTCCTCTGTGGTGCTCTGATCTGGTTGTTAGGAACAACCCGATTCCGAGATGATTGAGCACTCGAGGGTCCCGTAGGAGTCTTTCTTTTCTTATCAGCACGATGTGCCATGATACAATCTTCCTGGGTTAAGGCCACATTAACCAGCTTGCTAAAATTATTAGCCCTAACAAGATTCAGGCGCTCCTTGAGCTTGGTATTAAGGCCACGACGAAAATGATCTTGTTTCTTGGCATCATTGTCTGCATGATAACCAGCATATCGACACAGATGATTAAAAGTCTGTGCGTATTGTAATACCGTATTGGAACCCTAAGTAAGTGCCAAGAACTCATTCAACTTCCATTCCAGTAATCATTCGGGAATATAATGTGCCCTGAAGGCAGTCCGGAACTCATCCCAAGAGATGACATGTCCCGCAGGCTGCATGGCGTAGAAATTATCCCACCATATACGAGCAGCACCGCGAAGTTGCTGGGCAGCAAAAGAAGCTTTACTTGAGTCCGCACAAGGTATAGTCAAGAGGGCGAACATTGACTCAATGATATGAAGCCAGGCATCAGCGTCCAAAGGTTCTTCAGCCTTACTGAAGAACGGGGGTTGAGTGTTAAGGAAGTCCTAATAGGTGGCCACTGGAGGGGGAAGGTCATCATGACCTCCTCGGAACTGTTGACGTTGCTGGTTCTGTTGTGCTTGTACCAGTAGATTAAGAAGCTCCGTTTGCTGTGCCATCACCTTGGCTAGGTTGGGAGGTGGCGAGGGCGGTTGTTGAGAACCACTGGCTCGCTCTGCCTGGAAACCTTCCAGGGTCCCACGCGTGGCTCCAACCATCTGAAATAAAGGAAACATCCATTATTAATCTCATAATCTTACTCCCAATTTCAGAAGATACAATATTCATGTAAACAATGCACATATTCCATTTAATCTTCTCATTTCCAAACATCAAGATAAAGATCAAGGAGATAAAACATGAAACTTATATTACAACGGGGAT
This sequence comes from Panicum hallii, assembly GCF_002211085.1. Lineage (NCBI taxonomy): Eukaryota > Viridiplantae > Streptophyta > Magnoliopsida > Poales > Poaceae > Panicum > Panicum hallii. The sequence goes on along the minus strand of NC_038046.1, from coordinate 43,756,794 downwards.
GTTGATGGTTTCTCATATTACACAACCATAGGATCCATACACCGGCCATCTGTGTTACATCAAATGGCACAAGGCCTAAGCAAACTACATAGTAACTAAAGCATCTCACTCCTCACAGATTACAACTAGAAGGAAGTCGACGATTCAACAACTAGAAATCGTCGAAGTTGCCTACAGAAGACTGACTACCAGAAGAAGAATGGTGGGGACTAAGAACGGGATCTCCATGCTCAGAATCAAGTTCTGCGACTCCTTCAATCTCCTCTGGGTCTTCTTCTTTGGCTTCAGGTACTGCAGGTGCGACGGGAGGTATCGGTGGCTGCTGCAGTTCTTCAAGTTGAGCTTGAGCGTCATCAGCCGCAAGGATCAGATCATGGATTTGTTCCTGAAGGAACTCAATGATGGTGTTGCGCTGAGTGATTATATGATCACTCTCGTTGATCTGATCTTCACGGTGAAGGATGGTTTCATCCCGTGTTGCGATAATCTCATCCTTCTGAGTCACTAAAGCTCGAAGCTGATCAACTTGAGTATTCTGTCTATCAGCTTCTCGGTAGTGACTTCGCGCGACATGGATCACCCGACCCATTTCATGTCGTAGGAGCAGTTGATAGTGGTACTGTACATTCATAAACCGCATCATTCCTTGAAGCGCTTCCTCCGGTGGACCATCCAATCTATGACTCTCAGGGATGATTCTGAGATTCCATTCTAGCTCATCGGGACTTGTCGTTGAAAATAACCCAATGGGCTGTCTTGCAACTTCTTTCGGATGCTGATTACAAAAACGATAAATTGCTTCTAATGCCGCTCCTTCAATGGTATCCACTATTCGATAGCCCATCATGTTGATTTCAATGGGCTGCCATTGCGAGCAAAAAGGATGCTGAGGAATAGTCATCCTGACTTGAGCTCTGTGAACTCCTTCTTCCAGATACTCAATAGCATCATATTGGGGAGGTTCCGTATAGTGGAATGACTGTAAGGATTCTCAAAGTAAACGAGGGAAACCTTCCCAATGCAGGGCATGGGTATGGAGATGCCCTTCCGGATCCCAAAAGACATTAGAAGGGACTGCCATCTACCACAAGAATGCAAATGGTGAGATGTGTTTACCTTGCTAGAAAGTCACAAGGTAAATGGAACGAAACGACTGATACTGACAACAACAAGATCTAGAACCTTGATGAAAACTTAAGATTCTTGACCAACACTACCACATGAACCCATTAACCCATATTAAAGATAAACAACATACTACTCACCCTTATCAAACTCAAACATACATTGCATTCTTTTATTTGTCAAGGAATTATGCATGCACGTACTATTCGTCCTCTCAACTAAAAACAACTGCCGAATAGCTTCGGACTTACGCAATTAGTTTTGGTGGCATAACACATATGTCTCTCCTTAATAACTAGCTGATAGATCCTACTCGTCCTAACCTCTTAATCATGGTTAGTATACCTGCAAAATATCACAATATATATATCAAATGAACCTTTCATGCCAGCATGTCATGAAAGCGTCCCCAATCATTACTGTTCACTATAGAAACAGCATCTGTACCATTACCGCCGTACAGACAACGTTAACATACGTCGTCGAAACAACGTATTCACGGGGGTACCGCAAAATGCGGGGGTATGAACAGCGATCGCCATACCCTGCGCCGAACCATATACTCCCAAAATAATCAATCGAGGTTGGTATATTGGCAGCATCTCAAGTAAGCCACTGCTTGAGAAACAGCGTTCGGTTCACATCACCGACGGGAAGGCCAAGCTCCCTCAGTTGGCTGAGGATCCTTACCTCCTTACCTCACCATCGAAGGCGTCGTTACAGAAAATAAAGTTGGATTGTGCATGAATTTAAGTTTTGATAGAAAAGTAATGCTGGGAGTTAGAGTTATATATATATTACAGCCACCTCTACTTTCCCTTTAAACATCACCCTAGGGCTTTACGTACTAAACATAGTCTTAACGAATCCAACGTACCTTTTGCAAAATACTTTGTTGGTCAAATTTTATACCGGAAGTATTTTTAAGGCACTTTACATCTCCAGTGTATACTTGTTAGCTCTGATACCAGCTGTGGCAGAACCAACCTGAATTACACCGGCTCAAGTACGAGAGTCCACTCTTGAGGGCTCCAACGTGCTTCAAACGGTATAATCCTTTGGTCTGTCGGGTAACGTCCAGATAAACCACTGAATGCAGGATCAAACAAGGTACCCCGCACGAAGGCGAGTCCAGAGATACAAATGCCATCATATTTTATATCACAGGCAGATATATTACATGAGCGTTCAAAGGTGACATAAATTTTCCCAACTGAGGGAATTTATTACAGAACAACCATAAGTTTCAAGTTATGCAGCGGAGTTTAAAGTATGGCATTGTACACGTCGTCAGTGCAGATGTCATGCTAGCCCTGGCATGACTTCATTCGGAGAGGTCTGCGTTGGCCGGGGACGGGTCCCATTCCACGGACCAACCATCAGGCAGAGGGTAGGACCACGGTACAGGCAGAACTGAGTCATCAGGAGGATTACCTGAACAAAGTTACAAGGCAAGACTGAGTATTCTAATACTCAACAAGGCTTACCCGGTCATGGTATACTTAGCCATGTAACTAGACTTATGAAGGCTTATAATGGTTCGGGGTTTAGTTTCAGCTGAAAAGCAACATAGAGTAGATCCTTATTTTCAATTTTTAGCTTTCAGGTTCTAGTTGATTATCCATTCTAGGTAAGCACCTATATCTAAGCAAGCATGGTATAATCTTTGGTCAAACATCATTCTTAATAATCATGATATTTCTCTTGTTACTCCATGTGGTAAAGGGATCAAGCAGTCTCAACCTTCGTGAGAAGCGGACGATTCTGAATCAAATTCAACCTTGCAAGGATAAACCTAACTCACACACTTGGAACACCAAAGGGTCGTTCCGAAGCAACCGTTTGCCTTTCATTCCGACTCGTGGACAGGTCCACCACAAGCGACTGCAGGACCATACGCACTTCCAAAGTGCAGGATGTACGCCTGTAGCGCGACTACATGTCCGTACTCCTGGTTGCCCTTGCAACACGTATTCCCACACGTCGAACTAAGTAACTAGAAGAAGCAAGATGAGTGGTGGGAGGTATGTCCACTCCTCGGGCCGATTGGTTACTAGGCTTACCGCTTACCATATTTCGCGGCATGTGGCTAGTACTTTCAAACGCTTAACCCGCACTACCACACGCTGCGACCTTATCAAATTCAATAACACAGACGGGGTATCATCTCAACCATGATACCTCACAAAACTCCCGTCTGTCATCCTTATAGTGATAACATGAATGTAAACATTACAACTCCTATATCGCGCGAGTGACAGGGAATCACCCGACTTCTACCGGTCCTATTAGCATAGCGGCTAGTCGGACTCAAATGCTAATATTCAATACATTGGTTCCTAGGGAAATGCAACTAGGGTTTCTCATACAATTCCTATGAACATAAGGCATAGATAGCGATAAATAGATATAGATTGCAGTGTTAATAAAATAGTGGGTTATGTCCGGGGCTTGCCTTCTTGCATAGAGTTGGGGGCAGTAGCGTCAAGGTTTTCCGAACTTTGGTTCGGAGTTTCAGTTAGACTTTCGACGGTGCTCTCGGGGTCTTCGGAAACTTCTACGGCTGGATCCGAGATTAGCTCGTAGTAACCGTCGACGAGAGTAAACGGATCTACATGACATGCAAGGATATAACATTAAAGAATGCACACTCTTTTATCTTATTTCATAACAAAGTTACAATTAAAAGGTAATATTCAAGAACTCGTGAAACCAAAAAGGGTTTTAGCCTTGAATTATTATTTATATTCAACTTAAGACTATAGTATGGATTTAATTGAAGACAAGAATTAAAATATTTCAAGTTTAGATTCAAATTCAAATTTGAATGTAAACCTTGGGTAAATAAAGTTATAAAGTTTTGAAAATTTAAACATAGATCAACTGCATATTTAATGGATTATGACCAAGAGATTTAATTATTTAAGCTTTAATGGATATGCTTAGCTAATTCTATTATAAAACAAATTGAATGGTTCAACTTAAAAGAATTTAAGTTACAAAACAAAATTAGGTTTGAAAATTCTACATCAAATCATTTATAATCTATTGAAATTGCATACCAAAAATCATGATTAACAAAGTTAATATGTAGGAGCTATGGATATTATACTCCCTTATCTTAGATTTAAAAATAGACTCAAAAATACTCAGTTTCAAACCAAACTCATTCAACAAAAGTTGTAGAGTTTAAAATCTAGTTTCTAACAAAACTTGTTTTGCAAGTTTTGGAATTTCCTACAATTTTCTATTGAATTTACAAGCCAGCAGCACTACTCACATGAAATAACATCCACGTTTACACAAAGGTCCCTAAACAGCACTATTCCTGTGAGTCTAGGACTTTGCAGATAGCCCCCTGGGCTTCTGCCTCTTCTAACCCGAGGTCCTTGATTGGAAATAGGAGAAGGGCAGAGAGGGGATGGCCGTGTTCCGGCGAGGAGGTCACCGGCGGCGAGGTCCGAGGGGAGGGGAGAAACTCAAGAGCTCACGGCAGTCTGAACGCACCACGTGTCGCGGACTGTAGTGGTCAGGAGAGTGAATCCCGACGAGAACCCGAGGTGGCGGCGGAGGATCACTATCGACGGCGAGGTTTCGGTGACCAGCATTGGTGGAGTAGCGCAGTAGCTTCAGCGGGTTGTGGGCAAGCTATTGACGCAAACCATTGGAAGTATAAGCGTCGGATCAGAGGCAATCAACGAGGACAGTGGCGGCGGCGGTGAGGATGGATGCCGGCGATTGTCGGGAGGAAGATGTAGGGCACTAGAGACTCCACAAAGTGATCGTAGAGCTCCGGGGTGATGATGTGGTGCTGGCTAGGGAGTCGTGGGGGTGTGGGGATGCTCGGATCGTGCTGCCCACGGTGAGGCCGAAGGCGGCCACGGCGGCGCTCGTCGGAGGCGAAGCTCCGGCTGCAATTGAAGAGCAACAGGGGGTCGAAGAGCACGAGTGAGGCACAGGGAAGCTCGCACGGGGGTTGATTGGGGCGAGGGATGCCTGGTGGCGGCTGCCCACAGCAATGCCGATCGTGGCCGGAGCAGAAGAGGAGAGGCGGCGGCGGAATTCAGGTCAGGTGCTTGAGCATTGGCAAAGTGACTGGAGGAATGGGATGTAGAGGTTAAGGTGGTGCTGTTGCGTGCGAGAGACAGAAGGTTAAAGCGCCGTGCTGGGCTTTCTTCGGTGACGATGTGGTGGCGGCCGGCAAGTGCCCGGAGGAAGCCGTGGAGCGCGCAGAAGAGAACAGCGGGGAGGGGCTACGGCGGTGGGCAGGGTAGGGTGCCGCATAGGGAGAGGGCAGGCCAGAGATGAACGTTGGCAAGGGCAGGGCAGCGGCCAGGGGAGGAGTCCTGTGCCGGCGGCAGAACAGGAAGCAGGTGAGCAGAGCAGATGATCAGAAGGCAGAAGGGGTGCAGAGGAAGAAGAAGGGGAAAAAAATCCGAAGGACTGACTTGAAAATTTTAGAAAGTTCAAGGGTCTCTCAGTAAACTAAAATTTCCCACTAAAAAAGAAATCAAATGAAGAAAAGCCCAAAATGGAAGTTGTAGAGTTTTTCAAGCTCTACAATTTAGCTTTAGGGCTCAAATTCAAAAACTCAAAGTTTGCAAGATTACATGTTGAATTTTGAGCAAAGTAGAATTTGAATTACCCCGGTCCTTACCAAACAAGGTTTTGATCAAATTTTTGATATATTTACAAATATTCATGAAATGTCAGGATGACAAGTACTTTTACAAGTAGGCCCTCAGGTAAACATGAAAGTTACTTTTATTCTACAGTTATTTTACATAAAAGACCCTATGGCTTATGTTTATTTACAAATAGGCCCCTATTCTTACTTAAGGGCTTATTTTTCCGTTTTGCTAACATAAATTTAACACCTAATATTATGTTTCTCCTAGGTTTCAAGGCTACCTTCCAAACCACCCATCTTACACTTAAAGGCCTATATTTATATAGAAATTACAAATACACCCCTAGTCCTTTGTACTACCCATAACAAACATGCCTACTCCACACTAGAGTTCAGAGTCTATATCCCTTATTACCTGGATGTCACAGTTGGGTACTGAGAAAGTCCTAATAGCTGGCCACTGGAGGGTTGAGGTCATCACGACCTCCTCGGAATTGTTGACGTTGCTGGTTCTGCTGTGCTTGTACTAGCAGATTTAGGAGTTCTGTTTGCCGTGCCATCACCTCGGCTAGGTTGGGAGGTGGTGGTGGCGGTTGATGAGAACCACTGGTTTGGTCTGCCCGGAAGCCTTCCGGGGTTCCGCATGTTGCTCCAACCATCTGAAATAAAGGAGACGTACTTTATTAACCACATGACCCTACTACCAATTTACGAATGTACAATATTCATATAAACAATGCACATATTCCATTCAATCATCTTATTTCAGAACATAAGGATAATGAACAAGAGGATAAATCATGAAGCTTATATTACAACATAGATTTTGATGGTTTCCCACATTACACATCCATAGGATCCATATACCAGCCATCTATGTTACAACAAATGGCGCAAGGTCTAAGTAAGCTACACATTAACTAAGGCATTACACTCCTCACAGGTTACAACTAGAAAGAAATCAACGATTTAACAACTAGAAATCGTCGAAGTTGCCTACAGAAGACTGACTACCAGAAGAAGAATGGTGGGGGCTAAGAATAGGGCCCCCATGCTCGGAGTCAAGCTCTGAGACTCCCTCAATCTCCTCTAGATCCTCTTCTTCGGCCTCAGGTACTACGGGGGCGACAGGAGGTATTGGTGGCTGCTGCAGTTCTTCAAGGTGAGCCTGGGCATCATCAGCCTCAAGGATCAGATCATGGATTTGTTCCTGAAGGAACTCAATGATAGTGTTGCGCTGAGTGATGATATGATCACTTTCATTAATCTGATCTTCTCGCTGAAGGATGGTCTCATCCCGTGCTGCGATGATCTCATCCTTCTGAGTCACCAAGGCTCGAAGTTGGTCAACTTGAGTAGTTTGTCTATTAGCCTCCCTATAGTGACTTCACGCAGCATTGATCAACTGACCCATCTCGCGACGTAGTAGCAGTTGATAGTGATACTGCACATTCATAAACCGCATCATACCTCGAAGTGCTTCCTCCGCTGGACCTTCCAGTCTACGACTCTCAGGGACTACCCTGAGATTCCATTCTGGCTCATTAGGATTTGTCATAGAAAATAAACTAATGGGCTGTCCTGCGACTTCTCTCAGATGTTGATTACAGAAAAGATAAATAGCTTCCAATGCTGCTCCTTCAATGGTATAACTATTCGATAACCCATCATGTTAACTTTAATGGGTTGCCATTATGACCGAAAAGGATGCTGGGGAATGGTCATTCTGACTCGAGCTCGATGAATGCCTTCTTCTTGATATTCAACTGCATCATACTGCGGAGGCTCTGTATAGCAGAATGACCTTAAAGATTCCCAAAGTAAATGAGGGAAACCCTCCCAGTGCAGGGCATTTGTATGGAGATGCCTAGCCGGATCCCAAAAGACATTAGGAGGGGCTGCCATCTGCAACAAGAATGCAAATGGTAAGACTTTTTATCTTGCTGAGAAATCACAAGATAAATGGAACGAGATAATCAATTCGGACAACAGCAAAGACTGGAAATCAGATGGACGCTTAAGGTACTAAAGATACTCAACTTAGAACCACTATAGAAATCCCATTAACCCATTCTTAAGATATCAACATACTACTCATCCTTAACAAAATTAAACATACATTACATTCTTTTGTTTGATAAGGAATTATGTATGCACGTACTATGCGTCCTCTCAACCAAGAACAACTGCCGAATATCTTCGGACTTACGTAATTAGTTTCGATGGCATAACACATACGACACTCCCTAGTAGCTAGTCGATAAATCCTACTTGTCCTAACCTCTTAATCGTGGTTAGTGTACCTGCAGAAGACCACAATATATATCCCATGAACCTTTCATGCCCGCATATCATGAAAGCGTCCCCAATCATTACTGTTCACTTATAGAAACAGCATCTGTACCATTACCGCCATACAAACAACGTTAGCATACGTTATCGAAACAACGTATTCACGGGGGTACCGCAACATGCGGGGGTATTGCTGTTCATACCCTGTACCTAACCATATACTCCCAATGTAGTCAACCGAAGTTGGTACATTGGCAGCATCTCAAGTAGGCCACTGCTTGAGAAACAGTGTTCGGTTCGCATCACCGACGGGAAGGCTAACTCCCCAGTTAGCTGAGCATCCTTATCTTCTTACCTCATCGTCGAAAGTGTCGTTACAGAACATAAGGTTGGGTTGTGCATGAATTTAAGTTTTGACAGAAAAGTAATGCTGGTAGTTAGGGATATATATATATATATATATATTATAGCCACCTCTATTTCCCTCATAAGCATTACCCTAGGGCTTTACGTACTAAGCACAATCCTTAACGAAAACAACATAGTTTTGCCAAATACTTTGTTGGTCAAACTTTTATACTGAAAGCATTTTTAAGGTAAAATGTATCTCCAGAGTAACCTTATAGCTCTGATACCAGCTGTGGCAGAACCAACCTGAATTATACCGGCTCAAGTACGCGAGTCCACTCCGGCGGGCTCCAACGTGCTTCAAACGGTATAATCCCTTGGCCTGTCGGGTAACGTCTCGATAAACCACCGGATGCAGGATCAAACAAGGTACCTCACACGAAGACGAGTCCGGAGATACGAACACCATCACATTTTACATCACAGGCAAAGATATTACATGAGAGCTTAAAAGTAACATCAGTTTCCAACTGATGGTAATTATTACAAAACGATCATAAGTTTCAAGTGAAAGCAGCAGAGTTTATAACACGGGCACTGTACATGTCGCCAGCTCAGATATCATGCTAGCCCTGGCATGACATCACTCGGAGGGGTCTGCGTTGGCCGGGGACGGATCCCACTCCACGGACCAACCATCAGGCAGAGGGTAGGGCCACGGTACAGGCAGAGCTGTGTCATCAGGAGGATTACCTGAACAAAAAGTTACAAGGCAAGACTGAGTATTCTAATACTCAGCGAGGCTTACCGGTCATGGTATACTTAGCCATGTAACTAGACTTATGAAGGCTTATAATGGTTCTAGGTTTAGTTTCAACTGAAAAGCAACAAAGAGTAGATCCTTAATTTCAACTTTTAGCTTTCAGGTTCTAGTTGATTATCCATTCTAAGTAAGCACCTATAACTAAGCAAGCATGGTATAATCTTTGATTAAACATCATCTTTGATAACCATATAATTGCTCTTGTTACTCTGTGTGGTAAAGGGATCAAGCAGTCTCAATCTCCGCGAGAAACGGACGATTCCTGAATCGAAATTCAGCCTTGCAAGGTAAACCTAACTCACACGCTTGGAACATCCAATGATTGTTCCGAAGCGACCGTTTGCCTTTCATTCCGACTCGTGGACAGGTCCACCACAAGCGACTGCAGAACCATACGCACATCCAATGTGTGCAGGACGTAGGTCTGTAGCGCGACTACATGACCATACTCCTGGTTGCCCTGCAACACATATTCCTACACTTCAAATCAAGTAACCAGAAGAACCAAATACGAGTGGTGGGAGGTATGTCCACTCCTCGGGCCGATTGGTTACTAGGCTTACCGCTTACCATATTTCGCGGCATGTGGCTAGTACTTTCAAACGCTTAACCACCACTACCACACTCTACGACCTTATCAAGTTCAACAACACAGACGGGGCATCACCTCATTCATGATACCTCACATCAATCCCGTCCGTCATCCTTATATTGATTACACGAATGTAAACATTACAATTCCTATATCGCGCGAGTGACAGGGAATCACCCGACTTCTACCGGTCCTATTAGCAGAGCAGCTATTCGGACTCAAGGGCTAGTAGCCATTACATGGGTTCCTAAGAAATTGTGGCTAGGGTTTCTTATACAATTCCTGAAAACGTAATGCAAAGATAGATATAAATAATATAGGTTCAGTGTAAATAAAGTAGTGATTATGTCCGGGGCTTGCCTTCTTGCGTAGGGTTGGGGGCAGAAGTGTCAAAGTTTTCCGAACTTTGGTTCGGAGCTTCAGTTAGATCTTCGACGGTGCTCTCGGGGTCTTCAGAAACTTCTACGGCTTGATCCGAGATTAGCTCGTAGTCACCGTCGGCGAGAGTAGTCGGGTCTACATGATATGCAAAGATATAAAATTAAGGGATGCATACTCTTTTATTTTATTTTACGATAAAGTTGCAATCCAAAAAGCTAACACACGAGAACTCATGAAACAAAAGGGGTCTTAGCTTTGAATCATCATTTATATTTAACTTATGACTATAGCATTGAATTTACTGAAAACAGGAATTAAAATATTTTAAGTTTAGATTCAAATCCCAATTTAAATTCAAATCTTAGGTAAATATAATTATCAAGTCTTGAAAATTTAATCATAGATTAATTATTCACCTATTAGATTATGACAAAAAGATCTAATTAATTAAGCTTTAATAGACATGCTTAACTAATTCCATTTCAAATCAAGTTTGAACTGCCCAAATTTAAAATAACTCAAGCTATAAAACAATACTAAGTTTGAAAATTTTACTCTTGTTCATACATAATCTATAGAAATTACATACCAAAAATCATAAGTAGCAAAGTCAATATGTAGAAGCTATGCATATTAAACTCTTTTACCTTAGATTTAAAATAGATTCAAAAATACTTAGTTTCAAACCAAAATTATTTAATAAAAGTTGTAGGGTTTGAAATTTAGTTTCTAACAAAATTGGTTTGACAATTTTTAGAATTTCCTACAATTTTCTATCAATTTTACAAGTTAACTGCATGGCTCACATAAAATAACAGAAATATTTGCACAGGAGTCCCTAGTAGCACTGTTTCTCTGAGTCTTATGGTTTGCAAACAGCCCCCTGGGCTTTTGCTCCTTCTAACCCGAGGTCCTTGGCCAGAGGTGATAGGGGGCAGTGGTTGGGCGGCCATCTCTGGCGAGGAAGGTCGCCTGCGGTGAGGTCTGAGGGGAGGGAGAGGTACCACGGAGGCTTGTATGCCTTTAGCTGCACTGGATCAGAAGAGGATGGCCTGTTGTGGTAGTGCAACAGAGGCCGGCGCCCGGCGGTGGGGAAGAATGTCGAGGACTGTACTCCGGTGCCCTTGGGTGGCGAAGGAGTGGTCGAAAAGCGTCTTGGCGGTGTGAGGAGACTCGGTGCGAGGTCAATTGGAGTTGGGGGAGACTGGAAAGGGAGGTCCCACGGCGAGGCCGAAGGCGGCGGCGGTGGCGCTTCGTCGGTAACAAGGTTCCGATCGAAATTGAAGAGCACCAAGGTGTCAGTGAGCAACAGTGGGGAACGGGGAAGCTCGTACGGGGGTCGATGGGGGCGAGGGGTGCCTGGTGGCGGCTATCCACGGCAATGCTGAGCGCGGCCGGAGTTGAAGGGGAGGGGCGGCTGTGGGGTTTGGGTCGGGCGCTCGAGAATTGACAAAGAAAACAGAGGAACGGGATGTGGGAACTCATGCGGTGTTGGTGCGCACGAAAGATAGAAGTCCGGGGCTTTGCTTGTGGACTCTCCACGGCGGCGGTGAGGTGGCAGCCGACGGGCGTTCGGGGAGGCCGTGGCGCGTGCGGGGCAGGACAGCGAGGAGGAAAAACACAGCCGGGCTCAAGGAGAGGGTGATGCGTGGAAGGGGAGAAGCAGGAGGTGGACGACGGCGATCTGCACAGCGGCGGCCGGAGGGGGAGCTGCACCGACGGCAGTGCAGAAGAGCAGAGGAGCAGAGGGGGTTCAGAGGAAGAAGAAGAGAGGGAGGAGGTCCGGGGGACTGGTTTGTGAAAACCAAAAACTTCAGGGACCCCACAGAAAAGAAGGATTTCTCACTGATCTAGAGATTTTCCGAGAAAAAGCCCAAAATGAAAGTTGTAGAGTTTTTCAAGTTCTACAAAATTGCTTTAAGGCTCAAATTCAAAAATTCAAAGTTTGCAGCATTACACGTTGAATTTTGAATAAGTTAGAATTTTGAATTACCCTTGTCCTTACCAAAGGGGATTTGATCAAATTTTTGATATATTTGCAAATGTTTATGGAATGTCATGATGAATTGTACTCTTACATGTTAGCCCTCAAGTAAACATAAAAGTCACTTCACACATCAACTATTTTGCATAAAAGACCCTATGACTTATGTTGTATTTATACTTAGGTCCCTGTTTTTACTCAAAGGCTATTTTCCTGAGAATTTAATCTACCTTTTACATTTCCTTCCTTATGATAACATAATTTTAACACCTAGCATTATATTTCCCCTAGGTTTTAATGCTATCTTCCACTTCACCCTATTTACATTCAAGGACCTATATTTTATAGAAATTACAGATATACCTCTAGCCTTTGTACTACCCATCACTCATCACAAGCATGCCTATTTCACACTAGAGTCTAATGTCTATATCTCTTATTACCTGAATGTCACAACAGATACTGTTTCTATAGAAAACAGTAATGATTGGGGACGCTTTCATGACATGCTGGCATGAAAGTTTCATTGGATATATATTGTGGTTTTCTGCAGGTACACTAACCACGATCACGAAATTAGGACGGATAGGACTTATCGAGTAGTTATTAGTGAGAGACGTATGAATTATGCCACCGAAACTAACCACGTAAGTCCGAAGATATTCGGCAATTGTTTTGGTTGTGAGGTCGAAAAGTACGTGCATGCATAATACATTAATCAACAAAATCAGTGCTTAAATTTGTTGATTTTCTAAGGATAGGTAACATGTTGGTTATTCTTAGTATGGGTCCAATACAATCTTTTAGTTGAGTACCTTAAGTATCCATCTGATTTCCAGCCTTTGCTGTTACCAGAATCGATTGTCTCGTTCTATTTACCTTGTGAGTCCTCAGCAGGGTAAATATATCTTACCATTTGCATTCTTGTCGCAGATGGCCGTTCCTTCGAACGTCTCTTGGGATCATGCAGGGCATCTTCACACTAACGCCTTGCATTGGGAAGGTTTTCCTTGTCTTCTATGGGAATCCTTAAGTCTGTTCCATTATACAGAGCCTCCCCAATACAATGGAGTGGAGTATCGAGAAGAAGGTGTTCCTCGATGCCGAGTTAGGATGACAATTCCTCAACATCCATTCCGCTCCCAGTGGCATCCCATAGAAGTTGATGTGGTGGGGTATCGTCTTGTTGATACTATCGAGACTGCTGCTCTGGAGGCTATCAATATCTTCTGCAACCAGCATCCAATGGAGGTTGCCGGGTATCCCATTGGTCTGTTCCCTGCTATAGACTCCAGTGATTCGGAATTGAACTTTTGGATAGACCATATTGGTCACTTGTTGGGAGATCTGGCTGAAGAAACGGTCCACAGTATCACCAGGTTCATGAATGTTCAGCACCATTATTAGATTTTGCTGCTTCGTAGCTTGGGCCAATTGACTGGTGTGGCTCAAGGTCACTATCGGAATGCTGACCGTCAAGTCACTCAAATTGTGGAACTTCAAGCCTTGGTGACTCAGAAGGATGAGATCATCGCAGCACGAGATGAAACCATCCTTCCTCGCGAAGATCAGATCAACGAGAGTGATGCTATCATCACTCAGCGCAATACAATCATTGAGTTCCTCCAGGAACAAATTCATGATCTGATCCTTGAGGCTGACGATGCCCAAGCTCACATTGAAGAACTGCTGCAGCCACCGGTACCTCCCGCTGCACCCCCAGTACCTGAAGGTGGAGAAGAAGATCCGGAAGAAATTGAGAGAGTCTCAGATCTTGACTCCGAGCATGGAGATCCGGAGCCCCATCCTCAACCATATTACTCTTCTTCTGGCAGTCAGTCTTCTATAGGCAATTTCGACGATTTCTGTTGTCAAATTGTCGACTCTCTAGATGTAACTCGTGTAAGGTGTAATGACTTAGGTAGTAAGTAGCTTACTTAGACCTTGTGCCATTTGTTGTGATATAGATGGCCTGTGTATGGATCCTTCGAATGTGCGATGTGGTGGACAATCAGAATCTGTGCTGTAATATAAGCCTTGTATTTTATCATCTTGTCCAATATCTTAATTTTCTGAAATGAGATGATTGAATGGAGTATATGCATTGCTTATCTGAGTGGTGAATCTTCTGAAATTGGAAGTAAGGCTATGTGGTTAATAATGAATATCTCCTTTGTTTCAGATGGTTGGAGCCACGCGCGGAACCTCGGAAGGCTTCCGGGCAGATCAGGCCAGCGGTTCTCAACAACCGCCACCGCCATCTCCAAATCTAGCCGAGGTTATGGCTCGGCAGACCGAACTTCTCAATCTGCTGGTACAAGTACAGCAAAACCAACAGCGCCAGCAATCAAGAGGAGGTCGTGATGAACCTCAGGTGGCAAACTACCAAGATTTCTTCAGTACCCAGCCCTCGCTATTCAGCAAAGTGGAGGAGCCCCTTGATGTCGATGCTTGGCTTCGCACCATTAAATCCAAGTTTGCTCTTCTTACGATTCCATGTGCGGACTCTAGCAAGGCTCACTTCGCTGCCCAGCAACTACGCGGAGCTGCCCGTATCTGGTGGGATAACTATTGTGCCATGCAAGCTGATGATCATGTTATCTCCTGGAAAGAATTCCGGAATGCTTTCTGAGCACACCATATACCCGAAGGACTGATGGAGCGCAAACTGAATGAGTTCTTGGCACTTACCCAAGACACCTGCACCGTACTACAATATGCATAGGCTTTTAATCACCTGTGTCAGTACGCGGGCTATCACGTGGATAGTGACACAAAGAAGCAGGACCATTTCCGTCGGGGCTTGAGCACTAAGCTCAAAGAATGTTTGAACCTTATAAAGGCAAATACCTTCAGCGAGCTAGTTAACATGGCCCTGACCCAGGAGGATTGCATCACGGCACACCGTGCCGAAAAGAAGCGAAGGATTTCCACTGGACCCGCGGGCGTTCAACCCTCGCGATATCGATTCGTTTAGAATACACCGCCTAGAGCGCCACAGCGGAATGCTCCGTTTGGCAGACTGGTTTTCAGGCCACCTCAACAACAAGGAGGGTATAGACCTCCCGCACCTCCGCAACAACCACAACTATCTAGCCCATGGCCAAATGTTCAACAAGTCCAACAGAGAAGCAGCACTTATCGCTGTTTCAATTGCGGGAGTGCGGATCACTTCATCAGAGATTGTCCACGGCCTAGGAAACCTAATCAAGGGCAGAATTCCAATTAGGGTAATCAGAACAAGGGCAAGAGGCCGATGATACAAATCCGGCAAGGGCGAGTTAACTTCACCACCCTTGCAGAACTTCCGGATGGAGCTCCCGTCATGTCGGGTACATTCTCTATTTATCACAAACCAGTTGTTACATTATTCGATTCAGGAGCAACTCATAGTTTTATTAGTAACAACTGCTGTACCCGAATAGGACTTGATCTCTGTCCTACCCAAGGGTCGTATATGATTTCTACCCCCAGAGGAAAGATCACTTCCAACCAAATGGTTAGAAGTGTGCCAATTTAGTTAGGTAGCAAAGTAATCAAAACTGATTTGGTACTGCTAAACTTAGAGGGTATTGATGTCATACTTGGGACCAATTGGATGACGGAACATAGAGTATTGTTAGATATCTCTTCCCGAATTATTGAGATTGATTCACCATATCAAGGAGCCACCACTCTCTATCTGCCTCAGCAAGAGTTTCTTCACTCTTGTGCCTATGCTATCACAGACATCGAAGTAAAAGATATTCCTGTAGTCTGTGAGTACCCCGATGTCTTTCCAGATGACTTGCCTGGAATGCCACCAGACAGAGACATCGAGTTTATTATCGAACTTCAACCTGGCACCGCTCCTATTTCAAAGAGGCCGTATCGTATGCCTCCAAATGAATTGGCCGAACTAAAAATCCAACTCCAAGATCTTCTTGACAAAGGTTTCATATGCCCAAGTGCTTCACCTTGGGGTTGTCCTGCTCTCTTTGTAAAGAAGAAGGACAATAGCCTAAGGTTATGTGTCGATTATCATCCACTCAATGCGGTCACTATCAAAAATAAGTACCCTCTTCCCCGCATTGATATCTTATTTGATCAACTAGCTGGAGCTAAGGTCTTTTCTAAGATTGACTTAAGCTCTGGTTATCATCAGATCAAAATCAAGACTTGTGACATTCCAAAAACAGCTTTCTCGACCAGATATGGACTATATGAATATCTGGTTATGTCATTTGGGCTTACTAACGCGCCGGCATATTTCATGTATCTCATGAATTTAGTCTTTATGCCGGAACTCGACAAATTCGTCGTGGTCTTCATCGACGACATTCTAATATATTTCAAGACTAAAGAAGACCATGCTAATCATATACATGTCGTTCTTCAACGACTACGTGATCATCACCTTTACGCCAAATTCTCGAAATGTGAATTCTGGCTGGATAGTGTGAAATTTTTAGGACATACTATTTCCAGTGAAGGCATATCGGTTGATCCAACCAAAGTCCAGGAGGTTATGGATTGGAAGCCTCCGACTTCAGTCCATCAAATCCGGAGTTTCCTTTGATTGGCGGGATATTATCGCCGATTCATTCCAGACTTCTCCAAGATAGCTAAACCCATGACTGAGCTACTTAAGAAAGAGGTTAAATTCCGTTGGGACGACAAGTGTGATGAAGTGTTCCACACCTTGAGAAAACTTCTAACAACCGCTCCAGTGCTAGCTCAACCAGATAATACCCAGCCTTTTGATGTCTATTGCGATGCCTCTGGAACTGGCCTTGGTTGTGTTCTTATGCAAAACAACCAGGTCATTGCCTATGCATCCCGAGCACTCCGAAATCACAAGCAAAACTACCCAACCCATGATCTTGAATTAGTAGCAGTTATTCATGCTCTCAAGATCTGGAGACATCATCTTATGGGCGCCAAGTGTAACATTTACACTAACCATAAGAGCCTCAAATATATCTTCATGCAAGGTGACCTGAATATGAGGCAAAGGCGTTGGTTAGAACTGATCAAAGACTACGATCTTGAGGTACACTACCATCCTGGCAAGGCCAATGTGGTTGCGGATGCACTTAGCCGCAAGGCACATTATCATTGCTTATCTATAGAAACTTTTAATGACACTCTCTGCCATCAGATGAGAAAATTCAATCTAGAGATCACCCCTCAAGGTAGTCTAAATCTATTATCTATCGAATCTACTCTTCAAGATAGAATCATCATGTCGCAATTACATGATGAAGGTATCAAAATTATCAAGCTAAAACTATCTCAGGGAGAAGCCAAATATAAGTGTTTCCACACAGATCATCAAGGAGTTCTATGGTTCAACAACCATATTGTTGTACCTAAAGATCCTCAACTTCGTAAACAAATCCTTGATGAAGCACATCTATCTAAATTCTCTATTCATCCTGGTAGTACCAAAATGTACCAAGATCTTCGATAAAATTTTTGGTGGACCAGAATGAAAAGAGAAATTACTAAATATGTATCCGAGTGTGATACGTGCTAGAGAGTCAAAGCCAATCATCTAAGAGCCTCTGGTACACTCCAACCTCTACCCATTCCATCATGGAAGTGGGAAGACATTAGTATGGATTTCATTGTCGGTCTTCCTAACACATCCTAAAAATATGATTCCATATGGGTGATCATTGATAGACTTACTAAAACTACTCATTTTTTTCCCGTGCATACCACTTATTCTGCTAAGAAGTATGCTGAAGTCTATCTTGATCAAATTATTTGGTTGCATGGTGTCCCTAAGACCATCATTTCTGATCGAGAGGCCCAATTCATTGAACGCTTCTGGGAACAACTGCAGTATGCTCTTGGAACTAAACTAATTCGAAGTTCTGCATATCATCCCCAGACTGATGGACAAACTGAGCGAGTCAACCAAATTCTTGAAGATATGATCCGAGCTTGTATTATTCACTATGGTGCAAGCTGGGAAAAGTGTCTTTCCTTGGCCGAATTCTCTTACAACAATAGCTATCAATCTAGTCTTCAGATGGCTCCCTTTGAAGCGTTATACGGTCGAAGATGTCGAACTCCTTTGAGTTGGTCTGAGACCGGCGAACGCAAAATCTTTGGACCAGACTTAGTTGTCGAAGCTGAAGATAAGGTCAAGGTTATTCAAGCCAAACTTAAGACAGCCCAGTCTAGATAGAAGAGTTATGCAGACCAAAGAAGAAAACCTCTGCAGTTCCAAGTAGGAGATTTTGTCTATCTCCGAGTATCTCCTACCAAAGGTGTTCAGCGTTTCGGCATAAAAGGTAAGTTAGCACCCTGATATGTCGGACCCTTCGAGATCCTTAAAGTCTGTGACCCAGTGGCTTACAGAATTTGCCTTCCATCTCAATTGGCTGCCATTCACGATGTCTTCCATATCTCTCAACTTAAGAAGTGTATCAAGGCACCTACAGAGATCGTTGAAACCCGTGCCATTAAGATTGAACCTAATCTAACTTACATCGAACAACCTATCCAAATCCTGGATACCAAAGAAAGAGTCACTAGAAGAAAAAAGATTAAGATATATAAAATCTTATGGGATCATCACACCGAAGAAGAAGCAACTTGGGAAACAGAATACTATCTTCAACGAAACTTCCCAACCTTCCTTCCAACCAATTCCCAAATCTAATTGTCTGATTCTATTCTACTTCAGAATCTCGGGATGAGATTCTTTTTAGGGGGAAAGGCTGTGACATTCAGGTAATTAGAAATATAGACACTAGATTTTAGTGTAAAAAGTGTATGCTTGCTATGGTGTATGTGTGTAGTACAAAGGAATAGGGGTATAATTGAAATTCTGTAAAATATAGGCCCTTTAGTGATAATTGGGTAAGAATGGGAGATAGCATCAAAACCTAGGAAAAATGTGACACTAGGTGTCAAATTTATATCACCATACAAAAGAAAGTGCAAAAGATAGGTTGAATTCTATGCAAAATGGGTCTTTGTGTGAAAACTGGGACCTAGATGTGATTAAAACAAAAATCATGGGTTCTTTTATGCAAAATCGTTGAAATATAAAAGTAACTTTCAAAGTTACTTAGAGCCAAAATGTAAGAATGCAAGTCATCATGACATCACATGAAAACTTGTAAACATACCCAAACTTACATCAAATCCATCTTGGTAAGGACAAAAGTAATTCAAATTCCACCTTTGCTCAAAATTTAACATGTAAAGTTACAAGCTTTGGCTTTTTGAACTTGAACCCTAACTCAAAGTTGTAGGGTTTGAAAAACTTTCCAACTTTCATTTTGGGCATTTCCTCATTAGACTTCTACATCAGTGGGAAATTTTAGTTTACCAAGAGGTCCCTAAGATTTCTGAAATTTTCAAACAAGACCCCCCGGACCCCCTCCCTCTCTTCTTCTTCCTCGGGCACGTGATCTGCTCTGCCCTCCTGCCGCCGGCGCAGTGCTTCGCCCCTGGCTGCCGCTCTGCCGTCACCGCCGCTCCACCTCCTGCTGGATCGACCTCCACGCGTCGTCCTCTCCCTTCCCCGGCCCTGTTCCGCTTCCCTGCTGCCCTCCTTCGCTCGCGCCACGCATTCCCGAGCCACCGCCGGCCGCCACACCCTCGCCGTTGTTGCCAGCTCCTGCTAGCACCCGTAGCACCGTTCCTGGTCTTAAAACATGCCCCACGACTACTCCGTGATCTTGTTTACTCGTTGCCGCACTTCCTTTCCACTGTATTTTCCTTTCCCCGAGCTCACTTCCTCACCGGACCTCCACCGCCCCCACTGCCCACCGTCGTCAGCCACCCTCTCTCCCTCTGAACCCCAATCCAGCACTGCTAGAGCACCGCAATGACCCACTAGTGCTCTCCAGCCCGTTCAATTTCATCCTCCCGCACCCAAGCCTCGTCTTCCACAGCTCCGGCCAGCACGAGCTCCGCCGCCGCCTTCTGCTCACCGTGGATAGGCCGTCTCAGCTAACCCTGCACCACGACAACCCCCCAGCCAGTTCCCTTGTGACCCCATGAAGCACTGCGACCCCTCAATTGATCCCCTAGTGCACCACACCTCTGCGACCCTCCTCGACCCCAATTGCCTCTACCCCGAGCTTCTCCACATCACCCTGAAGCTCCTCGACTACTTCCTCGCCACCCCCGACCACCGAAGCACCGCTCCCGCCGTTCATCTCCGCCGTCGGCCGCACTGCCCTCGTCGCGCCGCCGCAGCAAGCCACCCCGACCCAATACCGACCGCCCCCAGGTGCGCGAGAACTCAGTGATGCTTTCCCACCCCTCCACCCTCGCCGCCGGTGGTCGCCGTCGCCGGAACAGGCCGGTCAAATCCCTACCTCCCCCTCTGACCCCAGCTAAGGATCACGGGTTGGAAGACTCGAAAGCCCAGGGGGCTATCTGCAAAGCCTGTGACTTATAGGAATAGTGCCCTAAGGACCCCCTTGTGTTATTTGTGCTGTCAACTCTAAAATTCCATATCAATTCAAGGAAAAATCATAAAAATGCAAACTAGAATTTGTTGGGTTCCTTATTCTAAGGTCTACAATTTTCCTTATGGATTGATTTTCAGTTTCTAAGTAGTTTGTGCTCTAATTTAAATTCTAAGTTTAAGTAGTCGTAGGCTAAGAAAATGCATAATAATTAGCAGAAAAATGGTAAAAATGTAAACTCAAATGTGTTAGTTTTGCTTTAACATGTAGGACTTAGGAAAAGTATTTAACCTATTGCTTATATAATACTTTTGTAATGTTTAGGTTTAAATTAAATAAAGCTTAAATGATTTAATGCATTTAATATGTGTAGTTCTAAATGCTCAAAAATCATGATATTATTTTGAAATGTTGGATTTGAGTGGTGTAATCCATACACAAAAAGCTAGGATAAAGTCTTACATGTGCATATAGATCTAAATACTACCTACATAAGTTAGCTTTATTATTAATTATCCTTATAAACACAATTCCTATAGAAATAAAATCCTAATAAATTGACAATAATTTGAATATAACTTAATCTATAATTGATAGAAATTTCAACCCAATGCTATAGTAATTTATTTTGACATGTTGCCTAATGACGCTAATTAAGTTAATATACACCCGATAAATGACTGCCAAGTAGAAAAATAAATGATATGAGTAATAAGTAAATTATATTTTTGTTGGATTGCAACTTTATCGTGAAATAAAATAAAAGTATATGTATCCCTTAAATTATAACTTTGCATATCATATAGACTCGACGACTCTCGCCGACGGAGACTACGAACTAAACCCAGAACAAGAAGTAGAGCTTTCTGAAGACCCCGGGAACACTGTCGGAAATCTAACTGAAGCTCCGAACCAAAGTTCGGAAAACTTTGATACTCCTGCCCCCAACCCCACTCAAGAAGGCAAGCCCCGGACATAACCCCTACTTTATTTACACTGCAATCTATATTATTTCTACCTATCTATGCATTACGTTCTTAGGAGTTGTATGAAAAACTCTAGTTACATTTTCCTAGGAACCAGTGTATTGAATACTAGCACATGAGTCCGAATAGCCGCTCTGCTAATAGGACCGGTAAAAGTCGAGTGATTTCCTGTCACTCGCGCGATATATGAATCACGATAAGGATGATGGACGGGACTTATGTGAGGTATCATGGTTGACATGATGCCCCGTCTGTGTTGGTGAATTTGATAAGGTCGCAGTGTGTGGTAGCGGTGGTTAAGCGTTTGAAAGTAGTAGCCACATGCCGCGAAATATGGTAAGCGGTAAGCCAAGTAACCAATCGGCCCGAGGAGTGGACATACCTCCCACCACTCGTATTTGGTTTTTCCTGTTACTTGATTCGACGTGTGGGAATACGTGTTGCAGGGCAATCAGGAGTATGGCTGTGTAGTCGCTCTACAGGCATACGTCCTGCAAATTGGATGTGCGTATGGTCCTGCAGTCGGTTGTGGTGGCTCTGATCCATGAGTCGGAATGAAAGGCAAACGGTTGCTTCGGAACGATCTCTGAAAGTTCCAAGCGTGTGAGTTAGGTTTACCCTTGCAAGGCTGAAATTCAATTTAGGAATCATCCGTTTCTCGCGGAAATTGAGACTGCTTGATCCCTTTGCCACATAGAGTAACAAGAGTAACTTTATGATTATCAAAGATGATGTTTGGCTAAAGACTCTACCATGCTTGAATAGCTATAGGTGCTTATCTAGAATGAATAATCACATAGAACTTAAAGCTAAAAGTTGAAATTAAGGATCTACTCTTTGTTGCTTTTCAGCTGAAAACTTTACCCAAAACCCGAAAAGCCGTCATAAGTCTAGTTATATGACGAAGTATACCATGAACGGGTAAGCTTTGCTGAGTATTAGAATACTCAGTCTTGCCTTGTGAAATTTTTGTTCAGGTAATCCCCCTAACGACCCTGCTCTGCCTATGCCATGGCCTTACCCGCTGCCCGATGGTTGGTCCGTGGAGTGGGACCCGTCCCCGGCCAACACAGATCCCTCTGAATGATATCATGCTAGGGCTAGCATGATATCTGAACTGGCGACGTGTACAGTGCCCGTGTTAAAACTCCGCTGCCATGACTTGAAACTTAAAACTGTTTTGTAATAATTTTCATCAGTTGGGAACTGATGTTACTTTTAAACACTCATGTAATATATCTGCCTGTGCTCTAAAATGTGATGGCAATTGTATCTCTGGACTCGCCTTCATGCGAGGTACCTTGTTTGATCCTGCATTCGGTGGTTTATCAGGACGTTACCCGACAGGCCAAGGGATTATACCGTTTGAAGCACGTTGGAGCCCTCAAGAGTGGACTCGTGTACTTGAGCCGGTGTAATTCAGGTTGGTTCTGCCACACGCTCAAAAGCATTCACCAGGCTCTCAGAGTGTCGATGCAGTGAGTGGGCCACCATGTAGTTTAGTTCCTAGCGCAAAGCTCTAGTACAATCTTCTGAAGGGGTGGACAGGTCCATGTCATCAAGAGCGCCTTCAGGTGAAAACCCCTTCCACCTAACGCCGTGGTGGCGGGTCTTCTCGAAAGAGAAGATGAGATCGGCTTCGAAGAGAGCTTTGATCTTGTCGTATTTCTGCTTGTGCTCAGCAAGCAGCTCCTCGTACGTGATCGGATCCTCCCTCATCATCCCGTCAGTAGAAGTCGATGTAGTTGATGAAGATGGTCCCACTGGGCGTGCCAGAATGTGTTGTCGGTCAAAACCCATCGGCGAGCAGCGACAGACAACACGAGGAGCCGGGAGGCTCCCAGGACTGCTGGTGGGCCCCGGTCCCTCGGTCAACGGCCTAGGATCCGGCACACGACCTGGCATCTGGGTCGCTAGGCGTGCCACCTAACCTTGTATCTGATCAGGAAGGTGTAGAAGTGATTTATGTTAGTTTCTTGCATGCACAGACACGTGTAAACATTAGTCTGAGCCGTGATCGGCTCATCAGATAATTCCCGATATCGGCTATAAAGAGCCGATTGTGTCCAGTATCAAATCGGATCTATGTATTTGAATAAAGCGCGCATATCCGATGGTAATATAAAACTTGCTCTGTAATTAATAAGCTAATCCAACTTGCGACGGTTAAAGCTTTCACCATATAACCGGAACATCCTACACATAATTGAGGCTAACAGATATGAAAGATAACAGAATAGCAACCTAAACAGAGGTCTAAAAACCAACAGAAAGCCGATTCCCAAAACAATCCCTCTTTAGACTGATAAAAAGCATCAAGCGTACTGCCGGAATGTTCAATCCATTTGAAGGGCCTAATCATGCAGATGTTAAGCTAAACCTTCGATGAACAAAGACAAACCATAACAGATTGGATCTACTAATCAAAAACTGAGCAAGGTGCTGCCCTTACACCCGAGATCAGGCACAAGGACAGCTAAACGTTCACAGGTAACAAACGATGCATGAATAAAGCATGAAAGAACCGATGCTACTCCATAAATGCCAAGATAACTAGTGCTACTCGCCATCAACAATTTTTCAGCACGAGAAATACAAAGGTAGATAGGCAGAAACGATGCTGCCCGCACGGCACTTACCCAAAGAACTCTAGAACAGGGATGGCAATGCGCCGAGAGTTGTTTGCGAATGATTGATTGTTCTTCATTCGTAGTCCAAGGTATATATTTATAGTCCGGAAACTTGCCTTCCCTAACCAATCCTAACTGACTATGATATGAATCCTGGCTATCTCTATCTAAACTATTTTAAACGCACACACCTATCTAGATACATGGCCAATCCTGGCCTCAAACGCCCGCGCAGGGGCCGATTCGCAAGCCCACTGTGATTATCTTTTGAGCCCATCTAGCTTTGCGGCCCACCTTCTGGCCCAGCCAAATTATGGCGATAACAACCTTGGGTTTCTAAAAAGCTAAACAAAGATCCATAACATGAAATTAGGTATAAAAGAGCATGAACAGTATAAAACAACCTATCAAAATCAACCTTTCAAGCAAATGAATATGTGTATATGCATATATGCATATACATATGAACCTTTGGAAACAAACCCTTGCAACTTTAAAAATTTAATGGCACATCTATCATAACAAGAGCAACAAAAATCTAGTTGAACTCAAGGGATAAAAGTGCAAAAATTCACATGAAATGACATGTCTTTTAAACACTAGTTTTTAGAAATTCAAAATAATTTTTTATACATTGCTCAAATGAACATAGTCATAAAAGCAAAAATGTATATCTTGAAAAGTTGAACAAAAATGGTATTCAAATATTTTTGATTTGACCTTGGGAGGAATGTGGTTTAGCTCCTTTTCACATAGGCCTCCGCAATTTTTGCTTCTCGCGCACAAGTCCCATCACCTTGTCCCTCCTCTCTCCTCCCTCTGCCCTGTACTATCGCCAGTAGGCCAACTGGCCGGCGCACCCCAGCGCAACTGAGCCGCCCAGCCATGTAGACTCGCCAACACCCTGGAGATCTCCCGCCTGCCCACAAAATCTCGCTCTCCCCCTCAGGAAGACATGCTTAGAGCCTGTGTCATTCATTATGACAAGATTTGGGACCAATGCTTATCTTTTTAGCAGATTTCTCATATAACAACAGCTATCACGCAAGTCTAAAAATGGCACCCTTCGAGGCATTGTATGGTCGAAGGTGTCGAACTCCATTGAGCTGGTCACAAACTGGAGAGCGCAAAATCTTTGGACCCAACTTGCTAGTCGAGGCAGAAGAAAAAGTGAAAGTTATCCAAGAAAATCTTAATGCAGCCCAATCTAGACAAAAGAGCTATTTTGACAAGAGGAGAAAACCCTTGAAATTCAACGTTGGTGATCATGTCTACCTTCAGGTTTCACCAACCAAGGGTCTGCAACAATTTGGAGTAAAAGGAAAGTTAGCCCCTCGTTATATTGGTCCGTATGAAATCATTGAAGAATGTGGAACCATGGCCTATAGAGTGCGACTTCCTTTGCAACTTGCAGCCATTCATGATGTTTTTCATATCTCTCAACTAAAGAAATGTGTCAGGGTTCCTGCTGAAATTGTTGAGCAAAAAGATATCAAGGTGGAACCAGACCTCTCTTATGTTGAGCAACCCATCAAAATCCTTGACCAGAAGGAAAGAAGTACCCAAAGGGTGGTAATAAAATGTATAAATCTTAGTGGAACAATCACACTGAAGAAGAAGACGCATGGGAAACTGAAAATGATCTCAATAAAAATTTTGCTGGTTTTCTTGGTTCCATCCAAGGTACACACTTTCCGCACTTACTTATTTATCCGAATCTCGGGATGAGATTCCTCTTAAGGGGGGTTGGCTGTGACACCCTGGGTGTCTAAAAGGCTAAACAAAGATCCATAACATGAAATCAGGCATAAAAGAGAAAGAACAGTACAAAACAACCTATCAAAATCTACCTTTCAAGCAAATGAATATGTTATACATATGAACCTTTCCAAACAAACTCTTGTAACTTTCAAAGTTGATCACAATGACTCTAAAAATTTAATGGCACATCTATCATAACAAGGGCAACAAAAGTCTAGTTGAACTCAAGGGATAAAAGTGCAAATATTCACATGAAATGACATCTCTTTTAAATGCTAGTTTTTGGAAATTCAAAATAGCTTTTTATACATTGCTCAAATGGACATAGTCATAAAAGGGAAAATGTATATCTTGAAAAGTTTAACAAAAATTATATTCAAATATTTTTTATTTGACCTTAGGAGGAATGAGTTTTAGCTCCTTTTGCTCCTAGGCCCCTGCTATTTTTGCTTCTCGCACACAAGTCCCATCACCTTCTCCCTCCTCTCTCCTCCCTCCTCTCTTCTCCCTCTACCCTGTCCCATCGCTGGCAGGCCAGCTGACCGGCGCAACCGAGCTGCCTGGCCATGTGGACTCGCCAACACCCTGGAGATCTCTCGCTGGCCCACAAAATCTCGTCTCCCCCTCAGGAAGCCTCCACGCGGCAGCATTATCCTGCCGCGGGCGCTGCTGGCACCACGGCGAGCCTCGCCGGCGACAGCGAGGCAGCCGCGGCCCCAATTTTGTCCCCTAGTCATGCCTTCCCTAGCAGCTCGTGCCCAGGCCGCCATTCTCCCTTTCGCGCCTATAAAACCCGACCCGAGGCCCCCTGAGCTCACCGCCCCAACCCAACTATGGCGAGTTGCCACCCACGCGTGAATGCACCTGTGACATTTAGGTAATTAGAAATATAGACACTAGATTTTAGTGTGAAAAGTGTATGCTCGCTATGGTGTATGCGTGTAGTACAAAGGAATAGGGGTATAATTATGATTCTGTAAAATATAGGTCCTTTAGTGTTAATTGGGTAAAATGGGAGATAGCATCAAAATCTAGGAAAAATATAACACTAGGTGTCAAATTTATATCACCATAGGAAAGAAAATGCAATAGATAGATTAAATCCTAAGAAAAATAGGTCTTTATGTGAAAGCAGGGACCTAAATATAATTAATGCAAAAATATGGGTCCTCTTATGCAAATTATGGAAGTATAAGAGTAACTCTCAGAATTTACTTAAGGGCTAAAATGCAAGAATACAAGTCATCATGACATCCCATGAAAACTTACAAATGTATCCAAAATTACATCAAATCCATCTTGGTGAGGACAAAAGTAATTCAAATTCCACCTTTGCTGAAAAACTCTCCAACTTTCATTTTGGGCATTTCCTTATTAGACCTCTACATCAGTGGGAAATTTTAGTTTACTGAGAGGTCCCTGAAATTCTTGAGATTTCCAAACAGGTCCCCCGGACCCCCCCCCCTCTCTCTTTTTCTTCCTCGAGCACGTGCTCCTTTGCTCTGCTCCTCCTACCGCCGGCGCAATGCCCCGCCCCTGGCCGCCGCTCTGCCGCAGCCGCCGCGCCACCTCCTGCTGGAAGACTTCCACGCGTCGTTCTCCTCCTGCCCCGGCCCTATTCCCCTCCCCTGCTGCCCTCCCACGCGCGCGCCACGCATTCCCGAGCCACCACTGGCCGCCACGCCCTCGCCGTCATTGCCAGCTCCTATTTGCACCCGCAGCACCACTCCTGGCCTTAACACACGCTCCACGTCAGCTCAGTGATCTTGTTTACTCGCTGCCGTCCTTCTTTTCCACAGCATTTCCCTTTCCCGAGCTTATCTCCCTCATCGGACCTCCGCCGCCACCACTGCCCACCGTCGTCAGCCGCCCTCGCTCCCTCTGAACCCCAATCCAGCATTGCTAGAGCACCACCGTGACCCCCTGGTGCTCTCCAGCCCGATCAATTTCACTCTCCCACATCCAAGCCTCGTCTTCCGCAGCTTCGGCCAGCATGAGTTCCGCCGCCACCTCCTGCTCACCGTGGGCAGTCCACTCCGAGCCCTCCCGCACTACGACAACAACTCAGGTAGACTCCACTCGACCCCGTGAAGCTTTACGACCTCCCAATTGAATCCCTAGTGCACCACACCGGCTCCCCGACGAGTGCCGGCGATCTCCACCCGCCACCGCTTTCTGTTCGCCATGGAGCACCCTTCTCCGGCCCCCCACGACCCCAATTGGTCCCACACCGAGCTTCCCTACACTGTCTAGAAGCTCCCCGACCTCTTCCTCACCACCCCCGACCACCGGAGCGTCGTTCTCGCACTGTCCTCGCCGCGCCGCCGTTACAAGCTACCCTGACCCGATCTCGACCGCCCCTAGATGCGCGAGAACTCAGTGATGCTTCCCCACCCCTCCACCCTCGCCGCCGGCGATCGCCATCGCCGGAATAGGCCGGTCAAACCCCTGTCTCCCCTTCTGACCACGGCTAAGGACCACGAGTTGAAAGACTCAAAAACTCAGGGGGCTGTCTGCAAAGCCAAGACACATGTGAATAGTGCCAGAAGTGTGGCAGAACCAACCTGAATTATACCGGCTCAAGTACGTGAGTCCAATCCCGAGGGCTCCAACGTGCTTCAAACGGTATAATCCTTTGGCCTGTCGGGTAACGTCCCGATAAACCACCGATACACAGGATTAAATAAGGTTACCTCACGCGAAGGTGAGTCCAGAGATACAATCACCATCACATTTTACATCATAGAGAATTACATAACAAGAGTTTCCAAGAGAAGTATGAAGTTTCAAATCTAGAGAAAAGATTACAAACCATTAAAGCTATGGTTTTTGGCAGCGGAAAACATACACGACGATTACAACACGTCGTTAAGACAGATGTCATGCTAAGCCCAGGCACGACATCACTCGGTATCACCAGTGTTGGCCGGGGACGGATCCCACTCCACGGACCAACACTCTGGAAGAGCACAGGGCCAAGGCAAGGGAAGAGTAGAATCTTCAAGGACTATACCTGAAAAACATAAAACTAGCAAGACTGAGTATACTAATACTCAGCAAGGCTTACCCGGGATTGGGTATACTTTAGCCCATAACTAGACTCATGAAAGCTTGTAATGGTTCCGGGTTTAGTTTTAGCTGAAAAGCAACTAAGAATATAATCTATTTTCAAGTTTTAGCTTTCAGATTCTAGTTTGATTAGCCATTCTAGGTAAGCACCTATACTAAACAAGCAATGTAGATATTATCATCCATCAAGATTATTCCTTCAACAATTACACTTTTTACTCGATGTGGTAAAAGGGATAAGCAGTCTCATTCATCGTGAGAGGCGGACGATTCTTGAATCGAGATTCAACCTTGCAAGGTAACCCTAACACACACGCTTGGAACATCCAAAGATCGTTCCGAAGCAACCGTTTACCTTTCATTCCGAGTTGTGGAACAGGCCACCACAAGCGACTTGCAGGACCGTACGCACACCCTATATGTGCAGGACATACGTCTGTAGCGCGACTACAAAACCCGTATTCCTGTCTGCCATGCAGAACGTACTCCCACAGGTCGGTGCGTGAAAAGAACCAAATTAATCGAGTGGTGGAAGGTATGTCCACTTGCCGGGCCGATTGGTTACTAGGCTTACCGCTTTACCATATTTCGCGGCATGTGGCTAGTACTGTTCAAACGCTTAGCCACCACTACCACACATATCGACCTTAACCACTTTTAACGAAACAGACAGGGTAAACTTCCAGGTCATGATACAGCGCATGACCCTGTCCGTCATCCTTATAGTGGTTGCAGGAATGTAAACATGCAACTCCTATATCGCGCGAGTGACAGGAAATCACTCGACTTCTACCGGTCCTATTAGCGGAGCAACTATCCGATAAGGACTCGGAAGCATTACATTGGATTCCTAGGATTCATGCATCTAGGGTTTCACTTCAATTCCTAGACTTAATGCAAAATATAATATAGATAGACATAGATTGCAGTGTAAATAAAGTAATGGGATATGTCCGGGGCTTGCCTTTACTGGTGGGGCTGAAGTCAGAAATGTCAATATCTTCCGAACTTTGGTTCGGGGCTTCAGTTGATCTCATGGTGACGTTCATTTGGTCTTCAGGAACATCCTCCGTAGACTCCGGGGAGATCTCGTAGGTACCGTTGTCGAAAGTAATCGTATCTACATGTAATGCGACATTACATTCAAAGTGTGTATATAAAACTATCTTACTTCACAATAAAGTTGCAATCCAACACTCATTTAACATACCACTCATATAACAACCAAAAAGATCTGAACTAAACCTAAACAGAGCTATAGGGGAACAACTAATAGAATCAGCTACTTGTTGAGGGTTACAACAGAGCCGATTGGAAACAGCGAGGGTTTAGCCGATTGAGGAGTGCATCGGGTTTCTAGACAATCGATGAAAGCATCGATTACCTCAGCAGAGGGGGATTTCTAAAGCAGTCGTGTTTTAATTGAGATGTGCTTAAGTGTTATTCTAGGTAACTAGTGTGGTTATATCGACTCGATTACGTCAGCACAACTATTGAGTGACGTACAGCCGATTGGAGTGTGGTTGAGGGTATATGACCAATAGAGATATAGCCGACATCTCAGTCAATAAATCGACTGATAGAAGTGTGTGGATAAGGATGGGGAAACTAAGGATCGATCGGCCATATTTGACCGATACGGAAAACGACTAGAATCGGCTTGGATCGGCCGATAGCAAGAACCTAAGATTGTGTGTGTCTCTCCGATACATCGACTATGTGCAGTCGATGTAGGATAGAACAAAAGAATTGTATCGGCAGTAGCCGATACTAGAAAGGTAACAACCGTATCAGCTAACCAGCCGATGGTAGAAGTATCGACTGACCGCTGTTACACAGGAACATCATAGACTTAAGGATACGGATGCTTAGCGGCTGAACCAAAAGCTGATGTTGAAACGCAGCTGCAGAGATGTATCAGCTAAGCAACAGAGACACAAGAACTAACGGGGATCCTTATACGACAAGGAACTTAAAGAAACAGCAATCAAGACAAGGGCAAAGGCATGGGTACTCATGTGGAAAGGGTTACTAATCATCACACAGATCTACCACAAAAATACTTTGCATCACATCGTTTTGGCATACAAGTTGTAATACATACTTTTAGGTAAATTGATTTAACACCACTAAATTATAAGCTAATACTACCAGACTTATCAACAATGCAAAATGAACAACATTTTATTTACCAATCATATCATTCATTCTTTTACGGGGCAATCATTTATCGAGTATTAAGTAAACCATCTAGTTACATTAAGTAACATGGTCGTTTACGCCAAACATTTAAATTAACTACATTAAGTAGCATGTTTGGTTATCTTACTTAATCACACTAATTACATTCGATAACTTTATTTATTTGACTAACTAATTATCTTTAATAACTCTAGGTTATCATTAATTATGGACCTACTTTGATTAATTAGGAATATAGTATTATTATATCAAGTTCTATTTATTCCAGTTGTCCTACACCTGGTCATGAGTTGAGAATTTGTGAACATATTACACTACTCAAGAATAACACCTCAAAATATTCTCATAATTTTTCATGAACTAGAGCTATTGTTCATGAATTTTCTTTGAAAATAAGCATAACTTCATAATTTAGTGTATAACCTAATATTAAGCCTAATATTTTTACTATGGGTTACGCATGCGAAAAGGAAGTTAGAGTATAAATTTCAGATATAAATATTAATAGAAACCTCCTTAATAAAATCTAAGCATTGCATCACATGCAACCTAAGTTCCAAAAATCAGCCACAACACATGCACATAACACGAGATACAATTAAAACACTCAATTCCTAGTATTTAATTTACATCAAAAACTACACACATACAGCTTAAACTTTCTATATAAAAGTAGTCGAGGATAACTTAAGAATTCAAACAAAACTAGTTTGGTATTTTTATGATTTTTCTACAATTTTCTACGAATTTTACAAGTTAGCTGCTTTGCACACATGAAATAATAAAAGAGTTTTGCAGAGAGGCTCTCGGTTTCTCACCGGCGGTGATGGCAGCTTGCAGGTTAGCTTGTCAGGAACAGCGGCGCCGTGGCCGCAGCTCATCTGCCGCCCGCGCCGGGCCTTGGCGACACACGACGCCATGCACACACAACTGCTGCTGGTGCGCTCGTTCATGCAAGAGCATGCACGCACGCAGCACACACACACACGTATACCTAACATGCTAACAAAAACGCAACTCACACACACTAACAGACGCACGCACACTGCTAACACTCCCATGTCCAAATTATTGCTAACAAAACAGAGGGGGAAAAAGAGCAGGTAGAGGTGCTAGGATGCCGGGGTGCTTGCGGCTGCATGCCCTGCTCTGATTTGCTTTGCTCGGTGAAGAGAAAATCAGAGACAGGGAGAGAGAAAGAAAAAGAGCTGCGTGGTCTGCTCGGCTTGGCTTGAGCAGGACAAGGAAGAAAAGAAGGGGAAGTAAACAGCACTGGGAGAGGATAAGGCCACGGTGGAGTTAATGGCCATGCGTGCGTGACGCTGCCAGCTCGCTCGGGCTCGCCTGCATCTCGCTCGGGCTCGCCTGCATCTCGCGCCTCGCGCCTCTGCTCGCCCGCGCGTCCGCGAGCTACCGCCTGCCCGCCAGCGTCTCGCTTCCCAGCCGAGCTGCCGCTTGCTGCACGCCTGCGCATGCCTGCTCGGCCCACCTGCAGAGCGCCCGCACCAGCGCTGCCTCCCGCTCACTCCGCGTCCGCGCGCAGGGCCGCGCCGTCCTGGGCCCGCTTGCGCTGGCGCCCCCGCCTGGAAGCTGCTGCCTGTGCTGACTGGTTGGAGGAGAGGAAAAACGGGAGAGAGACAGGGAAAGGAGCGCTGCCAGTAGAAGGAAGAAGAAGTTAAATACAAGAAGAACAGAGAGACAGAGCTAAAGGAGATAGGGATGGAGACCAAGGGAACAGCGCCAGCAGTGGATTTTATGGAGACAGCAGGAGGCGCCAGGGATAACGAAACAGAGGAGAAGGATGAACAGATTTCTCCAAGGACTTATGCGTAATTTCAGAAAACTGCAGGGACTTGTTTATAAAGTAAAATTTTCCATCAATCTAAAACCCGAATGAAGAAATGCCCAAAATAAAAGTTGGAGAGTTTTTCAAACTCTGCAACATTGCTTTAGGGTTCAAATTCAAAAACTCAAATCTTACATTTTTACACGTGAACTTTTGAATAAAAGTCGGATTTGAATGGCTTTTGTTCTAAAAGTGTAATTTTATAAAATTCAGGACTTAAATGCAAGTATTTATGACATGTCATAATGACGGGATAGACTCGTCATAATGGTTGGATAGACATGTCATGATGACTTGCACTTTTTACACTTTAGTCCTGAGTAATTTTTGAAAGTTACTTTTGTAATTCAAATACTTGCATAAAAGGTCTTGTAGTTTTATAAAATTACATAAATACCCTTATTTTCACCTCTTTACCCAAAATTTTTACACACTTCAATATACACGTTTCCAATGAAACTTTTGGATAAATAAATATATATATATATTTTTTACAAGACATTAAGTAAGATAAATATATTTCACCTATTTTGAAATTACCCTTATCCAGGTACATTTTGCAAAAACAACCCTAAGTTTTTTTTTCTGTAATTACAAAAATACCCTTTTTTTACTTGCACTTTTAAATTTTCAAAAGTTTCACATAAACGTACACAAGCTTTACACTTAACAAACACATATTTCACACTAACAAAATATAGGTCTAGCATTACAAGTATACGAACTGTCACAAGAAGGACCCCCTTGTGTTATTTGTGCTGTCAACTTTGAAATTCCATATCCATCCAAGGAAAAATCATAAAAATGCAAAATAAAATTTGTTGGAATCTTCATTTTAAGATCTACAACTTTCCTTATAGATTGACTTTCAGTTTCTAAGTGGTTTGTGCTCTAATTTAAATGCTAAGTTTGGTTAGTTGTAGGCTAAGGAAATGTATAGTAATTAGCAGAAAAATGGTAAAAATGTGAAACCAATTGTGTTAATCTTGTTTTGACATGTAGTACTTAGGAAAAATAATTAACCTACTATTTGTGTAATATTTTCATAATGTGTGAGTTTAATTATGAATAATACCTATTTAACCTTGTATATTTAATATCTGTAGTTTTAAATGTTCAAAAATCATGAAAATATTTTGAGGTATTGTTCTTGAGTAGAGTAACCTGTCCCTAAAATTCTCAACCTAGGATCAGGTGTAAAACAACTAGAACAAATAAAATATTCTATGATAATGTTATACTCTTATCCAAATAAATTAAGTCCATAGCTAAATAATAACCTAGGGTTAGTATAAATAATTATCAAAGTAAATAGATAAAGTTATTAATAATTAGTTTAAATATTTAAAACTAACTCAACCTGTTACCTCATGCCATTAGTCAAATATTTAGGGTAACCAACCCTGTTACTTAATATAATTAGGTAAAATAGTTGATACCCGATAAATGACTGCCCAGTAGAGAAATAAATGATATGTGTAAAAAGTAAATTATACTTTCATTGGATTGCAACGTGATCATGAAGTAAAATAAAAGAATATGCATTCCTTAACTTATAACTTTGCATATCATGTAGACGTGACTACTCTCGCCGACGGTGACTACGAGCTAATCCCGGAACAAGGAGTGGAATCAGCTGAAGACCCCGGAAACGCCATCGAAGATCTAACTGAAGCTCCGAACCAAAGTTCGGAAAACCTTGACACTCCTACCCCCAACCCCACTCAAGAAGGCAATCCCCAGACATAACCCCTACTTTATTGAGAAAATTCCCTGCAAGGCCTTCAAACAAATCACGCTTCCTTCTATGGCCCTGGAAAACTGAAACGCCCTTCTCTAGCCTCCTTTTTATTTTCGTTCTCTTCCATGGCCCTCCCATTAGATCTGTTAGCCCAATCTGTTAGGGTTTAAGGTTTGAGCTGAGAAGCCAAAATTCTTGGACTAAACTACCCCTGCCACTCCCACATACACACCCGACCCCATCTCCCCCATCCTATCCCGTGAGCCCCTCGTCCTCTCCCGTGGCCTCCAGGTGCGCGCGGAGGAGCAGCTTCCCAGGGGCGCGGCGCGTGGAGGGGCGGCGCCCAGGGGCGCGGTGCGCGGAGGGGCCGGGGTCCCCTGCCCAGGGGCGCGGCGCGCGGAGGGCTCCCCAGGGGCCCACGCAGAGGAGGCCCACCCCCAGGGCTGCGCACGCGGCGGAGGCGCCAAGGGGCGCGCGTGCGCAACGCCTCGCGGCGGCTGCGTGCCTCCCGCCGCAGGTGCGCAGGAGCAGGCGCGCAACAGCTCACGCGTGCAGGAGCTCGGCGACAGCCTTTTTGGCAAGGTAAATCTCCTCTATTCGTGACAGATCTGCATGCGTTTTCTAGGGTTTAGGAAAGATTAGTATTGCTCATGTGTGTAGGATAATATAATAGACAGGATGGATCCAAAATCAACTTATTTGTTGGAAATTAAGCTTCTTGGCAATCCAAAAAAGGTCAGAAAGGATGTCCGTTGTTTTTGCTTTGACAAGGTTGTTGACAGTGATACAACAAATTTGAAAGACTTGGTCGATGAGATCACAGATATGTATCCACCAGGTTATCTAGAAGTAGCACATGTTCAGTACAACGATGCAGATTTGAAAAGCTTCCCAGTAGTTAATACCGACCAAGAGTTGATGTTAATGTTTCATAAACATATTGACAGCAAGGTCGTGCACATGTTCATTGCATATAGTGATCCATCAGGATGCTATGAGCCTATCATTGAGTGGGAGGGTTATCCTAGTAATAGCAATCAATTTTCTGAGCCTGAGCCAACCATACCTAGCAGCAGCACACAAGCAAATGAGGAAACTTCTACAGAAAACCCAATCACCGGGAATGAACATGTTGGTGTTGATGAGGAGGGTCTGTATCTAAGGATCAAACATGTACTTGATCTCACTGTCGTTGCTTGTAACAAAAAACAGGACTATATTCCCGAGGATGAGGATGAGGATGAGGATGAGGTTAGTGAGGATGATGAGGAGTTTGTTGGAGCAGCTCATGGGGAACCCATTACCTATGACAAAGAAGACCCTCCAATGATAGTAGGCTCCAATTATCCGAATATGTATGAATTCAAGGTGGCACTATCTCAGCATGCAATCACATATGAATTTGAGTATAATACTGTCAAGAGTGCATCGCATAGATGCACGGTATATTGTTCAAGGAAAGTTGAAGATAAGTGTCCCTGGAGGCTGCATGCTTCATCTACGAGCAGGAGCTGCACTGTAGTGGTAAGAAAGAATTAATATGTTTTTCCCCCTTTGTGCATGTTCATTTTTATTTGACAATGATATTTATTTGACCAAGCCATATTGTTGCAGGTGAAAAAGAATCAATTTGCTCATAGCTGCTCAAGCAGTCAAAGGAGTACGAAAGTGAAGAATGCAACCAAATTTTGGATATGCGAGAAGGTCAAGGATTGGCTCATTGCAGATCCTTATATTGGAGCAAAAGCATTGCAGAAGAAGCTTAAAGAGCACTACAAGGTGAAGATCAATTACAAGAGAGTTTATGCGGGTAAGGAACTAGCAACATAACAACTCTTTGGTGATTGGAATAACAGCTTTGATAATCTGTTTCGGTTCAAGGCACAAATTGAGAAGTCTTGTCCGGGTAGTTCAGTAATTATTGATCATTACACAATCAATGGCAAGATCAGATTTAGAAGATTGTTCTTTGCTTTGAAACCTTGCATAGAGGGGTTCCTAAATGGCTGCAGGCCATACTTGGCAATTGATAGCACCTTTTTAACTGGCAAGTACAAGGGACAGTTTGCTAGTGCCACCGCTATTGACGGCCATAATTGGATGTATCCAGTATGTGTCGGTGTTTTTGCTTCTGAAGATAATGAAAATTGGATCTGGTTCATGGAAAACCTTAGGCAAGCCATTGGATCACCAAGGGGGTTAGCCATATGCACAGATGCAGGGCAGGCAGTGATGAATGGGGTAAAAACTATTTATCCAGAACTAGAACATAGGGAGTGCATGCATCACTTGGTTACCAACTTCAAGAAGAGGTATACTAGCAAAGTGTTTGATGAGAACCTTTGAGCAGCAGCTTACTCATGGGACCCGTACTTGTTTGAGAAGCATTGGGCTGCTATGGATAGAGAAAAACCTGCTGCAACTGCATATCTAAGAACTTGCCATACTAAGTTGTGGACACGGAGTTAATTCTCAACCATATGCAAGGTAGATTATGTGACCAACAACTTGGCTGAGTGTTTTAATAACTGGATTAAAGAGCACAAGGCCATGAATTTGGATGACTTGTTAGACAAGCTTAGGCAAATGCTCATGGTGAAATGGAACCACAGGAGGAAAATCTCTAGACAGTTCGAAGGCTTGATCCTGCCCCACATTATTAAGCATTTGAATGAGAAGAGTAGAGAACTAAACTTGGAGGTTATGGAATGCTCTGAACATGTTGCCGAAGTTACTGCATTGGGAGGTAGTGGCTTTAGGTTTGTGGTGAACTTACATGAGAAGACATGTTCTTGTAGACAATGGCAAATTTCTGGCATTCCTTGCAAACATGCTATTGCATTCATTACCTCACTTAGCAATGTGGATATGTATTACTCAGTTGAAAAATTTAGATTAGCTTATGCTCAACTAATCCCAGCTATGGAGGACAAGTCACAGTGGCCTCAGTCTTGCCATGGGTTTTTCATGCATCCACCTTTGTTAAAGGACACAGCTGGTAGGAGAAAGATAGAAAGATACAAAGGTTGTACGGAGAAGACAAAAAAAGGACAACACAAATGTCCTATCTGTAAAGGTTATGGGCATCACTGGCCAAGTTGCAAGAAGGGCAACCGAGAGGATATTGCAGCTCTGCTGGCTGTGAGGTAATAAACTATACTTTGTTTTAGTATTGGGCTAACATGAAACCAATTTCTAGACTAAAAATGACACCTTTGTTTACCCCATACTTCTGTAGAGGACCACCAAAGAAGAAGAGAAAGACTACCAAGGCATCAACTGAGGAAAGCATAGTACTTTTTGATGGTGAAGCACCAGCATCCTCTATGACTTTTCCACCAAGGTTCTCTCTTTCACAATCTTTTTATGTGCATCTTAATATTCATCTAATTGTCTCTCTTTGTTTCCAATAGACAAAGTGTGCAACCTACAACTAAGAAGAAAATTAGAAAAGGTACATTAGATTCTGAAGGCTTAATCAGGTAATATATGCTTCTAATTCTGATGTATTTTATTTTGCTGCAATCAGCCTTGAATACAAATCAGTCTTATTTTATCTACAACACTTGATAATTTTTATTTATTATACATATATAGATCCAAGTCAGCAGGTAGTGCAGGTAGTACAGACCAGCCTGAGCCCATTAGCTCTGAGTTTCCCATGGCTAGGGGAAATCCACTTGTTGCAGCCAAAGAAAAAAGGGAACAAGCTAGCTAACAAGGCTAAAGATAAAGGAAAGCTCATGAAGCCCAAAGCAAAGAAGCAAACTAAAGATAAAGGAAAGAAGAACGATGTGTCATTTGAAAGCCCTGCAATGGCCACAAGAAGCAGAAAAGTTGATTCTTGCAGCCCTGCAATGAGCACAAGAAGCAAAAGAAAGCTCAGTTTGTGATTTACCATATTCTGGACTTGTTGAACTCATTTTGTAGAGCTGTATTGAACATGCATGTCATGCAGTATCTATTGTTAGGTGTCTGAACCTACTGTCGGGTTTTATCCGGCTGCCCACCAAGGGGTATACCAAAGGTGGTAGGTTTTAGGTTGGGATGCGCCGAGATCAGGAACTCGAAGGTGCAGACAACACAAGATTTAGACAGGTTCAGGCCGCAATATGCGTAATGCCCTACGTCCTGTATGATGGTTTGTATTGCCTTGGTGTTGATCTAGTGATCTTATGTTTTGAGGGGGTCCCTGTCTGCCCTTATATATCCGGGGGGACAGGGTTACATGAATCCTAGTCTGATACTAACATAGAAATCGTACTCAAGTACAACTCGAGTAGTTTCCTTCTGTATCGACTAGTTCTACTCCGCATGCGGGTAGAATACAACATAAATGAGGTACAGGACACGTCCTATCCCCTAGTCCAATACGGACTCCTTGATGTACACAGCCCCGTGGCCCCGGGTCTGACAAGCCCCCGAGCTCTTCGTAGCTGAGTACTGCAGACTCTTCGAGTACTTCCGAAGCTGTCTTCGACTTCTTTCAAAGCTCCATCTTGATACTTCTCTTCGAGTACTCTTCTGACTGCATCGAAGCTATGAGGTGCTCATGCCCTGAATTTTTCTTTTATATGGGGTGCGATGAACAATCGCACTCCATATGGAGTAGCCCCCGAGCCTTAGGTTGAATCAAAGAATCAAGCTGAGGGTCAAACTAGCCTTAAATCTTTCCTTCAGATCCTTCGAGCACTGTCGAAAAATAAGTAGTCGATGCCACGTGTCTTACAGCCCCCGAGCTTTGAGTCCAAATCTTTTGGAAAAAAGGATCCCAAAGGTCGTGGCAAAAAATAAAGTCTAAAAAGAGGCAATTAGCAAAAATTAGACTCGAAACCCGAAAAACCTCTTTTTTCGGGACAACTAACCTAGAAAAAATGGTGAATCGGGTAACGGTCACAAAAATCTGCCAAAAAACCGCCTGTATCCAATTAATCCTTTTGCGCGACGCTTCATCTTACACACAGTAAACCACTGCCTGACCGCTGGGTATTTAACCTCGCGGTCAGTTAGGGTTTTTCCTGTGCCTTCAGATCTGACGCCGCCATCAGAGAAAAACAAAATCCCAATTAGAGTCTGACCTGCCCTAGCCCTTCCGCCACCCAGCATAGTCGAAGATCTTCGAGCCCACCGCCGCAGCCCCCGAGCCCTTGTGAAAACAAATCGTGGCTGCAAGGATTCGAAATGGCCCCGAAGAAAAACAACCAGAAGGACCTGAAAGAGGCGCAAGCAGCAACTGGAGAATGGGCAATTAGTAAGTGTTCTCGCCATAATTTAGCAAATTTGGTATTGGGGGGTCTGCTTCAGGAAAGGGATCTCATCAATTGGCGCCTTCCTCTTCGCGATCCATTTCCCATGGAAAATGTCGATGAAATCGTTTCTTTCTGCTCTTTTTCTGAACGGGGATTCGCCCTCCCCACTTGCTCCTTCTTCCGTGGTCTTCTCTACTTCTATGGGATTGAGCTGCAACACCTCAACCCCAATTCGATCTGCCATATCTCCATCTTCATTCATTTTTGTGAAGCTTTCCTCGGAATTGAACCACATTGGGCGCTTTTCCGCTATCTTTTCCGTGTGAAGCCCCAGCCCACCTCGAAAAATCCTTCTGCAATAGGGGGCGCTGGAATCCAGCTTAGGCAACACGCTAGTGACAAATACATATCATACAAATTTCCGTCAAATGTCCCTGGGTGGAAACAACACTGGTTCTACATTGCGAACCATGCCCCCCAACTCCCTGTGCGGTCCAGCAGGCCTCCTGTTCAGCGTAGCGAATGGACATTGGAGCCAAATGAAGCCGAGATGGACCAAGTCAAAGAACTGCTCGAGTTGATTGCCGCGCACAAAGAGACAGGGGTAACCGGGGCATCAGTGATGCTATCATTTTTCAAGCGCCGGGTCCAACCCATTCAGCAGCGCCATACTTTAGGATTCGAGTACTTGGGAACTGAAGACCCATCCCGTATGTGCACAGAAGAGCTTGGGGACGATGCTGCACTTATGCGCGTCAGGCGAATTCTAGTAGATGTGGATGCTGTCCCGTATGTTCCAGCAGGGTTTACAGCCCAGAATCGACCACCAGCAGTAAGTGTTCGACTTTTCGACTTCTTCCCTTGATCTGAAGAGTTAATACTAACTGATTGTCTTAATACAGGATTCATCAGCATTGTATCGGAGTTACCCGCCACACCCCGATCTGCCCCGGCCTTACCATACGCTGCCCAGCGCCGCCAAAGCACAGAAAGAACAAATTGCTGGTAGCGAATCAGCCACGGGCAGCCAGGAGGCTGGGGAGAGAGTGCAAGCCGACGACTCCTCCGGATCATCCGTGGACTGGTCAGACGACGCACCTCTCGTTCCCCGGCGACGTCGGGATATGAGGAAACGCAAAGCCAACGCCACTGACCTTGCCGAGTAAGTGTTTGTCGAACTATAAAAACTGTCGATTTGTTTCGCTGAACACTGATGACAACCCTGTCTTGCAGCCCCTCGTCTTCCTTGCCCGGCTCCCAGCGCCAAAAGGTAGCTAAAGTGCCCCCCACCAGAAAAGGTGCACCAGAAGCCGAGCCCATAGAGGTCGATAGGGCCGATCCATCACCTTCTGTCGCAGACGATGTAACTATCGCCATGGCAGGCACAAGGTCGGGGCAGCTCACGCCCTCGACTGAAACAGTGCCGCCGCCGGCAATAGGTGTCCCGGACATTGCCCTGCCAGAGCTGCCAGCCCCCTCATCCTATACACCAACTCCTCCAGCCACAAATACCGTGACAAGGAAGCCGTTGAAGCTGGTGTGGAGGAAACCGACAATGATCCGATCCCAGAGGTAAGTAATGCCTTGGACCTTGCCCTTAGCCATGTGTAAAAATCACAGTAAAAATGTTGTGCTGTTGTCTTGAGCAGATCAACAGCTGCAGTGACACCCGGACTCGAGTTGGCTCCACCAGCCTCCGAGCCGTCGCCTGGGCAACCCAACGCGCTGGAGCCAGCAGGGGGGGCAGATGTAATCATGCGTGACTCACCACTACCCGAGCTCCAGCACAGAACCCGAAGCCCCCGACAATGAGCAAGTCGAGGTCACCACTACCGGACCCGTCGGCGGTGCAGGTAAATGATCCCACTGCCTTCTGCCACAATCATTGCTATATTAATACTCGTCCTTTGCAGGGACCTCGCAGCCGTCAGCCTTGGAGGGTGCGGGTGCTTCTTGCGAGGCGCCCGGGTTGCCGACCCCTGTAGGGGAAAACACCGTTATACTCCAAGAGATGCACCTCCCGGGGGATGATCTGAACCGCCTGCGCCAAATGATCAAGGCGATCGACTCATTTGTTCTGGTAAATCTCAACTAGACCGCTGGTAACTGTATGAATAAGTCGATATCCTCTGACGCCCAAAAACATGTAGGACATGAACCAAAAAACTTCAACGAAGCTGGAAGAGTCCACCAGGCGTATCGACGAGCTGTTGCAGGAGCGAGCCGGCTTCGAGCAGAATATCATCGAGCTCCAAGGCCGACTCAAGGAACAGCGGAAAACCCATCAAGGTATGTTGAATTCAATTCTCGGAGTCATACCCATGGTCGATAACTTCATGATCTGAAACCTGCTTATCATCGCAGAACTTAAGCAGCTGTTAAATTATAAAGAAGAATTGCTTACTGATTTGAAGAACATGCTATATCGCCGCACAGATGAAGTCGAGGGTCTGCGGAAGGTGATGGCCGACACAGAGAAGCAACTCGTCGACTGCCTCCAGCAGATCAAGACTTTGGGCGAGGAGAAAGAGCAGCGCCAGAAGGAACTCGATGATTTGAAGGTGGCAGCTCAAGAACTCGTAGAGATGGTGGATCCCCGGGAAGACGGTGCTGAAGATGGGCAACCACTACTTGATCGTCTTCGCGGGGCGCCACAAAAAATCCTCAATTTCGTCACCGAGGCTGCCACATCTTACGTGGGCCATGCCCTAGGCCTTGTAAAGTCCTTCTGGCCAAAGGCTCGGCTAGAAGTACTCGCGGAGGGTGCAGCTGCTGATTGTACTGATGAAAGCTTCCGCGAGTATTTGCTAGAGGTCTGGCCTGTAGCTGAAAAAATTGTTGGAAACATGGTCCAGGATTGAACCGTTAGTGCTTAAGACTTTTGTAATATAAGAAACCACTTTTGTTCCTATGTAGCCGTATGTGCAGACGAAGAGCCCCATCTGCTTTGGAGCATAGGCGCGCTACCTCTGAGTGCATAGACTCAGAGAGTAGTTGATTTAGCCCTTCACGAGAGCTCATCGGGTGAGCTAAATAAGATCCTGCCAAAAAGGATCCACTCGGACCCGGAACGCGCAGTCTGTGGCGCGACGACTAGGATGTTCATGGCAAACAGTCGAAAACTACCCTTAGATGTAACCACCACAGGAGTAGCCAAACGAGTTAGATAGAACCCGAGCCAGACGGGCCTAACCAGTTTGAAAGAACACGATTAGCATCGCGACGACCCCTG
The DNA here is from genome assembly GCF_002211085.1 of Panicum hallii. NCBI lineage: Eukaryota > Viridiplantae > Streptophyta > Magnoliopsida > Poales > Poaceae > Panicum > Panicum hallii. Next base: position 43,713,483 of record NC_038046.1, on the reverse strand, counting down.
TGCCACTGGCAAGTAGTCGATTTTATATAAAATTTAAGCGTGGCAAACAGCCGCCACCATTATATTCAAGAATTTACATTTCGGGTTGTGTGGCACAAAGCCGCCAAATCGATCCAGAAAAGTAAAACTTGCCATTGACGCATACAGAAATTGGACACGAGTCTGCTTAGGGGTAGAACCATCGCAGGTGCTGGATGTTCCACGAGTTGGGTACATCCTGACCATCGGGGTGCCGAAGTTGATAAGATCCCGGTCTTGTAACCCTCTTGACAATGAACGGTCCTTCCCATCTTGAGTTAAGCTTGTGCAAACCCGACTCGTCCTGAACGCGACGAAGGACAAGGTCGCCAATGCTAAACGACCGTTCCTTAATGTTGCGATCATGATATCGCCGGATTCCCTGTAGGTAACGGGCTGACTGAACGAGAGCAGAGCAGCGAGCCTCTTCGACAGAGTCCAACTCCAGCTGTCGTGCTTCGTCCGCCTCGCCTTCTTTATACATCTCAACCCTTGGGGATTTCCACATGATATCTGCTGGGAGAATCGCCTCGGAGCCGTAGACAAGAAAGAACGGGGTCTGCCCTGTGGCTTTTGAAGGTTGAGTCCTGAGCCCCCAGATTACGTGTGGCAACTCGTGAATCCACTTCCCGCCCTTTTTGCTGTTGGCGTCGTAAAGTCTCTTCTTGAGGCCGTCGATAATCAAACCATTCGCCCTCTCGACTTGCCCATTTGCCCTTGGGTGAGCCACTGAAACATATTTGACCTCGATGGATGAGTTTTCACAGAATTCCCAAAATTGGTTGGCCGTGAAATTGGAACCCAAGTCAGTGATAATAGTGTTGGGGAAGCCGAAACGATGTAAGATGTCGGAGATGAAGTCGACCACCCTGTCTGGGGTAAGCTTGGCGATCGGCTTGAACTCGATCCACTTGGTGAACTTATCGATAGCCACCAGAACATGAGTAAAACCTCCTGGCGCCGTTGTGAAGGGCCCAATCATGTCGAGGCTCCAGCAAGCAAACGGCCAGGAAGGCGGTATAGTAATGAGGGTGTGGGCCGGGACATGAGTTTGCTTACCGAAGAACTGGCAGTTCTGACATCGACGTACCAGATCTTCGGCGTCGGACACGGCGGTAGGCCACCAGAAACCGGCTCTGTATGCTTTGCCAACCAGTGACCTTGAGGCGGCATGGTTACCACACACGCCCTCGTGTATTTCTCGCAATATGTCCAGACCGCCTTCTGTTGTGACGCACTTCATGAGTACTTCGGATCGTGCGCCGCGCCGATAAAGTTTGTCTTCGACTAGGACAAACCCCTTGCTCCGTCACATGAGGCGGGCGGCGGCAGCGCTTTTGGGGTCCATCCCGGTCGGTAAGACGAGATCTCGGATGAAGTCGATGAAAGGTCCTCTCCAGTCCTCACCGACCAGCAGTACCTCCCGTTCTGGCTGTACGGAGCCAGTGGCGGTGGAAACCGGTGGTGAAGGGCTGATGGACGGGTGCGTCAGCTCCTGAACGAATACCCCTGCCGGGACTTGAGCTCGGGTTGATCCTAGCTTGGATAAAGCATCGGCAGCAACATTGTGTTCCCGCAGCACATGGTGAATTTCTAGGCCAGAAAATTTGTTTTCTAGCTTGCGTATTTCTTGTACATAGGCTTCCATGGTCTCCTTGTTGCAGTCCTATTCCTTGTTGACTTGCTGAACGACCAAGAGTGAATCGCCATATACAAGTAGTCGCTTGATCCCTAGTGATATCGCCAAACGGAGCCCGTGAAGCAACGCTTCATACTCGGCTTCATTGTTGGATACCTCCCAGAGAATTTGGAGGACGTATTTGAGTTGTTCGCCTCTTAGGGAAACGAATAAAACTCCAGCGCCGCCGCCATCGAGCTTGAGAGAACCATCGAAGTACATGGTCCAATGCTCTGGCTTGTCAACTGGATTTGAGACTTGATTTTCCCTCCACTCAGCCATGAAGTCGACTAGAGCTTGGGACTTGATTGCAGTGCGTGGCTTGAAGTCGATCGACAAAGCCCCCAGTTCCACTGCCCATTTTGAAATACGACCCGTGGCATCTTGGTTGTGTAGGATATCCGCCAACGGGTAGTCTGTGATCACGACGATCTGGTACTCTTCAAAGTAGTGGCGTAATTTCCTCGAAGTAATCAATATGCCATAGAGAAGCTTTTGGACCGCTGGGTAGCGCACCTTAGACTCTGAGAGTACTTCACTGACAAAGTACACGGGCTGCTGCACGCCAAAAGCATGGCCTTCCTTGGAGCGCTCGACAACAATAGCACTGCTAATAACGTGGGTAGTTGCCGCAATGTAAAGTAAAAGGGTCTCACCCGGCCATGGTGCTGTGAGGATCGGGGGCAACTGTAGGTGTTGCTTGAGATCCTGCAGAGCCCGCTCGGCTTCCTCTGTCCAGTGAAACTTGTCCTGACGCTTTAAGAGTTTGAAAAAAGGTAATCCTCTCTCCCCGAGTCGGGAGATGAATCTGTTGAGAGCTGCCATGCAACCTGTAAGTTTCTGTACATCTTTGATTGTGGCAGGTGCCTCCATATTAGTGATGGCGGTAATCTTTTCATGGTTGGCCTCGATGCCCTGGTTACTGACTATGAACCCGAGCAGTTTTCCTGACGGAACACCAAAAACGCACTTGGTCGGATTAAGCTTCCATCGGTACTTCCTTAGGCTGGCGAAAGTTTCCTCCAGATCCGTGATGAGGCCCTCGGGACTTCGAGTTTTCACGACCACATCGTCCACATAGGCCTCCACGTTCCGGTGTAACTGATCAGCGAAGCACATCTTAATTGCCCGCTGATAGGTGGCGCCAGCGTTCTTCAACCCGAAAGACATCGTCTTGTAGGCATAAGTCCCAAACGGGGTGATGAACGCGGTCTTGATCTGGTCTTCTTCCTTGAGAGCGATCTGGTGGTAACCTGAGTAACAATCAAGGAAACATAACAATACGCAACCTGCGGTCGAGTCGACTACCTGATCGATGCGAGGGAGCCCAAAGTGATCCTTTGGGCAATGCTTGTTGAGATCGGTATAGTCGACACACATTCTCCATTCTTTGTTCTTTTTTAATACAAGGACGGGGTTAGCCACCCACTCTGGGTGGATTACTTCTTTAATGAATCCAGCCGCGAGGAGTTTAGCTATTTCCCGTTTGATAGGCTCCCGTTTATCGGGGGCAAAACGACGAAGTCGTTGCTTCTTTGGTACAGCCTGTGGGTACACATTAAGACTATGCTCGATCAGCTCCTTGGGAACCCCTAGCATATCCGATGGCTTCCATGCAAATATGTCTCGGTTAGCCCGCAGGAAACTGACGAGCGCGAGTTCCTATTTGTCACCCAAGCCCGCGCCGATGATGGCTGTCTTAGATGAATCGCCTTCTTGGAGCTGGATCGTCTTGAGAGCCACCTCGCCCGTCGACTTGACGCCCGATTGACTCGCCTTCTTCGTCGGGATGTCCAGCTCAGCTTGAGAGAGTTGCTGTGTGGCCGCAAGTACTTCAGCGGAAGCATCTGGCACGCGGGAAGTCGATGCATACTGGATGGCCTCTTGGTTACAATCATAGGACTTCTTCAAGTCGCCTCGGAGCGTGAGCACACCGTTACGTCCTGGCATCTTGAGAAGCAAGTAGACATAATGTGGCACCGCCATGAACTTGGCGAGCGCCGGCCTCCCCAGTATGGCGTGGTAGGAAGATTCGAAGCTGGCCACCTCGAACTTGATGAACTCGGTACGATAGTTCTCCCTCGTCCCGAAAGTGACTGGAAGAACAACTGTCCCAAGCGGATGCGCGGCATTGCCAGGAACAATACCGTAAAAAGGAGCTTTGCTCGGAGTAAGCTTGTTGGTGAGGTCCAGACCCATCTTCTTTAGTGTACTGGCGAAGATAAGATTGAGTCCGCTCCCGCCATCGATAAGAACCCGAGTAAGCTTGACTTCTGCGACCACGGGATCCAGCACCAGTGGGAACTTCCCAGGCTCGGAAAAGCTAGTCCATTGATCATCACGGGAAAACGATATGGGGACCTCCGACCATCGGAGTGGTCGTGGTACCGCTGGTTCAACTGATAGGATCTCTCGTAGCAGCAACTTCTGTTCCCGCTTGGAGCAAAATCTTCGTCACCGCCAAAGATAACATTGACGGTCTTGGAGGCATCCTGGAACTTAGGCGTCTCAGATTTGTCTTCCTGTTCCTCGTCTTCGGGCTCTTTGCCCGTCGACTTGTTCTTCTTGCCGTTCCCAGGAGAGCCGAAGGTGCGCTTGAGCTGAAAACAGTCGATCGCTGCGTGTTTGGAGTTGACACACCACGGGCACTTCTTCTGCAGGAGTTTTTCAAACTGCTCCTGCGTGGTCGACTTCTTGCCCCGCGAAGGACGGTCCACAGCCGTGACGAGATCGTCTGGCTTGCGTTTTCGGGAAGAACCCGAAAAATCCCGCTTGCCTTTGTGTCACACCTGATTTATAAGAACATAAATCGAGCAATCATATATGCGCCAGGATCAAGTCACGCATATATACAACAGATTATCGAGATATCACAACACATGTCACGAATAAAAGCGTATAAATTAATAAATGAATATCTTTATTACAACTGAATCAAGAATCAGTTCAAGGAATGCGGAAGCGTAAAATGAATACATGAAGAGCTGGGCGCCACAGGGACGTCGACTGGGAGACAAACGCCTAGAAGTCGTCGAAGCCGCTGACGTAGTCCTCCACGTTGCCGGGCACTGAGCAGCAGTCGAAGGTATCCGGAAGAGAACAGAAGAGTAGAGAGGCAAGTGTGAGTACAAACTAGTACTCAACAAGTATAACACGAGCATGAGGCTCTAAGGTTAGCTGACTCAACTGCATTAGCTTTTAATCTTGGCAAACTTTTATTAAAGCTAATTACTACAAGTGGATGAATTACCATAACCCAAATTGCATAAGAATTAATCAATATTAATTAAGAACTACTGAGAACCACCCAAACCAAAACCACCCGGGGAATCGCCCTCGTCAAAGGTTGATAACCCCACTAATCAGACGGAGGATCTGGGCCGCTCATGACTGTGAGCACAGCTGATATATCAGTTTTACACTCTCGAGAGGTTGCACAACTTTACCCACAAGTCGTGAACTACGCTAGTTGTTCATCACACTTCCTTAGGTGAGATGGCTAGCAAGCACACTACGAGACCGTTACAAAGGATCACATTGGTAAGGTGTAACCGCTAAGGATTCTGGATCAGCGACGATGGGGCCCACCTCCGGGGGTACAAGACACACAGCACAGACCAAGCCGGAGGAGCAGGGACCATTGAAGCTTACCACCCCTCTTGCCCACGCAGGTAAGTTACTCCCGAACCAAAATGACCTAATTAGTAAGTCAAGACCGTCCCATTCCAGTCTTGTGGTTGCGCGGTTGTCCCAGGTTGTCGCTCTATGAACCGGTCCTTAGGGAGAGTGGCCAACCAAGCACTAAGCACCGTGCTGGCCCCCTAAACCAAGTTTCTAGCAAAAACATCTTTTAAGGACGCACAAACCACTCAAGCACACAGCACAGAGGGTCGGCTCCAGAATTAAGTTGCATAAGACCATTAGTCAAATTAATTAAAAAGGACCAAGGTTTGTTATAGCGCAGCAACCTAGCACAACTAACCAAAACTGCAACCCATAGGATATATATAAGGATATAAAAGTGGCTAGGAAGTCCTTATAGGTATACAATATTAAATGCAGTATGAAATTGTATTTAAAAGTGATAGGAGGTTCATGTTATACTTGCCTTCCTCGTACTCTCCCGGCCGCTGCTCAAACTGCTCGGAAGACGGCTGCTCCTGGTACTGCTCCAAAGGCTCCGCGTCTACTCACGATCATCAAACATAGCCCACACATACACACATGCATAACAAGAACAAACTATAAGAAAACAGTACACCAATACAATAGAACAGCACACGAAACTAGCCTAGAACTAATCTACGCGTTACAACGATCGCGTGCATATAAAGAACACCTAAAACGGAGCTAAAACGCGAAAACTACGCTTAAAACAGGATCCAGGGACCTAATTGTAAGAAAAACAGAGAAACCAGGAGCTTCTGGACAAAACTCGGGGACTAAAACGTAATTAAACCCTAGATACAGGGGCTAGCACGAGAAAACCCAAGATATGGACTGCGGGTACTAAATCTGGAAAGCTCAGGGGTCTAAACGAGAAAAAAAGGACCTGATCGTAAATACTTTTGAACTGTGGGTGGACGGCGGGTTGATTCCAGGGAAACCCGGGGGTTCTTTAGCAAAAGAAGCGGGCTGAAGCGGTACCTTCTGTTCTGAATCGTTGGATCATCCTCGGGCGGCTCAGATTAGATCTGCTAAACGAAGGGGTACGCGCGGATCTCACCCATCCGATCGGGATCTAACGCGCCAGAGCCGATCATAACGGGGATTCAATCCCACGCGCCGGATCCATGACGGACGGCCTGGATTTAAAATAAGGGCGAACCGGTACGGGGGAATCCCATCCACTGGATCACGATCCGACGGTCTGGATCAAGAGCCTAAGGATCTAATCCTGTCTACTGATCGCGGATCGGACGGCTCAGAAGAGAGAGGGGTGCGGCTGGCGGCGCTGACCGCCGGAGAAAGGAGGGCTGCGGCGGCGCGGCTCGGAAGCTCGCCGGAGATGCGCGATCACGCGTTTCCGGGGTCAGTTCACGACGAGATCACGCCCAGGATGCTCAGCACGACACGGGAAATCTATCTGGGCACTTGTAGGGGTGGATTTGGGCTCGGTTAGAGTAGAACGGCGGTGAGGGCGGCTCGGGACGGCGGCGCAACGGCGGCGCTCGCGTTCCGGGCTCGGGTGCGGCCTACGGCCTACGACAACTGGCGCAAAAGGAGCAGGGGATGGAGGAGGAGCTCACCAAGGTGTTTTAGAGACCGGGGCGGCAGCGGACGGTGGAGAACGACGACGACCGGCGGCGGAAGAGCTCGGCTCTTCGCGGGGGAGGATGGTGCCGGGGCGGCCGGGCCTTCTGAGCTGCGGAGACCGGTCCTGGAGGCTCCTGCGGAGAGGGTAGGGGGGTCAGCACGGCACGAGGAGGTACGAGAGCCGGCAATTTGGACTCACCGGCGGCGACGGCTCGGGTCCAATCCGAGGCAAGGCGGCGGCCGCTTCTAGGGTTCGGGACGGCGCTGTTGGGGGGGACGGGTTCCAGGGGTGGCGCAAGGGGATAAGAAGAGCGGGGCCAGGGGGCTCGGGGCAGGTTGCAGCGGGGGAGGGCCGGGGATCTCGGCCGTGCCTTGGCGCGGCCGTTGCGGGAGCAGGGGTGCGGGAGGAGGGGGATGACGGGTGGGGTCGTGTGGTCAGCGACAGGGAAGAGAGAGGGAGAGCGGGGAGAGCCAGCGCGCAGCTCGGGCCGGGGGAAAAGAAGATGGGCCTGCTTGGCCCACGCGGAGAGCTGAGGGGAGAGGGGAGCTGGGCCTCGGGCTGGGGAAAGAGGAGGGAGAGAAGGCTGCTGGGCTTCATTTCCTTTACTTCTTCTTTTCTTTTTCTATACTCTAAGCATTCAAACAACTATTTGAATCCAAATGCAAATTGAATTCAAACCTATGAACTCAACACAAATAAAACAATGCTGCAGCATGAATGCACAAACACTTTAACCCTATGGTAAATTTTATTTTCTTGCGTTATAAAATTACTTTAAATACGATATAAATTAGAGAAAACCTCTGGAAAATTTATTCGAGCCCAAATAAATTAATTAAAATTTGAGGAAATTACCTTAGGGTGTTACAAACCTACCCCCCTTACAGGAATCCCGTCCCGAGATTCGGATAGGCTAGCTAGCAAAGAGATCGGGATATGTCTTCCTCAGCTCATCTTCTCGCTCCCAAGTAGCCTCATCCTCCGTATGATAACTCCACTGCACACGGCACATCTTGATCTTCTTGTTCCTGGTAACTCTCTCGGATGTCTCCAGAATTTTCACCGGATGCTCAATATAGGTCAGGTCCTCCTGCACATCTAACCCTTCTATCGGTGCTTGCTCTTCTGGCACTCTCAAGCACTTCTTCAGCTGAGACACGTGGAACACATCGTGCACTCCTGAGAGATTGAGTGGCAACTCCAGACGATATGCCACCTCACCTTTCCGTTCCAACACCTTGAACGGACCAATGTATCGAGGAGCTAGCTTCCCTCGTACATTAAACCTGCGGATCCCTCTCATCGGCGAGACCTTCAGATATACATGATCACCCACTGCGAAGGTCAAATCTCGGCGACGAACATCCGCATAGCTCTTCTGACGAGTCTGAGCGACCCTCAGGTTCTCTCGCACCTGCTGTACCAGCTGTTCGGCCTCCTCAACAATATCCGGACCAAACACCTGCCTCTCGCCAATCTGATCCCAAAACAGCGGAGTCCTGCATTTCCGACCATACAGGGCCTCAAACGGGGATTTCTTCAGACTGGCCTGATAACTGTTATTATAAGAAAACTCTGCATACGGCAGGCATTTATCCCAGCTGGTACCATACTGGATAGCGCAGGCTCGAAGCATATCTTCCAACACTTGGTTGGTTCTCTCTGTCTGCCCATCTGTCTGAGGATGATAAGCAGTACTGAAGCGCAGCTTCGTATCCAACGAATCATGCAACTGCTCCCAGAACCGTGAAGTGAACTGAGATCCTCGATCAGATATAACCTTCTTAGGAACACCATGCAGACAGACAATCCTGGAGATGTACAACTCCGCGAGTCTAGCACCGGAATAAGTAGTGTTCACCGGAATAAAATGAGCGACCTTCGTCAACCGATCCACTACTACCCATATGGAGTTGTACCCTTTCTGAGTACGAGGCAAGCCAACAATGAAGTCCATAGTGATTTCCTCCCATTTCCACTCTGGAATCTTCAACGGCTGCAATAACCCTGCTGGCCTCTGATGCTCTGCCTTGACACGCTGACAAGTGTCGCAGATAGCCACGTATTCCGCAACGGAACGCTTCATTCCGGACCACCAGAATCGTTCCTTCAGGTCGTAATACATCTTCGTGCTGCCTGGATGGATAGAATATGCTGTATCATGAGCCTCACTCAGAATCAACTTCCTGAGATCTGCTACATCCGGCACACATATACGACCCTTGTACCACAAGGTACCCTGCTCATCCTCTCTGAAATGAGGAGCCTTGCCAATCTTGAGCAACTCACGAATCTCCTGCAGCTTCTGATCTTCCTTCTGATGCTGCCTGATCTCTGCCTCTAGAGTGGGTTCCGCCTCGAACGATGTACCCGAGGTATGATGCAAGAAACCCAGACTCAACTGCTCGAACTCCTCACATAACTCCTGAGGCATCTGAAAAGCCACGGCCATGTTAACATAGCTCTTCCTGCTCAGAGCATCTGCTACAACATTGGCCTTGCCCGGATGATAGTGAATCTCCAGGTCATAATCCTTGGCCAACTCTAGCCATCTTCTCTGCCGCATATTCAGCTCACTCTGAGTGAAAATATACTTGAGACTCTTGTGATCGGTGTAAATATCACACCTCTGCCCAAACAAGTAATGCCTCCATATCTTCAGAGCATGTACTACTGCGGCTAACTCCAGATCATGAGTGGGATAATTCAGCTCATGCCGGCGTAACTGCCGCGAGGCATAAGCTATCACTCTGCCTTCCTGCATCAGAACGCAACCAAGACCATCTCTCGAAGCATCACAATACACTGTGAACCTCTTGCTCTGATCTGGCAGAGTAAGGACTGGCGCCGTAGTCAACCTCTTCTTCAGCTCCTCGAAGGCACTCTGACGCTCATCAGTCCAAGAAAAACCCACATCCTTCTCCAGCAAGGAAGTCAAGGGCTTCGCAATCTTGGAGAAATTCTCAATGAACCTCCGATAATAACCTGCTAAGCCCAGAAAAGAGCGGACTTCCTTCACTGTCTGCGGTACAACCCAGTCAAGCACATCCTTAACCTTCCCGGGGTCCACAGCAATACCTCCCTTGGAGATAACATGACCGAGGAACGGAACCTCGTCAATCCAGAACTCGCACTTGCTGAGCTTGGCATACAGCTTGTGCTCTCTGAGCCTCTGCAACACAAGCCTCAGATGCTTCTCATGCTCCGCTTCTGACTTGGAATATATCAGGATATCATTATTAAATATCACCACAAAGGTGTCCAGATAATCCATGAAAACCTTGTTCATCAGATGCATGAAGAAAGCCGGAGCATTAGTCAAGCCGAAGGACATGACCGTATACTCGTATAACCCATACTTGCAGGTGAATGCCGTCTTCTGAATATCCTCAGGACGAATCTTCAGCTGATGATAACCCGAACGCAGATCAATCTTCGAGAATACACAAGCACCCTGGAGCTGATCAAAGAGATCCTCAATACGGGGCAATGGATGCTTGTTCTTGATGGTGACTGCATTCAGATCCCGATAATCGACGCACATTCTCTTCGCGCCATCCTTCTTCTCTACAAGCAACACAGGAAAAGCCCAAGGAGAGAAACTGCGACGGATATAACCCTTAGCTAGCAACTCGTCGACAGTCTTCTTAACCTCCTCATGCTCGACAGGAGCCATACGATAGGGCCTCTTAGCAATAGGAGCTGTGCCAGGCAAGAGATCAATAGAAAACTCAATGTCGCGATCAGGCGGCATACCTGGCAGATCATCCGGAAAGACATCCGGGAATTCAGACACCACGCGAATACCATCCGTGGGTCTAGCCTCCATCTGATGAAGAAATCCAGAAGGCTCTGTGGCACCAACAGTGACCTCCTGACCATCTGGTGCTGACAGAAGAACTGTCCTCTGAGCACAATCTATCCGGACTCCCCATTTAGCAAGGGTCTCCATTCCGAGGATCACATCAATGCCCTTGGCGTCTAGCACCATCAGATTTGCACTGAAATCTACCCCCCTTATGGCCACACTGACTCTGGGACAGTAGACATGAGACCTCAACTGCCCTCCCGGTGAAGATACTATCATGCACCTCTTTAATGTGCTAGTAGGAATACCATGATGCTCAACAAAAGACTGGGTGATGAAAGAATGTGTAGCACCAGTATCAAAAAGCACTGTAGCAGGATGGGCATTAACCATGAACGTACCAATAACCACGTTGGGAGCCTCGGCCGCTGACTCGGCCGTCACGTGGTTCACCCTGCCCTGAGCTGGGGCCTTGGGCGGTGCTGCACGCCCCTGCTGTCCTGCCTGCGCCTTCCGAGGGCAGACGTTGGCGTAGTGCCCTGGCTCGCCGCAGTGGAAGCACACTCGAGGAAGTGCCGGAGCCTGCTGCCCAGGAGGAGGAGTGGGCGCTCCCTGCCTCTGAGCTGGTGGAGCCGGAGGCGCTGGAAGCCTCTGACCCTGTCCCGCCTGCTGCTGCTGCTGCGGACGAGGTGGAAACTGCTGCCGCTGCTGGTACTGCTGGGGCGGCCTCTGCTGCTGCTGCTGTGGAGGGTACTGGTAGCGGGGACGGGTGTTGCTGCCCGAAGAGGATGGAGCCATCTTCCTCTTCTTGTCCTCAATCTCCCGGCGCTTGCGCTCGGTGTTGAGGGCCGCATCAACCAGCTGGTTGAAGTTGTCGAAGCGGTGGTTCAGCAGCGCATACTGGATGTGATCATCCAGTCCCTCCTTGAAGTACTCCTGCTTATCGCTATCACGAGCGACGTCAGCAGGGGCGTAGCGGGCAAGCTGAAGGAAACGGTCACGGTACTCCGTCACCGTCATAGATCCCTGAAATAACGAACACGGATGACAAGGATGGAAATCGCTCAATCGGTCAGGTCTACGAAAGAAATCAAGGGTAGATCAAGCTCAAAAGAAATGGTAGGGAATTTCCGTCAAAATTTTACCTGCTTAAGGGCACGGAACTCCTTCTGCTTCATCTTCATAATGCCCTCCGGAATGTGATGGTTCCTGAAACGCTCACGGAACTGGTCCCACGTGAGAGCGTCACGATCCCGAGCTGGGTAGGACTCCCACCAGTCAAGAGCGGAGCCTCGCAGCTGCCCTGCTGCGTACAGAACCCGCTCTCGGTCGTCGCACTGCGCAACAACCAACTGGCGCTCCACCGAACGAAGCCAGTCGTCCGCCTGGAGTGGGTCCGTGGCGTGAGAGAAGGTCGGCGGGTGACCTCTCAGGAAGTCCGCACGCCTGTCACGAGGCTGAGGCGGCGGAGGAGGCGGTGGCTGAGCATGGATCTGCTGCAAAGCCTGAACGGTGTTGTTCAGGGTCGCCATCATCTGCATCTGGAGCTGGAAGAACTGCTCCGGGGTCAGTGGTGGCGGCATCGGTAACGGCTGACCAGTACCCTGGTTGTTCTGCTCCTGCTGGTCAGAACCGGAACCGGTGCGCCTGGTGTTCACCATCTGATTGCAACAAACGGAATTTATGAGAATAAGATATCGTGCAGCTGCGGAAATGAACTTCGGAAGGAGATGTCAGAAAGAAAGGAATATAGGTTTTACCCCCAACGTTCTAACTCAATTTTATTATTTAGTTCAAGTTGGGTTAGGTCGATTTGCATGAACAATTTTAGCTACTAGCCTATGCAATCAACCAAAAATCCAAATCAAACATTTGCACAATAACAAACATTCAATATTCACAAATTAGTCGAGTTTTCCACACTACTCGACCAACACACTCGTTCTAGCGTATTTTTTTTTTATCGGGACAACCTAAACTTATAAATTACATGATTAGGCAACTCAGGCCAACGTCTACGGAAAGCTCAAGCTACCCTCAGAAAAGACGGGGGAGATAGCAAAGCTAGGGATTAAGACTCAAGGAATAGGAGCAGAAAAATGATGGCTGAAGATTTGCGGAGGCAAGCAGGAGAACAGAAGTCCTAAACTCGACCAATTCTACCTAGGCTTCGTCCTACAGTCGACACGGCTCTGATACCAATCTGTCACACCCGATTTATAAGAACATAAATCGAGCAATCATATATGCGCCAGGATCAAGTCACGCATATATACAACAGATTATCGAGATATCACAACACATGTCACGAATAAAAGCGTATAAATTAATAAATGAATATCTTTATTACAACTGAATCAAGAATCAGTTCAAGGAATGCGGAAGCGTAAAATGAATACATGAAGAGCTGGGCGCCACAGGGACGTCGACTGGGAGACAAACGCCTAGAAGTCGTCGAAGCCGCTGACGTAGTCCTCCACGTTGCCGGGCACTGAGCAGCAGTCGAAGGTATCCGGAAGAGAACAGAAGAGTAGAGAGGCAAGTGTGAGTACAAACTAGTACTCAACAAGTATAACACGAGCATGAGGCTCTAAGGTTAGCTGACTCAACTGCATTAGCTTTTAATCTTGGCAAACTTTTATTAAAGCTAATTACTACAAGTGGATGAATTACCATAACCCAAATTGCATAAGAATTAATCAATATTAATTAAGAACTACTGAGAACCACCCAAACCAAAACCACCCGGGGAATCGCCCTCGTCAAAGGTTGATAACCCCACTAATCAGACGGAGGATCTGGGCCGCTCATGACTGTGAGCACAGCTGATATATCAGTTTTACACTCTCGAGAGGTTGCACAACTTTACCCACAAGTCGTGAACTACGCTAGTTGTTCATCACACTTCCTTAGGTGAGATGGCTAGCAAGCACACTACGAGACCGTTACAAAGGATCACATTGGTAAGGTGTAACCGCTAAGGATTCTGGATCAGCGACGATGGGGCCCACCTCCGGGGGTACAAGACACACAGCACAGACCAAGCCGGAGGAGCAGGGACCATTGAAGCTTACCACCCCTCTTGCCCACGCAGGTAAGTTACTCCCGAACCAAAATGACCTAATTAGTAAGTCAAGACCGTCCCATTCCAGTCTTGTGGTTGCGCGGTTGTCCCAGGTTGTCGCTCTATGAACCGGTCCTTAGGGAGAGTGGCCAACCAAGCACTAAGCACCGTGCTGGCCCCCTAAACCAAGTTTCTAGCAAAAACATCTTTTAAGGACGCACAAACCACTCAAGCACACAGCACAGAGGGTCGGCTCCAGAATTAAGTTGCATAAGACCATTAGTCAAATTAATTAAAAAGGACCAAGGTTTGTTATAGCGCAGCAACCTAGCACAACTAACCAAAACTGCAACCCATAGGATATATATAAGGATATAAAAGTGGCTAGGAAGTCCTTATAGGTATACAATATTAAATGCAGTATGAAATTGTATTTAAAAGTGATAGGAGGTTCATGTTATACTTGCCTTCCTCGTACTCTCCCGGCCGCTGCTCAAACTGCTCGGAAGACGGCTGCTCCTGGTACTGCTCCAAAGGCTCCGCGTCTACTCACGATCATCAAACATAGCCCACACATACACACATGCATAACAAGAACAAACTATAAGAAAACAGTACACCAATACAATAGAACAGCACACGAAACTAGCCTAGAACTAATCTACGCGTTACAACGATCGCGTGCATATAAAGAACACCTAAAACGGAGCTAAAACGCGAAAACTACGCTTAAAACAGGATCCAGGGACCTAATTGTAAGAAAAACAGAGAAACCAGGAGCTTCTGGACAAAACTCGGGGACTAAAACGTAATTAAACCCTAGATACAGGGGCTAGCACGAGAAAACCCAAGATATGGACTGCGGGTACTAAATCTGGAAAGCTCAGGGGTCTAAACGAGAAAAAAAGGACCTGATCGTAAATACTTTTGAACTGTGGGTGGACGGCGGGTTGATTCCAGGGAAACCCGGGGGTTCTTTAGCAAAAGAAGCGGGCTGAAGCGGTACCTTCTGTTCTGAATCGTTGGATCATCCTCGGGCGGCTCAGATTAGATCTGCTAAACGAAGGGGTACGCGCGGATCTCACCCATCCGATCGGGATCTAACGCGCCAGAGCCGATCATAACGGGGATTCAATCCCACGCGCCGGATCCATGACGGACGGCCTGGATTTAAAATAAGGGCGAACCGGTACGGGGGAATCCCATCCACTGGATCACGATCCGACGGTCTGGATCAAGAGCCTAAGGATCTAATCCTGTCTACTGATCGCGGATCGGACGGCTCAGAAGAGAGAGGGGTGCGGCTGGCGGCGCTGACCGCCGGAGAAAGGAGGGCTGAGGCGGCGCGGCTCGGAAGCTCGCCGGAGATGCGCGATCACGCGTTTCCGGGGTCAGTTCACGACGAGATCACGCCCAGGATGCTCAGCACGACACGGGAAATCTATCTGGGCACTTGTAGGGGTGGATTTGGGCTCGGTTAGAGTAGAACGGCGGTGAGGGTGGCTCGGGACGGCGGCGCAACGGCGGCGCTCGCGTTCCGGGCTCGGGTGCGGCCTACGGCCTACGACAACTGGCGCAAAAGGAGCAGGGGATGGAGGAGGAGCTCACCAAGGTGTTTTAGAGACCGGGGCGGCAGCGGACGGTGGAGAACGACGACGACCGGCGGCGGAAGAGCTCGGCTCTTCGCGGGGGAGGATGGTGCCGGGGCGGCCGGGCCTTCTGAGCTGCGGAGACCGGTCCTGGAGGCTCCTGCGGAGAGGGTAGGGGGTCAGCACGGCACGAGGAGGTACGAGAGCCGGCAATTTGGACTCACCGGCGGCGACGGCTCGGGTCCAATCCGAGGCAAGGCGGCGGCCGCTTCTAGGGTTCGGGACGGCGCTGTTGGGGGGGACGGGTTCCAGGGGTGGCGCAAGGGGATAAGAAGAGCGGGGCCAGGGGGCTCGGGGCAGGTTGCAGCGGGGGAGGGCCGGGGATCTCGGCCGTGCCTTGGCGCGGCCGTTGCGGGAGCAGGGGTGCGGGAGGAGGGGGATGACGGGTGGGGTCGTGTGGTCAGCGACAGGGAAGAGAGAGGGAGAGCGGGGAGAGCCAGCGCGCGGCTCGGGCCGGGGGAAAAGAAGATGGGCCTGCTTGGCCCACGCGGAGAGCTGAGGGGAGAGGGGAGCTGGGCCTCGGGCTGGGGAAAGAGGAGGGAGAGAAGGCTGCTGGGCTTCATTTCCTTTACTTCTTCTTTTCTTTTTCTATACTCTAAGCATTCAAACAACTATTTGAATCCAAATGCAAATTGAATTCAAACCTATGAACTCAACACAAATAAAACAATGCTGCAGCATGAATGCACAAACACTTTAACCCTATGGTAAATTTTATTTTCTTGCGTTATAAAATTACTTTAAATACGAGATAAATTAGAGAAAACCTCTGGAAAATTTATTCGAGCCCAAATAAATTAATTAAAATTTGAGGAAATTACCTTAGGGTGTTACACTTTGTCAGCCCGGTTGTCGTTGTTGCGCTTCTGGTTGAGGTCGGTACGTCTTGGAAACCTCTCACGCATCTTTTCTTCTTGTTCAGACCAGTCGTGCATCATGTCGCGTAAACCTGCAACCGTCTTTGGCCTGTTATGCCCAAAATCACGATATATACCTGGGTCAGTGAGGCCGTTGTAGAAGCAGTCGATAATGTCCTCTTCTGAGATGTTGGCGATGGTGGCCCGCACATCGAAGAAACGGCGGGTGTAGGATCGGAGGAGTTCATTGCGCTCTTGCTTGCACTGGGCGAGGTCGTGCCGGGTTCCTGCTCGAGATATGGCCCCCTGGAAGTTGTCGATGAAGACCTTCTTGAGGCCTTCCCAGGAGTCGATGGAATCGTTGGGGAGACTTTCCAGCCAAGTCAACGGTGCTGGCTCCAAAGCCATCGGAAAGTAGACGACCTTGGTAGTATTGGAGCCGCCAGCCACCTCAATGGCAGTAGAATAACAGCGGAGCCATTGTTGGGGGGCCTGCTTGCCGTCATACTTGGTAATGCCAATTGGCTTGAAACCCTCCGGGTACTTGTAGTTGTTGAATCTCGTAGTGAACGCGGGGAAACGATCGCTGCAGTCAGCATCATCTCGCTCGACTACCTCGCGCTCCCGTCGCCTCGAGTCGAGGACTGACCGGGCATCGCGCCCCTCATTGATCTTCTGGCGAAGATCAGGTTGGTGATGTGGAGGGTTGGGCTGCCTCGGGTTATTTGCCGGAGGTGGCTGTCACCTCCCACCGGTGATCTGGCTTCCACCCACGCCATCATTGTTGTTGCTACGTTGGGGTCGCGGGCGATGACCCGTTGTTCGACTTGGGGCCTGGCTTCGGCTGTCTCCGACGTGCTCGTCCCTGACGAGCGATGCCGGAGCCTGCCGGTCCAACTGGACCCACGCCCGTTGGGCGTAGATGAGTGCTTGTCGGACGTTGGGGTCGTTGCTTCGCTCGAGTAATGCTGTTACCCGAGCGATGTTGGCCACAGGAGTCCTGAAGCCACGTTCATCTGCCGCGGCGAATTCGGCGTCGAGTTCGCGCTGTGCATAACGTATGCGCTCGTTGGCGCGCCTTCTGTGAACCGCACGAGCTATGTTCCTTGCACGTCGCGCGTTGCGCTCGGCGTCGTTCTCGTTCTTGGCTTCTGCGGTGTCTTCATCTTCTGATATGCCGTCAAGTGCGCCAATGGGGATGAGGGCGTCGTCGTCCCCTTCTTCCGCCATCAGGACTTGGCGAGTTGCGAGTTCTTCGGAAGAGGCTTCGACTAGCTCAGTCGAGCCCTCGGATATGGCAGCCAACGCCCTGCCCTCCTGAAAAGGCAAAGGCTCAAGATGGGCTACCAATCGGTCTTCATGTCCGAGTGAGTCGGACAAGTTCATCCCCCTCCAATGAACAATTCGTCCTTTGGAGGTGGTGGTAATCATCAGCCCGCAAGCGGCCAGGTGATCCTTGGCCTCCCGGCATGCGGTGGCCCCGAAACCTCCAGCCTGGAGCAAAGAGTCCAAGTCCTTTTCCAACGTGGAAAAAGGAACAGTAGAAACAGACGCTGCCTCAGTCTCCCTGGCAGAGTCAGAAAACGGCAACTTGTCGAGATTATCGACAAAGTCGTCGAGCCTTACGGCGAGTGTCTTTAGCTTGAAGGTGTCGTCGACGGTGTGCCGACGGAAACCGCCTGCGCCGTTGGCAACGCAGACCCACGAGCCAAAAACAAAGGTCGTGCCCCCAGGGAGCACGGGACTGGGGAACTTGAAAATCGCCATCGAGTTCTCCAGCGGATCTCTGATGCGCACCCCTACCTGGCGCGCCAGCTGTCGGGTTTTATCCGGCTGCCCACCAAGGGGTATACCCAAGGTGGTAGGTTTTAGGTTGGGATGCGCCGAGATCAGGAACTCGAAGGTGCAGACAACACAAGATTTAGACAGGTTCAGGCCGCAATATGCGTAATGCCCTACGTCCTGTATGATGGTTTGTATTGCCTTGGTGTTGATCTGGTGATCTTATGTTTTGAGGGGGTCCCTGTCTGCCCTTATATATCCGGGGGGATAGGGTTACATGAATCCTAGTCTGATACTAACATAGAAATCGTACTCAAGTACAACTCGAGTAGTTTCCTTCTGTATCGACTAGTTCTACTCCGCATGCGGGTAGAATACAACATAAATGAGGTACAGGACACATCCTATCCCCTAGTCCAATACGGACTCCTTGATGTACACAGCCCCGTGGCCCCGGATCTGACACCTACTATATGTGAACTCACGTAAGAAATGTGGCTGTGAACTCATTAGTATGTTGACTGTGTGATTTACATTATTATGAGAATCTATTATATTGTACGTGAATCTAGTGTGTTAAAAATGTGGAGAATTCGCTGCATAATATCGTGCTGTACATCTCCAATATCTGTTCTCCATGAGATATTATTATTCACAAAAGTAGAGTAGAGTATCCTAGCGTTGTCAAATTCAAAGTTTGGTATTTCCATCGTTTTTCCTTTTCTTTTATTTCAGAAAAAGACTGAATGAAATGAAGCTCTCGATTGATCATGTTGATATTCTTTATTTTCCTCGATTTTTTCTGTAGCATGTACCCCATCACCATCATCAGAGGGCAGAGGCAAAAATACTGTGTGCAACTTGAATCGAATAATCAAGGAAATAAAAATGCTGCTAAACCCATTTAACTATACTGTAATAACCTTTTTATAGTTTTATTTATTTATGCCACAAGCCAACAAACAGGCCTGAAAAGAGATGGCCCGGCCCGACCCACTTGGGACCGCCGCCTGCCTGCTTCCGCATCCTGCTAGGGGTACTATTGTCTTTTCACAGTCACTTAACTAGGAGTTAACGGTAGATGTAACGGCAGGGCCATGGAAGGGAAGGAAAATGAAATCAGGGTCAAATAAGGAAGTTGCAATCTTGCAGGGCCATAGAAGGAAGCGTGATTTGTTTGAGGGCCTTGCAGGGAATTTCCCCTACTTTATTTACACTGCAACCTATATTATTTATATCTATTTATGCATTACGTTCATAGGAATTGTATGAGAAACCCTAGTTACATTATCCTAGGAACAAATGTATTGAATACTAGCACTTGAGTTCGAATAGCCGCTCTGGTAATAGGATCGGTAGAAGTCGGGTGATTTCCTGTCACTCGCGCGATATAGGAGTTGTGTGCCAGAACCGCCTGAATTATTCCGGCTCAAGTGCGCTAGTCATCGCTGTTTAGCCGATACTAACTTAACGCACTTCAAACGGAACAATTCATTGGTCTGTCGGGTCTCCGCCTGATACAACCACGGTTCAGCAGGATCGAAGAATGCTTACCTCACGATCGTAGGTGTCGTTACAAAAAGTAAGGTTGAGTTGTACATGAATTTAAATTTTGAAAGAAAGTAGTGCTGCAAGTCAGAACTATCTATACATATATACATATTCTGGTAGCCACCTGTTAATTCCCATATACTTCCCTAGGGCTTTGCGTTCTAAACACCAACCTTAACGGATCCAGCGTACGTTGTAAACTCATTTGTTGGCCAATTTTATCCTGAAAACACTTTGTAAGAGCTATTCCAGATGTAAAATTAAACCTACAGCTCTGATACCAGCTGTGGCAGAACCGTCTGAATTATTCCGGCTCAAGTGCGCTAGTCATCGCTGTTTAGCCGATACTAACTTAACGCACTTCAAACAGAACAATCCATTGGTCTGTCGGGTCTCCGCCCGATACAACCACGGTTCAGCAGGATCGAAGCAGGCTTACCTCGCACGATGGCGAGTTTACAATCACAGTACAGCTCACCGACTTTTAATTTACAGATATGTAGATATTATTACAAACCTTGTTCAAAACTTAAAGTAATGCTTATACAACCAGTGTTTAAAACGACAGGCTAAACAGCTTGTCCAGGTTCACAGCGGAAGTAAACATATAAACACGCGACTACACACGTCGCGAAGGTTAACACCATGCTTAGCCCGAAGCCTGGTATCATTCCGGAGGGTCACTGCCAGCCGGGGACGAATCCCACTCCACGGACCAGCCATATGGAACAGAAGTTGGCCAGGCAAGACTATTCGTAGGGTTCTCGAAGGTCATTCCTGAAAAGTTTATTTGCAAGACTGAGTATACTAATACTCAGCAAGGCTTATCCGAGATTGGGTATACTTTAGCCCGTAACTAGACTCATGAAGGCGTTGTAAAGGTTCTAGGTTTCATTTCAGCTGAAAAGCAACAAAGAGTATGATCTCTTTTCAAATTTTAGCTTTCATATTCTAGTTGATTATCCATTCTAGGTTAGCACCTACACTAAGCAAGCAAGGTAGAGTTTATCATTCATCAAGATTGTTCCATCATTATTTATTCTTCTTACTCTATGTGGCAGAATGAATAAGCAGTCTCAATTTCCGCGAGAGACGGACGATTCTGAATCGAATTCTACCTTGCAAGGTAAACCTAACACACACGCTTGGAACATCCAAAGATCGTTCCAAAGCAACCGTTTCCCTCATATTCCGGGTTATGGATCAGGGCCACCACAAGCGATTGCAGGACCGTACGCACACCAATTGTGCAGGACACACGTCTGTAGCGCGACTACATGATCCCGTATTCCTGTCTGCTTTGCAGAACGTACTCCCACACGTCGGTGGAGACATGTCCATTTGCCGGGCCACTCAGGTACTAGGCTTACCGCTTTACCATATTTCACGGCATGTGGCTAGTACTTTCAAACGCTTAGCCACCACTACCACACGCTGCGACCTTATCAACTTTTAACAAAACAAACAGGGTAAACCTTCAGGTCATGATACAGCACATGACCCTATCCATTATCCTTTTAGTGATTGCAGAATAGTAAACATGCAATTCCTATATCGCGCGAGTGATAGGAAATCACTCGACTTTTACCGGTCCTATTTAGCAGAGCATCTATGCGATAAGGACTCGGGTACAATACATTGGATTCCTAGGATTTATGCAACTAGGGTTTCATTTCAAATCCTAGACGTAATGCAAGATATATAATATATAAGTGAAATGGTAATAAATTGAAATACTGGGGTATGCATCAGGGCTTGCCTTCTTGAGTGGGGGTGGAGGCAGGGATGTCAGAGACTTCCGAACTTTGGTTCGGGGCTTCAGTTAGTTCCTCGGCGATGTTTATTGGGTCTTCAGAAAACCCCTGGTCTTATCCCAAAACCAACTCGTAGTCTCCGTCGTCGAGCGTCATTGATTCTACGTGATATGCAACAATTTATTTGAGATGGTGTTTGAGTCAAATGTTTTTATTTCACGATAAAGTTGCAATCCAATAATTAACACACATGAACTCATGAAACAAGGGGGTTTTGTCTTGAATTATCATTCACATTTAAGTCATTATTATTGTATTGAATTTATGGAAAACAGGAACTAGACCATTTGAATTTTGAATTCAAATTTCAAGTTTAAATTCAAAATGAAGGTAAATAGAATTATAAAGTCTTGAAAATTTAATTATAGACTAATTATTAACACATTAGATTATGACAAAAAGATCTAACTAATTAAGCCTAAAGAACATGCTTAGTTAATTTCAAATCATTTCAAATTTGAATTACCCAAATTGAAAAGAAGTTAAACTATAAAACAGTGCTAGGTTTGAAACTTTAACACAAGTTCACACATGACCTATAAAAGTTACATACCAAAAATCATAAGAAACAAAGCTAATATGTAGAAGTTATGTGCAAAATACATTCTACCCTCCATATTCACACATTTAGCACAAAAGGACCTCTATTAAAATATAATTATATAAACAATCACTTTTCCTTAGCATTAAAATTTTTAAACACACTTTTGCCACATTTTGTACATAATAACACACTAAACATCTAGGGTGTGACCATGCTATTTACCTGAGTGTCACAGCCTTCCCCTCTAAAAAGAATCTCGTCCTGAGATTCCGGAACAAAAGAATTTGGATGATTAATTTCGGAGGTTGGCTTGGAAGAAGTTTGGGAAATTATGCTGAAGATAAGATTCAGTTTCCCATGTTACTTCTTCTTCTGTGTGATGGTTCCACTGAATCTTGTACATTCTGATGGTTTCTCTTCTAGTGTTCCTTTCTTTGGTGTTTAGCACTCTGATCGGATGTTCTGTATAGGTTAGATCGGCTTCGATTTCGATAGTCTGAGGATCGATGATTTCGGTAGGAATCTTGACACACTTCCTAAGTTGAGATACATGGAAGATGTTGTGGATGGCCGCTAATTGAGATGGAAGTTGAAGACGGCAAGCTGCGGGTCCACAAATCTCAAGGATTTCAAAAGGTCCGATGTATCGAGGAGCAAGTTTCCCTTTTACGCCGAACCTTTGAATACCTCGAGTAGGAGATACTCGAAGATATGCGAAGTCTCCGATTCGAAACTGTAAGGGTCTTCTTCGTATATCAGCATAGCTTTTCTATCTAGATTGGGCTGCCTTCAAATTTGTCTGTATATTCTTCACATTTTCTTCTGCTTCAGTGACAAGGTCGGGTCCAAAGATTTTACGTTCGCCGGTTTGGGACCAACTTAAAGTAGTTGGCATCGGCGACCGTACAATGCTTCGAACGGGGCCATTTTGAGACTAGTCTGATAACTGTTGTTGTATAAAAACTCTGCTAACGTCAGACATTTGTCCCAGTTCTTGTCATATTGAAGGACGCAGGCTCTAAGCATATCTTCTAAAATCTTATTTACCCTTTCGGTCTGTCCATCTGTTTGAGGATGATACGCAGAGCTTCGAATTAACTTAGTTCCAAGAGCATGTTGAAGTTGCTCCCAGAGCCGAGCAATAAACTGTGCTCCACGGTCAGAAATGATCGTCTTAGGTACTCCATGAAGACAAACAATTTGATCCATATAGATCTCGGCATACCTCTTGGTATTATACGTAGTGTGCACGGGAAGGAAATGCGCAGTCTTGGTTAATCGATCAACAATTACCCAAATGGAATCATGCCTTAGAGAAGTATTGGGCAAACCAACAATAAAGTCCATACTGATATCCTCCCACTTCCAAGAGGGAATAGGTAAAGGTTGAAGAATACCAGCAGTTTTCAGATGACTGGCTTTGATTCTTTGGCAGATATCACATTCTGAGACATACTTGGCAATTTCTCGTTTCATACGAGTCCACCAAAAGTTTTGTTTCAGATCCTGGTACATCTTCGTACTGCCAGGGTGCATAGAAAATTTGGATAGGTGGGCTTCGTCCAATATCTATTTACGGAGCTTATGGTCATTATGTAGAATGATACGTTTGTTGAACCATAACACTCCTTCTAGATCCATTTGGAATCATTTATACTTCCCTTCTCCTTGTGCTATTTTCTGCTTAATAATTTTGACTCCTTTATTGCGCTGTTCAGCTAGGACAATGCTATCCCTAAGCGTGGCTTCAACTGAGAGATGGTTCAAGTCACCTTGGGGAATGATTTCTAGATTAAGCTTTCTCATTTCCCAGCAAAGAGTCTCGTTGAAAGCTTCAACAGATAAGCAAGAACAATGTGCCTTGCGACTGAGTGCATCTGCAACGACATTGGCCTTGCCTGGATGATGGTGTACTTCCAAGTCATAATCTTTGATAAGTTCTAGCCAGCGTCTTTGCCTCATATTCAGGTCTGCCTGCGTAAAGATGTACTTGAGGCTTTTGTGATCCATATAAATATGACATTTTGTACCCATTAGATGATGTCTCCAGATTTTTAGGGCATGAATAACAGCTGCGAGTTTGAGATCATGGGTAGGATAGTTCTGTTCATGAACCCTGAGTGCTCGTGATGCATATGCAATTACTCGGTTGTCCTGCATAAGTACACAACCAAGTCCGGTTCCTGATGCATCACAATAGATGTCAAAGGGTTTTGACACATCTGGTTGAGCCAAGACTGGAGCAGTAGTAAGATGATCTCTGAGGATGTGGAATGCATCATCGTATTTTTGATCCCAAGAGAATTTAACACCTTTCTTTAGTAGTTTGGTCACAGGTTTGGCTATTCTGGAGAAATCAGGAATGAAGCGGCGATAATAGCCAGCTAGACCAAGAAAGCTACGGATCTGATGGACTGTTGCGGGAGGTTTCCAATCCATCACTTCTTGTACATTGCTGGGGTCAACGGATATACCGTCACCAGAAATGGTATGGCCCAGAAATTTGACTGTATCTAACCAAAACTCGCACTTGGAGAATTTGGCGTACAGGTGGTGGTCTCTTAATCGCTGAAGGATGACATGAAGATGTTTGGCATGATCTTCTGGATTTTTAGAATAGATCAAGATGTCATCAATGAAGACCACAACAAATTTGTCGAGTTCTTGCATGAAAACAGAATTCATGAGATACATGAAATAGGCGGGAGCATTGGTAAGACCAAACGATATGACCAGATACTCGTATAGACCATATCGAGTGGAGAAAGCTGTTTTTGGAATGTCACTTGGCCGGATCTTAATTTGATGATAGCCGGAATGAAGATCTATCTTAGAGAATACATTAGCTGTGGCTAGCTGATCGAAGAGAATATCAATGCGGGGTAGGGGATACTTATTTTTGATAGTTACTGCATTGAGAGGATAGTAGTCCACACATAGCCTTAAGCTATTGTCTTTCTTTTTCACAAAAAAGGCTGGACAACCCCATGGTGATGCACTTGGACGAATAAAACCCTTGTCAAGTAGGTCTTGGAGTTGGATTTTCAACTCGGCCAACTCATTAGGAGGCATACGATAAGATCTCTTAGAAATAGGGGCTGTGCCAGGTTGGAGTTCTATGATAAACTTGATATCTCTATCTGGGGGCATTCTAGGCAAATCGTGTGGAAAGACATCTGGATATTCACAAATAATAGGAATATCCTTTAACTTAATCCCAGATGCAGCATAGGTGCAAGAGTTGAGGTACTTTGGTTGTGGAAGATAGAGAATGGTAGGCTCGTGTTCAGGTGAATCTATCTCCATAGTTCGAAAAGAGATATTTAAAGACATATGGTGCTGGGTCATCCAATTCATTCCTAAAAGAACATCCATTCCTTCTTGGTCTAGTAATAGTAAATCTGTCCTCATCAGATTTTTACCCATTTGAATTGGCACGCTTCTACAAACTTGGTTTGAGGAGATTTTACCACCAGGAGTTGTTATCACATATACCCCACTAACAGGATAAAGATCCAAGCCTATTTTAGTTCCAAACTTTGCACTGACAAAGCTATGGGTGGCACCAGTATCAAAAAGAACAATAACGGGGTGATGGATGATAGAAAATGTAACCGTTAATATTGGTGCCCCTTCGGGGAGTTCGGAGAGTGTGGTGAGGTTCACCCTTCCTTGGCAGACCTGGACCACTTGCCTCTTGTTCTTGCCCTTGCTGGTTGGACTGGATGTTTGCCCTTGGAAAGATTTCCTAGGCTGAGGGCAATCCTTGATGAAATGAGATGGGCTTCCGCAGTTGAAACAACGGTAAT
Organism: Panicum hallii; assembly: GCF_002211085.1. Lineage (NCBI taxonomy): Eukaryota > Viridiplantae > Streptophyta > Magnoliopsida > Poales > Poaceae > Panicum > Panicum hallii. The sequence continues at coordinate 43,687,652 of NC_038046.1, read as the reverse complement.
TGTTGTTTCCTTGATTGGCTGGCGGGAAGCTCGGTCGCGGGCCTTGTTATTGTTGCTGCTGAAATTGTGGTGTCGGTAGTCGGTTGAATCGTGCCTATTGGGGTGGTCTGGCTACCCATCTGCCAGGCAAATTAACTCGAGGCGGGGCTCGAGGGGCATTGCTCAGGACCAACCGATACCTTGACGGTTGCGTAGTTGCAGGCACTGTAGGTGCCTTCCGTTTCTTTTCGGCTCTGTGGGCTGAGATACAATCTTCTTGAGTAATGGCCATGTTGACCAATTCATTAAAATTATCGGCCCTTACCAAATTCAGTCGTTCTTTAAGTTTGGTATTCAGGCCTCGGCGAAAACGATCTCTTTTGCGGGTATCACTGTCCGCATGATATCCCGCATACTGGCACAAGTGGTTGAAAACTTGTGCATATTGCATGATGGTGCGGGTTCCTTGAGTCAGGTTCAGAAATTCATTGAGCTTACGCTCAATGAGTCCCTCGGGTATATGGTGCGCTCGGAAGGCAGTCCGGAACTCATCCCAGGTGACGACATGATCGGCAGGCTGCATGGCGTAAAAATGATCCCACCATAGGCGAGCTGTGCCGCGGAGTTGCTGGGCTGCAAAAAGCGCCTTGTTTTCATCTGAACATGGAGCAGACAATAAGGCGAACTTGGACTCGATGGTACGGAGCCAAGCATCAGCGTCCAGAGGCTCATCTGCCTTATGGAATAATGGAGGTTGGGTGCTGAGGAAGTCTTGGTAACTGGCCGATAGGGGTTCATCTCAGCCTCGGGGTTGCTGATGGAAGTGGCCCATCTGAGCCTGTACAAGTTGGTTGAGGAGTTCTGTTTGTCGGGCCATAACTTCAGCTAGATTGGTAGGTGGTGGTGGCGGTTGCTGAGAACCACTGGCCTGATCTGCCCGGAATCCTTCCAGGGTTCCGTGAGTAGCTCCAACCATCTAAAACAAAGGAGATATCCATTATCAACCATATCCTTACTCCAATTTCAGATGATATACAATTTTCAAACAGAAATGCAATTCATATGCTCCATTCAATCAACTCATTTCAGATACTAAGATATTGAGCAAGGTAATAGAACACAAGATTTAGATTACTACTTAAACACTGGTAACCCTTACATCTTACATCAGCGCACTTTAACCACTACAAGCCATTGCCTAAGTACACATGCCACATATAACACAACAAGTGGCTCTTGATCTAAATATACTACGCACTACCTATGTCACATCTTTCTACACTATCCATAACTAGACTGTCACCCACTCAACCAAAACTAAAAGTCATCAAAGTTGCCCACTGATGACTGACTGCCAGAAGAAGAATGATGGGGACTGATAACAGGATCTCCGTGCTCAGAATCGATCTCGAAGACTCCTTCAATTTCTTCAGGATCTTCTTCTTCTTCAGGAGCTGGTACAGCAGGAGGTACTGGCTGCTGTTGGAGTTCATTGATATGGGCGTGGGCATCATCAATCTCCAAGATGAGGTCATGGATCTGCTCTTGGAGGAACTCAATGATCGTGTTGCGTTGGGTGATTATCGCATCACTCTCATTTATCTGGTCCTCCCGATGATGAATAGTCTCATTTCGAGCAGCAATGATCCCATCTTTCTCGGTTACCAAAGCTCGAAGTTGGTCAACTTGGGTGATTTGTCTATCAGCCTCTCTATAGTAACTTCACGCAGTATTGATCAACTGACCCATCTCGCGACGCAGTAGCAGTTGATAATGATGCTGCACACCCATAAACCGCATAGTACCCCGAACTGCTTCCTCTATGGAACCTTCTAACCTGTGACCTTCGGGGACTACTCTGAGATCCAACTCTGGATCCTTGGGATCAGTGGTAGAAAATATACCGATCGGCTGTCCTGCAGCTTCTCTTGGATGCTGCTTACAGAAAAGATAAATGGCCTCCAGTGCTGCTCCTTCAAGGGTGTCAACTATTCGATAGCCCATCACATCAACTTCAATAGGCTGCCATTGGGAACGGAAGGGATGCTGGGGAATAGTCATTCTAACTCGACATCGGCGAACACCCTCCTCCTGATATTCCACTGCGTCGTACTGTGGAGGCTCGATATAACTGAGCGAACGCAGTGACTCCTAGAGAAGGCGAGGGAAACCCTCCCAGTGCAAGGCATCTGTATGGAAATGCCCGGTTGGATCCCAAAAGATGTTAAGAGGGGCTGCCATCTGCAACAGGAATGCAAATGGTGAGACTTTTTACCTTGCTGAGAAATCACAAGATAAATGGAACGAGATAATCAATTCTGATAACAGCAAAGACTGGAAATCAGATGGATGCCTAAGATACTTAAGATAACTAACTTAAAACTACCATGAAAACCCTATCAACCCATTCCAGAGACAAACAACACACCATTCATCCTTAACAGTATTAAACACACATGCATTCTTTTGTTTGACAACGGATTATGCATGCACGTACTACTTGTCCTCACAACCAAAAACAACTGCCGAATATGTTCAGACTTACGCGGTTAATTTTGGTGGCAAAACACATACGACACTCCCTAATAACTAATCGATTAATCCTACTCGTCCTAACCTCTTAATCGTGGTTAGTGTACCTGCAGAAGAACACATATATATATCATGAACCTTTCATGGCAGCACGACATGAAAGCATCCCCAAATAGTACTGTTCACTATAGAAACAGCACCTGTACAATTACCGCCGTACAGACAACGTTAACATACGTTATCGAAACAACGTATTCACGGGGGTACCGCAAAATGCGGGGGTATGAACAGCGATCGCCATACCCTGCGCCGAACCATATACTCCCAATATGATCAACCTAAGTTGATATATTGGCAGCATCTCAAGAGGCCACTGCTTGAGAAATAGCGTTCGGTTCGCATCACCAACGGGAAGGCTAACTCCCCAGTTAGCTGAGGATCCTTACCTTCTTACCTCACGATCGGAGGTGTCGTTACAAAAAGTAAGGTTGAGTTGTACATGAATTTAAATTTTGAAAGAAAGTAGTGCTGCAAGTCAGAACTATCTATACATATATACATATTCTGGTAGCCACTTGTTAATTCCCATATACTTCCCTAGGGCTTTGCGTTCTAAACACCAACCTTAACGGATCCAGCGTACGTTGTAAACTCATTTGTTGGCCAATTTTATCCTGAAAACACTTTGTAAGAGCTATTCCAGATGTAAAAGTAAACCTACAGCTCTGATACCAGCTGTGGCAGAACCGTCTGAATTATTCCGGCTCAAGTGCGCTAGTCATCGCTGTTTAGCCGATACTAACTTAATGCACTTCAAACGGAACAATCCATTGGTCTGTCGGGTCTCTGCCCGATACAACCACGATTCAGCAGGATCGAAGCAGGCTTACCTCGCACGATGGCGAGTTTACAATCACAGTACAGCTCACCGACTTTTAATTTACAGATATGTAGATATTATTACAAACCTTGTTCAAAACTTAAAGTAATGCTTATACAACCAGTGTTTAAAACGACAGGCTAAACAGCTTGTCCAGGTTCACAGCGGAAGTAAACGCCGAAGCCTGGTATCATTCCGGAGGGTCACTGCCAGCCGGGGACGAATCCCACTCCACGGACCAGCCATATGGAACAGAAGTTGGCCAGGCGAGACTATCCGTAGGGTTCTCGAAGGTCATTCCTGAAAAGTTTATTTGCAAGAATGAGTATACTAATACTCATCAAGGCTTATCCGAGATTGGGTATACTTTAGCCCATAACTAGACTCATGAAGGCATTGTAAAGGTTCTAGGTTTCATTTCAGCTGAAAAGCAACAAAGCGTATGATCTATTTTCAAATTTTAGCTTTCATATTCTAGTTGATTATCCATTCTAGGTTAGCACCTACACTATGCAAGCAAGGTAGAGTTTATCATTCATCAAGATTGTTCCATCATTAGTTATTCTTCTTACTCTATGTGGCAGAAGAAATAAGCAGTCTCAATTTCCGCGAGAGATGGACGATTCTGAATCGAATTCAACCTTGCAAGGTAAACCTAACACACACGCTTGGAACATCCAAAGATCGTTCCGAAGAAACCGTTTCCCTCATATTCCGGGTTATGGATCAGGGCCACCACAAGCGACTGCAGGACCGTACGCACACCAATCGTGCAGGACATACATCTGTAGCGCGACTACATGATCCCGTATTCCTGTCTGCTTTGCAGGACGTACTCCCACACGTCGGTGCGTGAAAACATAAAATAAAAGTCGAGTGGTGGAGACATGTCCATTTGCCGGGCCACTCAGGTACTAGGCTTACCGCTTTACCATATTTCGCGGCATGTGGCTAGTACTTTCAAACGCTTAGCCACCACTACCACACGCTGCGACCTTATCAACTTTTAACAAAACAAACAGGGTAAACCTTCAGGTCATGATACAGCACATGACCCTATCCATTATCCTTTTAGTGATTGCAGAATAGTAAACATGCAATTCCTATATCGCGCGAGTGACAGGAAATCACTCGACTTTTACCGGTCCTATTTAGCAGAGCGTCTATGCAATAAGGACTCGGGTACAATACATTGGATTTCTAGGATTTATGCAACTAGGGTTTTATTTCAACTCCTAGACGTAATGCAAGATATATAATATATAAGTGAAATGGTAATAAATTGAAATACTGGGGTATGCATCGGGGCTTGCCTTCTTGAGTGGGGGTGGAGGCAGGGATGTCAGAGACTTCCGAACTTTGGTTCAGGGCTTCATTTAGTTCCTCGGTGACGTTTATTGGGTCTTCAGAAAACCCCTAGTCTTGTCCCAAGACCAACTCATAGCCTCCGTCGCCTAGCGTCGTTGATTCTACATGATATGCAACAATTTATTTGAGATGGTGTTTGAGTCAAATATTTTTATTTCACGATAAAGTTGCAATCCAATAATTAACACACATGAACTCATGAAACAAGGGGGTTTAGTCTTGAATTATCATTCACATTTAAGTCATGATTATTGTATTGAATTTATGGAAAACAGGAACTAGAACATTTGAATTTTGAATTCAAATTTCAAGTTTAAATTCAAAATGAAGGTAAATAGAATTATAAAGTCTTGAAAATTTAATTATAGACTAATTATTTACACAGTAGATTATGACAAAAAGATCTAACTAATTAAGCCTAAAGAACATGCTTAGTTAATTTCAAATCATTTCAAATTTGAATTACCCAAATTCAAAGGAAGTTAAACTATAAAACAGTGCTAGGTTGGAAACTTTAACACAAGTTCACACATGACCTATAAAAGTTACATACCGAAAATCATAAGAAATAAAGCTAATATGTAGAAGTTATGTGCAAAATACATTTTAACCTTAAATTAAAATAGATTCAGAAATATTTAGTTTTAAACTAAACTTCATTAATAAAAGTGGTAGGGTTTGAAATCTAGTTTCCAACATAATTAGTTTTCAATTTTTGGATTTTTCTACATTTTTCTACGAATTTTTCAAGACAGCAACATCAATCACATGAAATAACAAAACACATAGGGGGGTCCTCGGTATTTTGCATTTGGGTCCCTGGAAAACTAAAAACTCTTGCACTTATGCCCCTGCCATGTCTCGACAGCGGCCGACTGTTCGGCCCTGGCGCGTTCGCGCCGACGGCGAGGTCGCCGGCGGGGAGGGGCCGGCTTGGCACGAGCTACGGGACCCAGGGAACAGTTTGGAAGGGGAGGTGCACGACGGGCGACGGTGGATCACGACCGGCGACGAGGAGGTGCGGCGGCCGTGGCGGCGCATCGCCGTTCCCGGCGAAGGACCGGCGAACATGGGGATCTAAAGCACGCATGAGCACCAGGAGGAGTTGGGGATGCGATTCCCATACTTGGATTGGCCGAGGAAGTGGCAGAGGGATGCTGTCGACGGTGAGGTGGTCTTCGGGCGGCTCCGGCGAGAGGCGGCTCGGGGTGGGCGCAATTCCGGCGTAGGAGGGCCGGGGGTTGGACCGGATCAGGTCGGGGGGCTAGTGGAGGAGATGGGGAAGCAGTAGGTCGAGGGGATTTGGACGGGGTGGAGGGATCACGGCGAATTCCAGCGAGAAAAGTGCAGCGGTGGCTCGGTGTTGGTGGTCGCGGGGAAGAAGAAAGGGGGAACAGCAGAAAGGAGGAGCTCGGTTCGGCTTTATAGGGACGCAAGACTCGGTCGGAGTGAAGGAGAGGGAGAGCAGTCGCGAGGCCAGGCACAGATCGGCGGGCGGCGCCGGCGTGCTCGACGGGGTGGCGTGGCAGCCGCTCGGGATCGTCTGCCCGACGTGGAACGGCGAGGGGAGGACAGCGGAGGCGGCGCGGCGGTGGGAGGAGGGGTGGGGCGACGCGTGGAAGGGCGGCGCAGAGCTGCAAGGCGGCGCACCTGGCCGGGCAGGGGCGGCGGCGTGCAGCAGAGGAGAAGCAGAGGAGATCGGGACTGGGGAAGATGAAGGGGACCCAGTTGTAAAAAGCAGAAAGTTCAGGGACCTCACTGTAATACACATATAACTTTCAAACAAGAGCTCAAATGTAGATGGGCCCAAAAGCAAAATGCAAGATTTTTCAAGATCTACAACTTTGCTTTAGGGTTCATCTGCAGAAGAGCAACAGTTTTGAAATTAATATGAAACTTAGCAAAGTTTTCAAACTTTATGTAAATCCTATAGATAAAACTACACTACACATATATCCAAAGGGTAGTTTCACTTACTTTTGCGATTTAAACACAAGTTTTGGATTTTTGCAAAATAACCCTCATACATTTGAATTCTACCCTCCATATTCACCCATTTAGCACAAAAGGACCTCTATTAAAATATAATTATATAAACAATCACTTTTCCTTAGCATTAAAATTTTTAAACACACTTTTGCCACATTTTGTACATAATAACACACTAAACATCTAGGGTGTGACCATGCTATTTACCTGCGTGTCACAAGTTGCACTGTTTACATTCCTGTAATCACTATAAGGATGACGGACGGGATTTATGTGAGGTATCATGGTTGAGATGATACCCCGTCTGTGTTAAAGAATTTGATAAGGTCGCAGTGTGTGGTAGCGGTGGTTAAGCGTTTGAAAGTACTAGCCACATGCCGCAAAATATGGTAAGCGGTAAGCCTAGTAACCAATCGGCCCGAGGAGTGGACATACCTCCCACCACTCGTATTTGGTTTTTCCTGTTACTTGATTCGACGTGTGGGAATACGTGTTGCAGGGCAACCAGGAGTACAGTCGTGTAGTCGCTCTACAGACGTACGTCCTGCATATTGGATGTGCGTATGGTCCTGCAGTCGCTTGTCATGGCTCTGATCCACGAGTCGGAATGAAAGGCAAACGGTTGCTTCGGAACAATCTCTGGAAGTTCCAAGCGTGTGAGTTAGGTTTACCCTTGCAGGGCTGAAATTCGATTCAGGAATTGTCCGTTTCTCGCGGAAATTGAGACTGCTTGATCCCTTTGCCACATAGAGTAACAAGAGCAACATTATGGTTATCAAAGATGATGTTTGACTAAAGATTCTACCATGCTTGAATAGTTAATTATCTAAAATGATTAATCACCTAGAACTTGAAAGCTAAAATTTGAAATTAAGGATCTACTCTTTGTTACTTTTCAGCTGAAAACTTTACCCGTAACCATTAAAGCCGTCATAAGTCTAATTACATGGCTAAGTATACCATGAATGGGTAAGCCTTGCTGAGTATTAGAATACTCAGTCTTGCCTTGTGACTTTTGTTCAAGTAATCCCCCTGACAACTCGGCTCTGCCTATGCCGTGGCCTTACCCTCTGCCCGATGGGTTGTCCGTGGAGTGGGACCCGTCCCCGGCCAACACAGATCCTTCCGAGTGATATCATGCCAGGGCTAGCATGATATCTGAACTGGCGATGTGTACAGTGCCCATGCTTTAAACTCCGCTGCATGACTTAAAACTTAGAACTGTTTGTAATAATTTCCATCAGTTGGGAACTGATGTTACTTTAAAACACTCATGTAATATATCTACCTGTGCTGTAAAATGTGATGGCAATTGTATCTCCGGACTCGCCTTCGTGCGAGGTACCTTGTTTGATCCTGCATTCGGTAGTTTATCGGGACGTTACCTGACAGGCCAAGGGATTATACCGTTTGAAGCACGTTGGAGCCCTCAAGAGTGGACTCGCGTACTTGAGCCGGTGTAATTCAGTTTGGTTTTGCCACAGCACCATTCCGCCCCCACATTGTGGCAGAACCAACCCGAATTACACCGGTTCAAGAATGCGAGTCCACTCTTGAGGGCTCCAACGTGCTTCAAACGGTATAATCTCTTGGCCTGTCGGGTAACATCCCGATAAACCACCGAATGTAGGATCAAACAAGGTACCTCGCACGAAGGTGAGTCCAGAGATACAAATGCCATCACATTTTTACATCACAGGCAGATACAATACATGAGTATTTTTAAAAGTAACATCAGTTACCAACTGATGGGAATTATTACAAAACCGTTTAAAGTTTCAAGTCTTGCAGCGGAGTTTAAAGCTCAGGCACTGTACACGTCGTCAGTTCAGATATCATGCTAGCCCTGGCATGATATCACTCGGAGGGGTCTGCGTTGGCCGGGGACGGGTCCCATTCCATGGACCAACCATCAGGCAGAGGGTAGGGCCACGGTACAGGCAGAGCTGAGTCGTCAGGGAAAATACCTGAACAAAAGTCACAAGGCAAGACTGAGTATTCTAATACTCAGCAAGGCTTACATGGTATACTTAGCCATGTAACTAGATTTATGAAGTCTTTTCAGGTTTTGGGTAGACTTCTCAGCTTAAAAGCAACAAAGAGTAGGTCCTTAATTTCAACTTTTAGATTTCAAGTTCTATATGATTATTCATTCTAGATAAGCCCCTATAGCTATTCAAGCATGGTAGAAGCTTTAGCCAAACATCATCTTTGATAACCGTACAATTGCTCTTGTTACTCTATGCGGTAAAGGGATCAAGCAATCTCAATCTCCACGAGAAACGGACGATTCCTGAATCAAATTTCAGCCTTGCAAGGTAAACCTAACTCACACGCTTGGAATATCCAACGATAGTTCCGAAGCAACCATTTGCCTTTCATTCCGACTCGTGGATCAGATCCACCACAAGCAACTGCAGGACCATACGCATATCCAATGTGCAGGACGTACGTCTGTAGAGCAACTACACGATCGTACTCCTGGTTGCCCGGCAACACGTATTCCCACACGTCGAATCGAGTAACAGGAAAAACCAAACTACGAGTGGTGGGAGGTATGTCCACTCCCCGGGTCGATTGGTTACTAGGCTTACCGCGTACCACATTTCGCGGTATATGGCTAGTACTTTCAAACGCTTAACCACCGCTACCACACACTGCGACCTTATCAAATTCACCATCACAGATGGGTTATCATCTCAACTGTGATACCTCACATAAATCCCGTCCGTCATCCTTATAGTGATTACAGGAATATAAACATTACAACTCCTATATCGCGCGAGTGACAGAAAATCACCCGACTTCTACCGGTCCTATTAGCAGAGCGCCTATTCGGACTCAAGTTCTAGTATTCAATACATTGGTTCCTAGGAAAATGTAACTAGAGTTTCTCATACAATTCCTAAGAACTATGCATAGATAGATATAAATAATATAGGTTGCGGTGTAAATACAGTAGGGGTTATGTCCGGGGCTTGCCTTCTTGCGTGGGGTTGGGGGCAGTAGTGTCAAAGTTTTCCGAACTTTGGTTCAGAACTTCAGTTAGATCTCCGACGGTGTTCCCGGGGTCTTCAGAAACTTCCACTTCCTGATCCGGGATCAGCTCGTAATCTCCGTCGGCGAGAGTAGTCGAGTCTATATGATATGCAAAGTTATAAGTTAAGAGATGCATATTCTTTTATTTTATTTCACGATAAAGTTGCAATCCAACGAAAGTATGATTTACTTTTTTTTACACACATCATTTATTTCTCTACTGGCCAGTTATTTATCGGGTATTAATTATTTTATCTAGTTACATTAAGCAATAGGGTTTGCTACTCTTAATTATTTAATTAATGGCATGGGGAACATGTTGAGTTGGTTTTAAATACTAAAATAACTATATTGAATAGCTTTAATTATTTGCTTTGCTAATTATTTATACTAACTCTAAGTTATTATTAAATTATGGACTTATCATAGCATGTTCTAATTGTTTTGGGTTGATTTGCACTTGATCCTAGGTTGGAAATTTAGGGATAGGCTATACTACACCAGAATAGTACTTCTAATTATTTTCATGAATTTTGAACATTTAAAATCATAGATATTAAATATACAAGGTTAAATAGGTATTATTCATAATTAAACTCACACATTAAGAATTTATTATACAAACAGTAGGTTAATTATTTTACCTAAGCAATATATATCAGAACAAGATTAATGCAATTGATTTCACATTTTTATCATTTCTCTACCATTTATTTTGCATTTTCTTAGCCTACAACTACTTAAACTTAGTATTTAATTTACAGCACAAACCAATCAGAAACTGAAAGTCGACCTATAAAGAAAGTTGTAGATCATAAAATGAGGATTCCAACAAATTTTAGTTTGTATTTTTATGACTTTTCCTTGAATTGATATGAAATTTCAAAGTTGACAGCATAATTAACACTAGGAGGTCCCTAAGTCACTATTCACATGAGTCATAAGCCTTGTAGATAAACCCCTGATCTTTTGTATCTTCTAACCTGTGGTCCTTGCTGGGTCAAGACAGTGGCCGTGAGGTTTGACTGGCGTGTTCTCGCCGGCGGCGAGGATTTGGCCGGGGATGATCTGGTCCTACGTGACCTACGTGATCCACTGAGTTCATGGGTGGGTGATGTGCACCAGGACAAGCGACGGAGCATGGCCGGCGGCGATGAATTGCGGCGGCCATGTCGGGGTGCTGGCAGTCCCGGCGAGAAGTTGGCGAACACGGGTCACTAGGGCACGCATGAGCATTACAGGAGTGTGGGGATGCTTTCCCCGTGCCTAATTTGGTCGGAGACAGGGCGGAGGGTGGTGTTCGACGGTGGGGTGGACGTCGGGTTCCTACCGGCGGCGATGGCGGCCGGTGTTCTGCGGGCTGGGGTAATGGAGGGTGGCGGGGAAGTAGTCGAGGAGCTTCAGGGTGACGTGGCGAAGCTAATGGTGAGTTCAATTGGGGTGGAGCAGGGTCGGGAGTAGGTGCTCCACAGCGGTCAGGGGCGGCGGCGGCGGGTGGAGATCAACGGCAACCGTCGAGAAGCCGATGTAATGCGCTAGGGATCCAATTGGGAGGCCGTACAGCTTCACAGGATCAAGAGGAGTCTACCTGTGGTGCTGTCGTGGTGTGGGAGAGCTCGGAGTAGGCTGCCCACGGTGAACCGAAGGCGGCGGTGGAACTCGAGCTAGCCGGAGCTGTGGAAGACGAAGCTCGGGCGCGAAAGGGTGGAATTGATCTGGCTGGAGAGCACTAGTGGGTCATTGTGGTGCTGGGGAAGCACTGGATCGGTGTTCAGAGGGAGTGAGGGCGGCTGGCGACGATGACCAGTAGGGGCGGCGGAGGTCCGGCGAGGAAATTGAGCTCGGGAAAGGAAATGCTGGGGAAATGAAGTGCGGCAACGAGTAAACAAGGTCACAGAGTGGTCGTGGAGCGCGTCTTAAGGCCGGGAGCGATGCTACGATGCAAGCAGGAGCTGTCAACAATGGCGAGGGTGTGGCGGCCGGCGGACGGCTCGGGAAGGCGTGGCGCGCGCGCGAGAGGGCAGCAGGGGAGGGGAATAGGGCTGGGACAGGGAGAAGACGACGCGTGGATGTGATCCCAGCAGGAGGTGGCGCGGCGGAGGCAGCAGAGCGGTGGCTACAGGCATAGGACTACAGGCAGTAGGAGAGCAGAACAGAGGAACACGTGCGCGAGGAAGAAGAAGAGAGGGAGGGGATCGGGGGGGGCCTATTTGGAAATCTCAGAAACTTCAAGGACCTCTTGGTAAACTAAAATTTCCCACTTATATAAAGATCTAATGAGGAAATGCCCAAAATGAAAGTTGTAGAGTTTTTCAAACTCTACAGTATTGTTTTAGGGTTCAAATTCAAAAACTCAAAGTTTACAGCTTTTCATGTTAAATTTTTGAGTAAAGGTAGAATTTGAATTCTTTTGTCCTTACCAAAGTGGATTTGATGAAAATTTGGATATGTTTACAAGTTTTCATGGGATGTCATGATGACTTGTATTCTTACATGTTAGTCCTTAAGTAAACATGAAAGTTAATTTTACACTTCAACTACTTTACATAAAAGGCCCTATGATTTTTGTTTTAATCACACTTAGGTCCCTGTTCTTACTTAAAGGCTTATCTTCCTTAGGATTTAACCTATCTTTTACACTTTCTTTCCTATGGTAATATAAATTTGACTCCTAGTATTATATTTATCCTAGGTTTTAATGCCATCTTCCATTTCACCCAATTAACACTCAAGGACCTGTATTTTACAGAAATTACAATGATACCCCTAGTCTTTTGTACTACTCACATATACCATAGCAAGCATACATATTTCGCAATAAAAACTAGTGTCTATGTTTCTAATTACCTAAATCTTACAGTCTTCCCCCCTTAAAAAGAATCTCGTCCTGAGATTCCGATGTAAAATGGAGTTGGATAATTAGACTTGGGAATTAGCTTGAAGGAAGTTTGGGAAATTTCGTTGAAGATAGGATTCTGTTTCCCAAGTTGCTTCTTCTTCGGTGTGATGATCCCATAAGATCCTATACATTTTGATCTTCCTCCTCCTGGTGACTCTCTCCTTAGTATCTAAGATTTGGGTAGGTTGTTCGGTGTAAGATAGATCGGGTCCAATCTCAATGGCACGGGTTTCAATGATCTCCGTGGGTACTTTGATACATTTCTTAAGCTGAGAGATATGAAAAACATCATGAATGGCAGCCATTTGAGATGGAAGGCGAATTTTGTAAGCTACTGGGCCACAGACTTTAAGGATCTCAAAGGGTCCGACATATCGAGGTACTAACTTCCCTTTTATGCCTAAGCGCTGGACACCCTTGGTAGGAGATACTCGGAGATAGACAAAATCTCCTACTTGGAATTGCAGAGGTTTCCTTCTTCTATCTGCATAGCTTTTCTATCTGGACTGAGCTGTTTTAAGGTTGGCTTGAACAACCTTGACCTTATCTTCGGCTTCAACGACTAGATCTGGTCCAAGGATTTTGCGTTCGCCGGTCTCAGACCAACTTAAAGGAGTTCGACATTTTCGACCGTATAACGCTTCAAAGGGAGCCATCTGAAGACTAGATTGATAGCTGTTGTTGTAAGAGAATTCGGCCAAGGCAAGGCACTTGTCCCAGCTTGTACCATAGTGAATAATACAAGCTCAGAGCATGTCTTCGAGAATTTGGTTGACTCGCTCAGTCTGTCCATCAGTCTGAGGATGATATGCAGAGCTTCGAATTAGTTTGGTTCCAAGAGCATACTGCAATTGTTCCCAGAAGCGTGCAATGAATTGTGCCCCTCGATCAGAAATGATGGTCTTAGGGACACCATGCAACCGAACAATTTGATCAAGATAGACTTCGGCATACTTCTTAGCAGAATAAGTGGTATGCACAGGAAGAAAATGAGCCGTTTTGGTAAGTCTATCAATAATTACCCATATGGAGTCATGTTTTTGGGACGTGTTAGGAAGACCGACAATAAAATCCATACTAATGTCTTTCTACTTCCATGACGGGATGGGTAGTGGTTGGAGTGTACCAGATGCTTTTAGGTGACTGGCTTTGACTCTCTGGCACGTATCACACTCGGATACATATTTGGCAATTTCTCTCTTCATTCTGGTCCACCAAAAATGTTGTCGAAGGTCTCGATACATTTTGGTGCTACCAGGATGAATAGAGAATTTAGATAGATGTGCTTCATTAAGGATTTGCTTACGAAGTTGGTGATCTTTAGGTACAACAATACGATTGTTGAACCATAGAACTCTCTGATGATCTGTGTGGAAACACTTATATTTGGCCTCTCCCTGAGATAATTTTGATTTGATGATTTTGACCCCCTCATCATGTAATTGCGACATGATGATTCGATCTTGAAGAGTAGACTCGATAGATAATAGATTTAGACTACCTTGAGGGATGATCTCTAGATTGAGTTTTTGCATCTGATTGCAGAGAGTATCATTGAAAGTTGCTATGGATAAGCAATGACAATGTGCTTTGCGGCTAAGTGCATCCGCAACCACATTGGCTTTGCCAGGATGGTAGCGTACCTCAAGATCGTAGTCTTTGATCAGTTCTAACCAACGCCTTTGCCTCATGTTCAGGTCAGCTTGGGTGAAGATATATTTGAGGCTCTTATGGTCAGTGTAAATATTACACTTGGCACCCATAAGATGATGTCCCAAGATTTTGAGAGCATGAATAGCTGCTGCCAATTCAAGATTGTGGGTTGGGTAGTTTTGTTCGTGATTTCGGAGTGCTCGGGATGCATAAGCAATGACCCGGTTGTTTTGCATCAGAACACAACCAAGGCCAGTTCCAGAGGCATCACAATAGACATTGAAAGGCTGGGTGTTATCTGGCTGAGCTAGTACTGGAGCGGTTGTTAGAAGTTTTCTCAAGGTGTGGAACGCTTCATCACACTTATCGTCCCATCGGAATTTAACTTCTTTCTTAAGTAGCTCAGTCATAGGTTTGGCTATCTTGGAGAAGTCTAGAATGAATCGGCGATAATATCCCTCCAATCTAAGGAAACTTCGGATTTGATGGACACAAGTCGGAGGCTTCCAATCCATAACCTCCTGGACTTTGGTTGGATGTAACACCCTAAATTTTACAAAGTACAAAAATTGAATAAAATGATAGGTTAAAGGAGTCATAGGGTTTTTGATAAACAATTTTCCTTAAGTATAAAAATAAATAGAAGGGAAATATATGATATGTGCATTCATGCTCTTTGCATTGTTTCTTTGGTTGTAGTTTATTTGGATTTAAATTTGAATTCAAATTTCAGTTCAAATTCAAAAGCCTTTTGATGTTGTTTTGTTTTTCTCTCTTTTCCCTCTCTTTTCTCTCCTTTGGGCCCAGCCCAATCGGCCATTCCTCCTCCCCTCCCTTTTCTTTTTTTCTCCTCACAAGGCAGCCCGGCCCTTGGCCTCTCTTCTTTTCTCTTCTTTCTTCCCCTCACGCGCGCGTGGCCCATTTCCTCACCCCGGCCCACCAGCCGCACGCGCCCGCTTCCCCCCTTCTCCTTCCCCCTCGCGCTGACGGGCGGGGCCCGCTTGTCGGGTTCCTCTTCCCCACGCCGCACCGGACTCGGGTTCGAGTCCGGCTCACCCCCCGCACCATCCCCACCGTCCCCGCCTCGGGCCCACACGCCCAGGCACCTCCGAGGCCACCCTATAAATGCCGCCCGAACCCTAGTCCCTTTTCCCCAAGCCGCAGCCGACCGGGCCCCTAAAACCCTAGCAGCCGCGCCCGCCGCCGCCGCCTTTGCCGCTCGCACCTCAGGCCACCGCTGCGCCGCCGCTCCGCTGCCGCCCGCCGTCGATCGACCACCCCCGGAGCACCACGTGGTGGTGAGGAAGCTTCCCGGCCATCCCTCTCTCTCCCTCCCGCGCTCCCGTGCCCGCACGAGCTCGCCGGAGTCCCTGAGCCGCCGCTCGCCATCGCACCGTTGCCACGGCCAATTTCACTGCCCTCTTTTGCCCTAGTTTGGTTCCCCGTGTCGCCCTCTATCTTCCCGTCCCGATCCAAGCCAGAACCGAGCCGGGAAACACATTTTCGTGTTCTCTCCGGCGAGCCGCCGCCGCCTCCACCTCGCCGCCGGTGTGACAGTTCATGTACGTGTAATTTAGGCACATAATTTGTTAGTGTGAAGTATCTATTTGTTAGAGTAAAGCTTGTGTGTGTTTATGTGAAGCTTTTGAAAATTTAAAGTGCAAGTAAAAAGGGGTATTTTTGTAATTATGGAAAAACTAGGGTTGTTTTTGCAAAGTGTAATTGGATAGGAGGTAACTTTAAAATAAGGGAAGAGTGGTTTTGAAAACATGTTCTTCTTACTTTATTCACTGTAAAAAAATATATATTTATCCAAAAGTTTCATTTGAAATGTGTGTGTTGAATTGTGTAAAAGTTTAGGTAAAGTGGTGAAAATAAGGGTATTTATGTAATTTTATAAAAGTACAAGTCCTTTTTTGCAAATATTTGATTTACAAAAGTAATTCTCAAAGTTACTTAGGGCTAAAGTGTAACAGGTGCAAGTCATTAAGACATGTCTATCCAATCATTATGACGTGTCATAAATGTTTGCATTTAGGTCCTGAATTTTATAAAGTTACGCTCTTTAGGACAAAAGTAATTCAAATCCAACTTTTGTTCAAAATTTCACGTGTAAAGATATAAATTTTGAGTTTCTGAACTTGGGCCCTAAAGCAACGTTGTAGAGTTTGAAAAACTCTCCAACTTTCGTTTTGGGCATATCTTCATTAGGGTTTTAGATTGATGTGAAATTTATGCTTTACAGAGAAGTCCCTGCAATTTTCTAGATTTGCGAATAAGTCCTTGGGGAAATCCATTCCTCCTTCTTCTCTCTGTTCTTCTTCTATTTGGTTTCTTCCTCCTTCCACTGGCAATGACATTTCCCTCTCCCTTATCCCCTCCCTACCTCCCTCCCTCTGCTTGCTGCAGGCCGGCGTGGGACCGGCTACACTGGCGGCGCCAAGCAAGCGGTGGGCGCGGCCCAGGCGTGGTGCACAGCGCGGGCGCGGCGGCGGCTCGGCTCGGCGCGGGCGCTCGGGCGGCGCTGGGCGAGCGCAGCGCGGGCGGCTTGGCGCGGCCCAGGTCGACGTGGAGGCGCGGTAGCGCGCAGCGCGGCTGGCGGCGGGAGCTGGTGCAGGCGACGGCTGGAGCGAGCGGCTGGACTTGGTGGTGCGGGCGTGCGGGCGGCTCGCGGCAGAGCGCGCGAGCGGGCGCTGCGCCAGGCAGCGGCGCGGGGACTGGCAGGCACGGCTGGTGGCGGCACAGGAGTGGCCCGAGTGAACGGCGTGAGCGGAGGTTGGTGACGCGGGCGCGTGGGTGGAGCAGCAGGCGCAGTTGCGGAGCCGGCGGCGCGGCGTGAGCTGGCGGAGCGCGCTGGAACAGAGCGCGGTGCGGGAGGAGCTACGGCACGCGCAGGAAGAGTTGTGGTGGAGGGCTTCTACGCGAGCCGGTGCGGGCACCACAGGTCGAACGGCGGCGACGTCCTGGGATTTACTTTCCCGCGACCTTCTGTGCAGGCGAGCGGCTGCGGCACACGCGCGACACGGGCCAATGACGCACGCGGCACGGGCGTGCACGGATGGAGTTGAGGCGCGGCAAGGCCGGGGCGAGCGCGTGTCCAGCAGCAGGAAGAGGAGGAGCAGTTGCACGGCGTGCAGGACGACGGTGTGCAGGGAAGTCGCTCGCGGTGCGGGAGGAGCTGCAGTGCAATGGTTGCGGGTGGATTCGCACGGGAGCAATAGAGCCGCACGTGGAAAATGTCGGAGCCATTGAGGAGAAGGCAGCGGACGAGATCAGATGGCACTGCGAACTGCTCGTGGAGGATTTGAAGGTGGCCAGGTGCGAGCAGACCATGACCCTCGCGGAGGCAGAGGGGGCGAGTGTGGCGCAGCAAAGCGAAGGCAGAGGTCCGAGCTGAATTGGACTGGCGCGTCCGCAAGTATGGAGCGGAAGCGTTCTGCCGGCGGCGGTGGTAGGCCGATTCGGATGGCGCCGCAGCAGATGGAAAGGGCGGCAGAGCTACATCTTGTGCGAACAGGAGTGGCGCACAGGAGAGGCGACCAGGCACGGCGGTCCTACAAGAAGCTACGCGGGTGTGCCGACCGTGTTTCTGCAGCACACGCGCGTGAGCAGAGGAGGTTTAGCCCGTGAGCAGGAAAACCCTGAGGTTCACGGAGAAGTTGGCATAGCGAACCAATCTGGTTCCATCGTCTCATCTCATAAGTCCACGACATCCAGCAACTCCTATTCCTCACCAATCGTCCGAGCAAGACCACAACACCTCAAGAAAGCTCGTAAACCCTTTTATCGAGCCTCTTCGGATCCCTTTGCTGAAACATCATCGCCGTGGCAAAGCCGACTATCATCGCCACGGATTACCGTGAGGAATATTCCTCCGGTCATTCTTCACCCACTACAATCCCCTGGCAAGCTTCTTCGTCACCCAAGGAATCTCATCACCGTCGAGCACTTCTCATCGCCGATCTTGTTCGTCATGGAAATTCACTTTCCACTTGTTCTTCTCCACAACCAAAGTTACCCCAAGGTTTGCCCTGAACCACTGAATCTTCCTAATGCCGGCAACCCCCTTTGTCGGAATATCATCGTTATCTTCCTGTTCTCTATTTTCCCCGACCAGGGACTTAATTGCTTTGATTTAGAAGGTTCTAGGGTATTCTCTGTAAAACTTCCAGAGCTTTCTTTATTTCAAATCAGTGAACTTCTACATTTCATAGGAATTCGTAAGAAGTTCATAAAAATACAAAATCAGTTTTGTTTGAGTCCTTAGGTCAAAGTCTACAAGTTGTATGTTGTGATTTTGAGTTGAAAGTCCTTGATGTGTGGTCTAGGTTAAATATTAGGAAATGTATGCTTTATTTGTACCCTATGTGATATGCATGTGCTGTAGCTAAAAGGTAAATCATAGGATATATGTCTTAAGTAGAAATGTGTGATATCTAATTAATCCTTTCACACGAGTGCTCATATCCCTGCCATCAAGACTCTGTCCTTGTTTTGATTGCCGTTTCCTTAAGGTCCTTTTCGTATAGAGATCCTTGTTAGTCCGTGTGTATCTGCTGCTTATCCAATACATCTCTGCAGCTATGCTTCAGCAACGGCTATCAGCTCAGCCGTTAAACATCCGTTTCCTTGAGTCTATGATGTTTCTGTGTAATAGCTGTCAGCCGATGTATTTCTTTTGTTCTATCCTACATCGGCTGCACATAGTCGATGTATCGGAGATGCACACACGATCTTAAGATTCTTGCTATCGGCTGATCCAAGCCGATTCTAGTTGTTTTCCATATTGGTTATGGCCAATCAATCCTTAGTTTTCTCACCCTCATCCACACACTTCTATCAGCCGATTTATCGACTGAGAGATAGGCTATATACCTATCAGTCACATACCCTCAACCACACTCCAATCGGCTATACGTCACTCAATTGTTGTGCTGACATAATCAAGCCGATACAACCACACCTAGTTACCTAGGATAACACTTAAACATATCTCAGTTAAGGCATAGCTGCTTTAGGAATCATCCCTCTGCTAAAGTCATCGATGCTTTCATCGATCAATTAGGAAACCGGTGCACTTATCAATCGGCTAAACCTGATGCATCCTCATTGGTTAAGGCCAAGACCACTGCACCAACCGAGTAGATAGCCCAAAGACATGCTGATAATCCAATCGGCAAGATCCTTCCTTGTTCTATCCTTGAAACACTGTACCTTTAATATTCCTACCTCTATCAGTCGGTTTAACCTTAGATGAAACCAAATCGGTTAATCTCTTCTGCTCATATACAGAGATTGCTCCTGCCGATTTCTCTTCCAAACAAAAATCAGCAGATTTCCTAAAACTGTATAGAGAGCTCCCTTCTTTACCAATTCTATCGACTGAACCCCTGTTGTTCCAATCGGCTCTGTTGTAATCTTCAACAAATAGCCGATTCTAATTAGTTGTCCCCCTAAAGCTCTATCTAAGTTTAGTTCAGGTCCTTTTGGGTTGTTGTGTGAGTAATATGTTAAATAAGTGTTGAATTACAACTTTATTGTAAAGTAAGATAGCTTCATGTGCACACTTGAATGTAATGTTGCATTGCATGTAGATACGACTACTTCTGCAAACGGTACCTACGAGATCTCCCAGAAGTCTGCAGAGGATGTTTCTAAAGACTAAGTGAACGTCACCAAGGGATATCGCAAGCCCCGAACCAAAGTTCGGAAGATCTTAACTTTACTGACTTCAGCCCCACCAGTAAAGGCAAGCCCCGGACATAACCCACTACTTTATTTACACTGCAATCACTATCTATTTATATATATATCTCTATGCATTAAGTTCTTAGGAGTTGTTTGGAAACCCTAGTTGCATTTTTCCTAGGAACCAATGTATTGAATATTAGCACTTGAGTTCGAATAGCCGCTATGCTAATAGGACCGGTAGAAGTCGGGTGATTTCCTGTCACTCGCGCGATATAGGAATTGTAATGTTTACATTCCTGTAATCACTATAAGGATGACGGACGGGGTTATGTGCAGTATCATGGAAAGGAATGATACCCCGTCTGTGTTGATAAATTGGATAAGGTCGCGGTGTGTGCCGATCAGGGTTAAGCGTTTGAAAGTACTAACCACATGCCGTGAGTTTTGGGTAAGCGGCAAGCCTAGTAACTAATCGGCCCGAGGAGTGGACGTACCTCCCACCACTCGTTTTGCTTCTTCTGGTTACTTAGTTCAACGTGTGGGAATACGTGTTGCAAGGGCAACCAGGAATACGGGTTTTGTAGTCGCGCTACAGACGTATGTCCTGCACTTTGGAAGTGCGTATGGTCCTGCAGTCGCTTGTGGTGGACCTGTCCATGAGTCGGAATGAAAGGCAAATGGTTGCTTCGGAACAATCGTTGGATGTTCCAAGCGTGTGAGTTAGGTTTACCTTGCAAGGTTGAAAATTTGATTCAGAATCGTCCGTTTCTCACGAAGATTGAGACTGCTTGATCCCTTTATCACACAGAGTAACAAGAGCAACTATATGATGAGTAATGCTGATGGTTGATATAAAGAGCTCTACCTTGCTTGAGTAGCTATAGGTGCTTATCTAGAATGGATAATCAACTAGAATCTGAAAGCTAAAAGTTGAAATTAAGGATCTACTCTTTATTGCTTTTCAGCTGAAACTAAATCCCGAACCATTATAAGCCTTCATAAGTCTAGTTACATGGCTAAGTATACCATGAGACGGGTAAGCCTTGCTGAGTATTAGTATACTCAGCCTTGCTAGTTATATGTTTTTCAGGTGATGTCTTTGAAGACCCTACTCTTTCCCTGCCTTGGCCCTGCGCTCTTCCAGATGGTTGGTCCGTGGAATGGGATCCGTCCCCGGCCAACACTGAGGACACCGAGTGATGTCGTGCCCGGGCTTAGCATGACATCCGTCTTGACGGCGAGTTGTGAATCGTCGCATATGTTTTCCGCTGCTAAAAGCCATAACTTTAACAGTTTGTAATGTTTTCTCTAAATTTGAAACTTTGCACTATTGTTGGAAACTCTTGTAATGTAATTCTCTATGATGTAAAATATGATGGTGACTGTATCTCTAGACTCACCTTCGTGTGAGGTAACCTTATTGATCCTGTATTCGGTGGTTTTTCGGGACGTTACCCGACAGGCCAAGGGATTATACCGTTTGAAGCACGTTGGAGCCCTCAGAAATGGACTCGCATACTTGAGCCGGTATAATTCAGGTTGGTTCTGCCACAGCCGGCGCCCCACCGCCGCTCCCGCACCGGCCCGAGCCGCCAGCGCACCCCCACCATCGGATCGAGATCCAGCGGCCCTCATCCGATCTAAACCCGAGTCAAATAAGTTAGATAACGGTCAACCATGCCAGTTTTGCAGTTTAGCCCTTAAGTTTCCCCGGAATCAACCCGCAGTCCTTCCCAGTTCAAAAGTATTCGCATTTCAGTCCTGTTTCTTCCATTTAGACCCCTGTAGTTTTTCAAATTAGAACCCGCCATCCTTTACCCCTCGGTTTTGCAATCTAACCCTTCTGTCTAGGGTTTATTTTCAATCTAGCCCCTGGTTTCTTTGTTTTAGGTCCTTTTAGATCCAAATCTTTCGCAGATAAGCCCCTGGAACCCTATTTTAGCCCTAACTTCTCCGTTTTAATTCTGATTTCATCGATTCTTGCGCTCACGCGATCCTTGAGACTTACACAATGATTTTAAAATATTATTTTGTTCTGTTTATATTGATTTGTGTACTGTTCCTTATTATTTGCACTTGTTTGCTTGTATGTGCTTGTGTACGACGTTAGACGGTGCGAAGTTCGAGGATCCGCAGGGTCAAGACTTTGAAGAATTTCCCAAGCAGCAGCAGTTTGCTAACGAAGGCAAGTGGTCCTTGATCATGTTTCAGTCCTATTAATATCACAATCACACCTTTACTTTTTATGCATGCATGTGTCTAGAATATGATGGAATCCAAGTAAGGACATGACTAGTCTCTATTTAACATCCTTGTTTAAACCTGGGTTGTTTTATTTATATTATAGCTACGCTAGTTGCTTATAAGTAGATTTTGGATGGTTGGAAATCATGTTACCTCCTATATCCATCATGTCCTCGGAATATTGTTTGGTGATAAATAAGATTATTGAAAGAATTGGAACATGGAGAACCACCCAGGAAAACAGTACAACCACAGTACTATATGGCTCTGGTCTTGGCTAATTAATTAGAAACCTTAGCTTGTAAAGGTCTTACCGAAAGGGCAAGAGGGGAGTGCGTTGATGGGGTATAGCTCGGTCCTCTTGAGGTGTAGATATGATCCTGGGTAAGGCGTCTTTCTCATTAGGGAGGGTTATGACCACTGCGGCCTGAAACCTTGGCGGACCAATACAAGTTAGGAAATCTTTGTAAAAGCCTCGTAGTGAATCCCTGCCACTCACCTCGGAAGTGTTTAAGGGCCTTGCAAACCCGGGCATCAAGGGAAACACGAGCTGTGGGTAAAGTGTACAACCTCTGCAGAGTGAAAACTGGTATATCAGCCGTGCTCACGGTTAAGAGCGGCTTGGACCCTCACATGATAATTGAACTTAAAGATGATTTAAGCTGATGTTCTTTATTTGTTTTCGATCGTTTATTTTATTCAGTCTTTTATATAAGGGTTGGTATAAACTTAAACCTAGTTAATGCTTACTAAATAAAACTTGACCAACTAAAAATGCTTACCGCAGTTAAACCATGTCAGCTTATCCTTGATCTGGCCTTGCATGTCATATAATTTACTCCACTTGCTGAGTACCAACCATAAGTGTACTCACGCTTGCTTTATTAAAACCAATATGCTCAGAACAAGATAATTGTCCGGAGTTTCCTGAAGATATTGGAGAATTCTATGCGTATGTCTCCCAGTCAACTGCCTGTGAAGTTGAAGTCCGCTGCTACTTATCGACGTTTATTTATTCGCTTAAGACTAAGACTGTTGGTCATGTAATAAAGTACTACTATACTCCTTTTCGTTAATGCATTGTTTCGGATATTCGCTTGTGACATCTACTGTATGTGTGGAACTTGATCCTGGCGCACATATGGGATGCATTCGGTTACTTTTCCTAAACCGGGTGTGACATTGGATCAACTGATATGCCCTCACTAGAGATAGTATGTCCTAGGAATTTCACACTATCTAGCTAGAATTCACATTTTGAGAATTTGGCGTAAAGGCGATGATCACGTAGTCGTTGAAGAACGACACGTATATGATTAGCATGGTCTTCTTTAGTCTTGGAATATATCAGAATATCATCGATGAAGACCACGACGAATTTGTCGAGTTCCGGCATAAAGATTGAATTCATGAGATTCATGAAATATGCCGGTGCGTTAGTAAGCCCAAATGACATAACCAAATATTCATATAATCCATATCTGGTCGAGAAAGCCGTTTTCGGAATGTCGCAGGGCTTGATTTTAATCTGATGATAACCAGAGCGTAAGTCAATCTTAGAAAAGACCTTAGCTCTAGCTAGTTGATCGAATAAAATGCCAATGCGGGGAAGAGGGTACTTATTTTGGATAGCAAAAGCATTGAGTGTACGATAATCAACACATAACCTTAGGCTATTGTCCTTCTTTTTGACGAAGAGAGCAGGACAACCCCAAGGTGAAGCACTTGGGCATATAAAACCCTTGTCAAGAAGATCTTGGAGTTGGATTTTTAGTTCAGCCAATTCATTTGGAGGCATGCGATATAGCCTCTTTGAAACAGGAGCAATGCCAGGTTGTAGTTCAATGATTAACTCGATGTCTCTATCTGGTGGCATTCCAGGCAAGTCATCTAGAAAGACATCGGGACACTCACAGACTACAGGTATATCTTTAAATTTGATATCTGTGACGGCATACGTGCAAGAGTGCAGATACTCCTGCTGAGGCAGATAGAGGGTAATGACTCCTTGATATGGTGAGTTAATCTCAATAACTCGGGAAGAGATGTCTAGCAGTACTCTATGTTCAGTCATCCAATTTGTCCCGAGTATAATCTCAATACCCTCTAAGTTTAGCAAAACCAAATCAGTTTTAATTACTTGGCTACCTAACTGAATTGGCACACTTTTAACCATTTGGTTAGAGGTAATCTTTCCTCCAGGGGTGGAAATCATATATGATCCCTGGGTAGGACAAAGATCAAGTCCTATTCGGGTACCACAGTTGTTACTAATAAAACTATGTGTTGCTCCTGAATCAAATAATGTAACAACTGGTTTTGATGAATAGAGAATATACCCGACATGACAGGAGCTCCATCCGGAAGTTCCGCAAGAGTGATGAAGTTAACTCGCCCTTGCCGGACTTGTATCACCGGCCTCTTGCCCTTGTTTTGGTTACCCTGACTGGAACTCTACCCTTGATTAGGTTTCTTAGGCCGCGGACAATCTCTGATGAAACGATCCGCACTTCCGCAATTGAAACAGCGATAATTGCTGCTTCTCTGTTGGACTTGTTGAATATTTGGCCATGGGCCAGGTTGTTGTGGTTGTTGCGGAGGTACGGGAGGTCTATACCCTCCTTGTGGTTGAGGGGCCTGAAAACCAATCTGCCAAATGGAGCATTCCGCTGTGGCACTCTGGGTGGTGCATTCTGCACAAATTGATACCGCGAGGGTTGAACGCTCGCGGGTCCAGTGGAAATCCTGCGCTTCTTTTCGGCACGGTGTGCCGTGATGCAATCCTCCTGAGTCAGGGCCATGTTAACCAGCTCACTGAAAGTATTTGCCTTTATAAGGTTCAGACGTTCTTTGAGCTTAGTGCTCAAGCCCCGACGAAAGCGATCCTGTTTCTTGGCGTCACTATCTGCGTGATAGCCTGCGTACTGACACAGGTGATTAAAAACCTGTGCATATTGCAGTACGGTGCGGGTGCCTTGAGTAAGCGCCAAGAACTCATTCAGTTTGCGCTCCATTAGTCCTTTAGGTATATGATGTGCTCGGAAAGCATTTCGGAATTCTTCCCAGGAGATAACATGGCCTTCAGCTTGCATGGCACAGTAGTTATCCCACCAGATACGGGCAGCTCCGCGTAATTGTTGGGCAGCGAAGTGAGCCTTGCTAGAGTCCGCACATGGAATTGTAAGAAGAGCGAACTTGGATTCTATGGTGTGAATCCAAGCATCAGCATCGAGAGGCTCCTCCACTTTGCTGAACAACGGTGGCTGGGTACTGAAGAAATCCTGGTAAGTTGCCACCTGAGGTTCATCACGACCTCCTCTTGCTTGCTGGCGCTGTTGGTTTTGCTGTGCCTATACCAGCAGATTGAGAAGTTCGGTCTGCCGAGCCATAACCTCGGCTAGATTTGGAGGTGGCGGTGGCGGTTGTTGAGAACAGCTGGCCTAATCTGCCCGGAAGCCTTCCGGGGTTCCACGCATGGCTCCAACCATCTGAAACAAAGGAGATATCCATTATTAACCACATAGCCTTACTCCCAATTTCAGAAGGTACACCACTCAGATAAACAATGCATATATTCCATTCAATCATCTCATTTTAGAAGATAAAGATATTGGAACAAGGTGATGAAACACAAGGCTTATATTACATCGCAAATTCTGGCTGTCCTTAACATCGTACATTAAAAGGAACCATACACAGGCCATCTATAATACATCAAATGGCACAAGGTCTAAATAAGCTACTTACTACCTAAGTTATTACACTTTATACGAGTTACATCTAGAGAGTCGATGATTCGACAACTAGAAATCATCGAAATTGCCTACAGAAGACTGACTGCCAGATGAAGAATAATCTGGCTGAGGATTGGGCTCTGGATCTTCATGCTCGGAGTCAAGATCTGAGACTCCCTCAATTTCTTCCGGATCTTCTTCTCCATCTCCAGGTACT
Source organism: Panicum hallii (assembly GCF_002211085.1). Classification (NCBI taxonomy): domain Eukaryota; kingdom Viridiplantae; phylum Streptophyta; class Magnoliopsida; order Poales; family Poaceae; genus Panicum; species Panicum hallii. The sequence continues at coordinate 43,661,427 of NC_038046.1, read as the reverse complement.
GGGGGTGCAACGGAAGGTACCGGTGGCTGCTTTAGTTCTTCAATGTGAGCTTGGGCATCGTCGGCCTCAAGAATCAGATCATGAATTTGTTTCTAGAGGAACTCAATGATTGTGTTGCGTTGAGTGATGATAGCATCACTCTCGTTGATCTGATCTTCCCGATGAAGGATGGTCTCATCTCGGGCTGCGATGATCTCATCCTTCTGAGTCACCAAGGCTTGAAGCTCCACTATCTGAGTGACTTGACGGTCAGCATTCCGATAGTGACTTTGAGCCACATTAGTCAACTGACCCATGCCACGAAGCAGCAAGATCTCATAATGGTGCTGGACATTCATGAACTTGGTGATATTACGGACCGTTTCTTCAGCCAGATCTCCCAACAAGTGACCAAGATGTTTGATCCGAAAGTTCCATTCCGGATCACCGGAGTCTATGGCAGGGAACAGACCAATAGGATATGCAGCAACCTCCATTGGATGCTGGTTGCAGAAGATATTGATAGCCTCCAAAGTAGCAGTCTCGATGGTATCAACAAGACGATACCCCACCACATCAACCTCTATAGGATGCCACTGGGAGCGGAAAGGATGTTGAGGAATCGTCATCCTAACTCGGCATCGAAGAATGCCTTCTTCTCGATACTCTACTCCGTCATATTGAGGAGGCTCGGTGTAATGGAACAGACTTAAGGATTCCCACAGAAGATGAGGAAAACCTTCCCAATGTAAGGCATTAGTGTGAATTTGCCCTTCATGATCCCAATAGACGTTCGAAGGAGCGGCCATCTGCGATAAGAATGCAAATGGTAAGATATATTTACCTTGCTAAGAACTCACAAGATAAATAGGATGAGGCAATCGATTCTGATAACAGCAAAGGCTGGAAATCAGATGGATACTTAAGGTACTCATCTAAAAGATTCTATGAAAACCATACTAGGAACAACCAACATGTTACCTACCCTTTGAAAACAACATATTTAAACATTTATTTTGTTGGTTAATGAATTATGCATGCACGTGCTATTCGACCTCTCAACCAAAACAATTGCCGAATATCTCCGGACTTACGTGGTTAGTTTCAGTGGCATAATACATACGGCTCTCACTAATAACTAGTCGATAAGTCCTATCCGTCCTAATTTCGTAATCGTGGTTAGTGTACCTGCAAAAAACCACAATATATATCCAATGAACCTTTCATGCCCGCATGTCATGAAAACATTCCCAATCATTACTGTTCACTACAAAAATAGTATCTGTACAATTACCGTCGTACAGACAACGTTAACATACGTTATCGAGATAACGTATTCACGGGGTACCGCAAAATGCGGGGGTATGAACAGCGATCGCCATACCCAGCGCCGAACCATTTACTCCCAATATAACCAACCTAAGTTGATATATTGGTAGCATCTCAAGTAGGCCACTGCTTGAGAAACAGTGTTCGGTTCGCATCACCGACGGGAAGGCTAACTCCCCAGTTAGCTGAGGATCCTTACCTTCTTACCTCATCATCGAAGATGTCGTTACAGGACGTAAAATTGAGTTATACATAAATTTAAGTTTTGACAGAAAAGTAATGCTGGGAGTTAGAGTTATATATATACATATACTATAGCCACTTCTAATTCCCTTAAATATCACCCTAGGGCTTTACGTACTAAACACAAGCCTTAACGAACCCAACATAGTTTTGCAAAATACTCCATTGGTCAAATTTTATACTAAAAGTTTTTTAAGGCACTTCATATCTCCTGTGTACTCTTGTTAGCTCTGATACCAGCTGTGGCAGAACCAACCCGAATTACACCGGCTCAAGTACGCGAGTCCACTTTTGAGGGCTCCAACGTGCTTCAAACGGTATAATCCCTTGGCCTGTCGGGTAACATCCCGATAAACCATTGAATGCAGGATCAAACAAGGTACCTCGCACGAAGGCGAGTCCAGAGATACAAATGCCATCACATTTTTACATCACAGGCAGATACAATACATGAGTATTTTTAAAAGTATCATCAGTTACCAACTGATGGGAATTATTACAAAACCGTTTAAAGTTTCAAGTCTTGCAGCGGAGTTTAAAGCTCGGGCATTGTACACGTCGTCAGTTCAGATATCATGCTAGCCCTGGCATGATATCACTCGAAGGGGTCTACGTTGGCCGGGGACGGGTCCCATTCCACGGACCAACCATCAGGCAGAGGGTAGGGCCACGGTACAGGCAGACCTGAGTCGTTAGGGAAAATACCTGAACAAAAGTCACAAGGCAATACTAAGTATTCCAATACTCAGCAAGGCTTACCCGTTCATGGTATACTTAGCCATGTAACTAGACTTATGAAGGTTTTTCAGGTTTTGGGTAGACTTTTCAGCTGAAAAGCAACAAAGAGTAGGTCCTTAATTTCAACTTTTAGCTTTCAAGTTCTATGTGATTATTCATTCTAGATAAGCCCCTATAGCTATTCAAGCATAGTAGAAGCTTTAGCGAAACATCATCTTTGATAACCGTACAATTGCTCTTGTTACTCTATGTGGTAAAGGGATCAAGCAGTCTCAATCTCCGTGAGAAATGGACGATTCCTGAATCGAATTTCAGCCTTGCAAGGTAAACCTAACTCACACGCTTGGAATATCCAACGATAGTTCCGAAGCAACCATTTGCCTTTCATTCTGACTCGTGGATCAGATCCACCACAAGCGACTGCAGGACCATACGCACATCCAATATGCAGGACGTACGTCTGTAGAGCGACTACACGACCGTACTCCTGGTTGCTCGGCAACACGTATTCCCACACGTCAAATCGAGTAACAGGAAAAACCAAATTACGAGTGGTGGGAGGTATGTCCACTCCTCGGGCCGATTGGTTACTAGGCTTACCGCTTACCATATTTCGCGGTATGTGCTAGTACTTTCAAACGCTTAACCACCGCTACCAAACACTGCGACCTTATCAAATTCACCATCAAAGACGGGGTATCATCACAACTATGATACCTCACATAAATCCCGTCCGTCATCCTTATAATGATTACAGGAATATAAACATTACAACTCCTATATCGCGCGAGTGATAGGAAATCACCCGACTTCTACCGGTCCTATTAGCAGAGCGGCTATTCGGACTCAAGTGCTAGTATTCAATACATTGGTTCCTAGGAAAATGTAACTAGGGTTTCTCATACAATTCCTAAGAACGTAATGCATAGATAGATATAAATAATATAGGTTGCGGTGTAAATAAAGTAGGGGTTATATCCGGAGCTTGCCTTCTTGCGTGGGGTTGGGGGCAGTAGTGTCAAAGTTTTCCGAACTTTGGTTCGGAACTTCAGTTAGATCTCCGACGGTGTTCCCGGGGGCTTCAGAAACTTCCACTTCCTGATCCGGGATCAGCTCGTAATCTCCGTCGGCGAGAGCAGTCGAGTCTATATGATATGCAAAGTTATAAGTTAAGAGATGCATATTCTTTTATTTTATTTCACGATAAAGTTGCAATCCAACGAAAGTATGATTTACTTTTTTTTACACACATCATTTTTTTCTCTACTGGGCAGTCATTTATCGGGTATTAATTATTTTATCTAGTTACATTAAGCAATAGGGTTGGCTACTCTTAATTATTTAATTAATGGCATGGGGAACATGTTGAGTTGGTTTTAAATACTAAAATAACTATATTGAATAGCTTTAATTATTTGCTTTGCTAATTATTTATATTAACTCTAAGTTATTATTCAATTATGGACTTATCATAGCATGTTCTAATTGTTTTGGGTTGATTTGCACTTGATCCTAGGTTGGAAATTTAGGGATAGGCTATACTATACCAGAATAGTACTTCTAATTATTTTCATGATTTTTGAACATTTAAAATCATAGATATTAAATATACAAGGTTAAATAGGTATTATTCATAATTAAACTCACACATTAAGAATTTATTATACAAACAGTAGGTTAATTATTTTTCCTAAGCAATATATATCAGAACAAGATTAATGCAATTGATTTCACATTTTTATCATTTCTCTACCATTTATTTTGCATTTTCTTAGCCTACAACTACTTAAACTTAGTATTTAATTTACAGCACAAACCAATCAGAAACTGAAAGTCGACCTATAAAGAAAGTTGTAGATCTTAAAATGAGGATTCCAACAAATTTTAGTTTGCATTTTTATGACTTTTCCTTGAATTGATATGAAATTTGAAAGTTGACAGCATAATTAACACTAGGAGGTCCCTAAGGCACTATCCACACGAGTCATAAGCCTTGCAGATAACCCCCTGATCTTTTGGATCTTCTAACCCGTGGTCCTTGCCGGGTCAAGACAGTGGCCGTGAGGTTTGACCGGCGTGTTCTCGCCGGCGGCGAGGATTTGGCCGGGGATGATCTGGTCCTACATGACCTACGTGATCCACTGAGTTCATGGGTGGGTGATGTGCACCAGGACAAGCGACGGAGCATGGCCGGCGGCGATGAATTGCGGCGGCCATGTCGGGGTGCTTGCGGTCCCAGCGAGGAGTTGGCGAACACAGGTCACTAGGGCACGCATGAGCATTATAGGAGTGTGGGGATGCTTTCCCCGTGCCTAATTTGGTCGGAGACAGGGCGGAGGGTGGTGTATGACGGTGGGGTGGACATCGGGTTCCTACCGGCGGCGATGGCGGCCGGTGTTCTGCAGGCTAGGGTAATGGAGGGTGGCGGGGAAGTAGTCGAGGAGCTTCAGGGTGACGTGGCGAAGCTAATGGTGAGTTCAATTGGGGTGGAGCAGGGTCAGGAGCAGGTGCTCTACAGCGGTCAGGGGCGGCGGCGGCGGGTGGAGATCGACGGCAACCATCGAGAAGCCGATGTAGTGCACTAGGGATCCAATTGGGAGGCCGTACAGCTTCATGGGATCAAAAGGAGTCTACCTGTGGTGCTGTCGTGGTGTGGGAGAGCTCGGAGTAGGCTGCCCACGGTGAACCGAAGGCGGCGGCGGAACTCGAGCTAGCCGGAGCTGTGGAAGACGAAGCTCGGGCATGAAAGGGTGGAATTGATCTGGCTGGAGAGCACCAGTGGGTCACTGCGATGCTGGGGAAGCACTGGATCGGTGTTCAGAGGGAGAGAGGGCGGCTGGCAACGATGACCAGTAGGGGCGGCGGAGGTCCGGCGAGGAAATTGAGCTCGGGAAAGGAAATGCTGGGGAAATGAAGTGCGGCAACGAGTAAACAAGGTCACAGAGTTGTCGTGGAGCGCGTCTTAAGGCTGGGAGCGATGCTACGGTGCAAGCAGGAGCTGTCAACGGCGGCGAGGGCGTGGCGGCTGGCGGACGGCTCGGGAAGGTGTGGCGCGCGCGAGAGGGCAGCAGGGGAGGGGAATAGGGCTGGGACAGGGAGAAGACGACGCATGGATGTGATCCCAGCAGGAGGTGGCGCGGCGGCGGCGGCAGAGCGGCAGCTAGGGGCGAAGGACTGCCGGCGGCACGAGAGCAGAGCAGAGGAACACATGCACAAGGAAGAAGAAGAGAGGGAGGGGGTCCGGGGGGCCTATTTGGAAATCTCAGAAACTTCAAGGACCTCTTGGTAAACTAAAATTTCCCACTGATATAAACATCTAATGAGGAAATTCCCAAAAGGAAAGTTGTAGAGTTTTTCAAACTCTACAATATTGTTTTAGGGTTCAAATTCAAAAACTCAAAGTTTACGGCTTTTTATGTTAAGTTTTTGAGTAAAGGTAGAATTTGAATTCTTTTGTCCTTACCAAAGTGGATTTGATGAAATTTTGGATATGTTTACAAGTTTTCATGGGATGTCATGATGACTGGTATTCTTACATGTTAGTCCTTAAGTAAACATGAAAGTTACTTTTACACTTCAACTACTTTACATAAAAGGCCCTATGATTTTTGTTTTAATCACACTTAGGTCCCTGTTCTTACTTAAAGGCTTATCTTCCTTAGGATTTAACCTATCTTTTACACTTTCTTTCCTATGGTAATATAAATTTGACTCCTAGTATTATATTTATCCTAGGTTTTAATGCCATCTTCCATTTCACCCAATTAACACTCAAGGACCTGTATTTTACAGAAATTACAATGATACGCCTAATCTTTTGTACTACTCACATATACCATAGCAAGCATACATATTTCACACTAAAACCTAGTGTCTATGTTTCTAATTACCTGAATGTTACACACATTGCCCAAACCAACCTTCCCATCACCTTCTCCGCCTCCCACCGAAGCTGCACGACTGATCCCCGCGCCCTCTTCCTCATCGGAGCGCCGCCACCATCACCCGTACCCGCCGCCGGCTCTGTGCCACCGCCGACGAGCTGCCTCGATCCACCCCTTCCCCACCCAAGGCCACAAACAGGTGCAGTTTGTTCCCCTCTTGCTTCGCCAACATTCGCCCCCGCCGTCGGCGGCCCTTGTCACCGGAATTTGGACGGTAGTCGCCGTTTCCCTGCACAAAGGACCCTTTTGTTTCAATTTCAATATTTTTTAGAAGATTTTTGTAAAATCTTAGGGACTCATTTGTAAATCAGAAACTAGAACTTTGAAAACCAATCGATGAACTTTGAAAATGTAAAACAACTCTCAGAAAAATCATAAAAATACAAACTAAGATATTCTCGACTCCTTAACCTAAGATCTACAACTTTGTAAAAGGATCTTGGACTGTTTTCCACAGAGTTTCAGGAAAAAACTGCTCATGAGTTTTGGATGGTAGCTTCAGTACTAAGAGTAAAATCTTTCATAAAAATTTCATGCACTGAATCCAATCACAACTAGATGTTTTGAGTACTTTTTGTTATATACTAGATCCTTCTAAACTAAAATTTTAGTCTCTGATTCTTGCATAGGAAAAATCTACAAAATTTACAGTAGCCTACTCATGCAAGTAAGTTTGTTCAGTAAAATGTTGAGCACCAGTTCTTGCATGATTTGTTCTGTATAAATATATCTTGATCCTAGCAGTAGCTGTTTAATGTATTTTTCATGATCAACCCACTAAATGAAAATTTCTAAAAATTTTACAGTGAGTTTATACTTAAGTAACGTGCTCTACATAAAAATCACAACCCCAGGAACTAACTGTACGAGTAGTTTTGCTTAAACCATACTTACTGTTGAAAATGGCTGTTATGACATGATAAAACCACTTACTCACTCAATGAAGTAGTTAATCCAGATAAGTACTCGATAAATGACTGCCCTAGGAAAAGAAAATGAAGTGCTCGACTACTTAACTTGAGTTTGTTGAATCACTTTAGAGTGCAATAGTTACTTATCTTATACCATTAAAACCACTCATACATGTGCATTCATATAGAATCGACTACTCTCGCCGACGGAACCTACAATCTCATGCTTGAGTCCAAGAGTGAGCAGCGTGAAGCTCAAGTTAATCTAACTGAAGTTGCTGAAGACCGGAACCAAAGTTCGGAAAAGCCCCCGACTAGTTTTGCCCAAGAAGGCAAGCCTCGGTGCATGATCCTAGTGTTTCAATTTATGCAACTACTGTTCCTTTTTACCTGTGCATTTAAGTTCATAGGAGTTGATTGAAACCCTAGATGCATGATCCTAAGCACCTATGCAATGAATAATAGAACTTGAAGTTCGAGTAGATGCTCTAATAATAGGTACAGTAAAAGTCAAGTGGTTTCCTGCCACTTGCGAGAATTGTAGGAGTTGAATGGTTTACCACATACTGGAACTATAAGGTCGACGGGCGGGGCTGTGGTACGATACTCATGGTTGAGGCCCCGTCTGAGTAGAGAAAAATGCTAAGGCCGTAGTGTGTGATAGTGGTGGTTAAGCGTTTGAACATACTAGCCACATGTTGAAAATATGGTACTCGATAAGCTAAGCACCTGATTGGCCCGGCAAGTGAACTTTACTTTCACCCTACATGAACGAAGTTCAGATGGGTATACACATGCGAGTGTAGAGCGTGGCTCTATAGTCGGGGAGGGTGACCCTGATCCACAATCCGGAAAGAAGGGGAAAAGTTGCTAGGGGTGACCCTTCGGTACTCCAGGCGTGTGTGTTAGTTTTGCCTTGCAAGGTTAAGAAATTCGATTTGAATCGTCCGTTTCTCGCGATAATTGAGACTGCTTAATAGTTCTGCCATATAGAGTAATAAGAGAAACTATGTCTATGATGAAACTTGTTGGATGATTAATTATTTTCCACCATGTTTGGTTATAGATAGATGCTCACTTAGAATGGTTAAATGAACTAGAATATTGAAAGCTAAAATATAAAATTAAGGACTTACTCTTTGTTGCTTTTCAGCAAAAAGAAACCCTAGAACCTTAGAAGCCATGCATGCTTAGGAGTCCGTATTTTCATACCAATAGTCGGGTAAGCCTTACTGAGTATTAGTATACTCAGCCTTACTTGTGGCATTGTTTTCAAGTGTGTCATTTGAAGAAATGATAGCTAGTTTGACCTGGCCTTCTACCTTGCCGCCTGGTTGGTCCATGGAGTGGGATCCGTCTTCGGCCAACAAAGACCCTGCCGAGTGATGCCACGTATGGGCTTCATCATGGTATCCGAATCGACGGTAAATGATTTTATTTTCTTTCCACTATTTTTAAACTCTGAATAAAGTTTTTATGTTTGAACTCTAAAGTACTGGTTTTATGAACTCGGCATGTAATAAATAATTGTCAGACTTGGGAGGTAAAAGCTATGGAATATTGTAATCTCTGGACTTGCCTTCATGCAAGTTAAGTGTACGCTTTGTTTCGATCGAAAAATTCAGTGGTCACATCGGGAATTACCTGAAAAACTGTCGGATTACTCCGTTTGAAGCGCATGGTAACCGTTTCGCCTTTACGGATGATGGTTAGTGCACTTGAGCCGGATTAATTTGGATGGTTCTACCACAGCTAGTATCAGAACAAAAAGTGTACACCAAAGTATGCAACAAACCTTAAAAATAAGTTTTATAAAACTTGACCACAAAAATCATATTTGAAAAAAAATGCGTTGGACTCGTTAAGGATTATATCTAGCTCATAAAGCCCTATGGGAATATAGGAATATAACTAGGTGGCAATATAAATTAGGATGTGAGTTTTCTGTAGGTACACTAACCGCGAGTATGATAGGTTAAGAACGAAGAGAGCTTGGCTAGCTATTATAGGGAGAGATGTACTAAAATAAGCCACTGAATTAACTCCGTAAAGCCAAGTTAATGGTAACTTTGAAGTTGTGAGGACGGAAAGGTCGTGCATACTGCATATCTTTAAATTTGAATAAAAATTGAGTTATGGATGAACAGGATAATATTCACCCCAAAATAGCTAAATCACTATCCAAAGTTCCTCTAGGTTCCTGCTATTTTCTGTTCCATCTAGGAAAATCAATTTATGAACCATAACAAATGACCTGATCTACAGGAGATCAACATGAAAGTTATTGTAAATTGAGTAAATAAGCTACCATTAAAATATGGTAATTTTTGGCCAGATAGATTTTTCCAGATTCACAAAACACTAGTCCTTGGTTTTCTAGAATTTCAGACTGGACAGTAAGTTAGAAATGTAAGGATATAGTTATCTTAGATTCTGATCTAGCTTTGGGTTTGACCAGAAAAGTTGTGCACAATTACGTTAGGCATGCTCTAGTAAGATTTGAGAATTTTTGTACATCACCTGCAGAAGTTATGCCCAGTCTAGTGCACTATCCAAAATCTGTTTATTTGATTGAGCATCAGTTTTAGTTATCTCACCCTTTAATCTTTGGAATTAGATGGCTGATCCGGTTCTCAAGGTGGTGGACGAGGAAGGACATACGCACTCAGCATGCCTGCACTGGGAGGGCTTCCCCTCCATCTTGTGGGGCGTGTTGAGCATCGCTGGGTACCCAAATCCGCCTCTTTATGTGGGGAAGGACATCATGGAGACGGGTGTTCGTCGGTGCTGTGTGCGCATGACCATTTCCCAACACCCACTCAACCCCACTTGGCTTGACATCGAGACTGAGGTTGCTGAACACCACCTCATTGACTCATGGGAAGCAGCATCAATGAAGGCTCTCACCACATTTTGTGAGCAGCACCCATTGGAGGTGATCTTGGCTCCAGCTAGGCTGTTTCCAGCAGTCAGCCAGAGCGACCCTCTGTGGCTTGACAAGTTGGCACACCTAGGCCACTTGGTAGATCAGATTCCTAACGAGACCATAGTCTTTTCAGTTTGGTGCATGAATGCATTGTACCGCCTGCAGGCCCTTCAGAGTAAGGGGATGGCATAGGTGATAGACCTTGCTTAGTCCTTTCAGTGGGCAGTCAGTTTGAGGGACGAGCAGATGCAGGGTTTGGGTGAGGAGATTGGTGATCGAGATGCTTGGATTGGCTAGCTTGAAGGCAAAGTTTAGACACTTGAGACCACCGTGGGTAAGCACGAGTCAATGATTGATTTTTTGGAGGAGTAGATCCATGACCTCAACATCGAGTTGTAGGACGCCAATGGACATATCGACATGCATCATGCACAGCAGGCAGCTCTTCACGCCCCACCGGACGTGATGGACGTTGACAGTGATGAGGAACCCGAGGAGATAGAGGGTGTCTCCGACCTTGACTACGAAGTTGTCGCCCCACAGCCCGCACAAATCGGAGCTCACTCCCCCGCGCATAGCGAGTCGTCTGTTAACAACCTTGACGACTACTAGGCGACGACTTCGGAGTACTTTTGCATATACTCCTCTTTGTAGCCTAACTTTTGGGCAGGTGGTAATATGCTAGCTTAGAGTTGAGTACCACCAGATATAAGGAATGTATCCTAGAAGCTCAAACACTCGAATATGTAGGTTTTAGTGAAAGACTTGATGGATGTATGTGAATATTGGCAGGCAGTTGGAAATCAAGGATGCAGTAGTTCATCTGAAAATGGCCAAAATGGGGAAGCAGTGGAAGAATGTAGTTGAAGTGGTCAAAAATGTAGTCCTAGTAGTCAGAAGTGTCAAGCAGCCGGAAAAGTAGTCGACGTATCTAAAAAGTAGTCGCACTAGTCGGAGATAAAGTAAAAGCAGACCATGATAAAGTCGTAGTAAACGGAAGTGTAACTGAGGTAGTCGGAAATGCAGTCAAAGCAGTCATAGATGCAGTGTAGTTGAAGTTGTAGTTGTACTAGAGAGAGGAGCAACTGAAGCAGTCGGAGGCATAGTCGTAGTAGTCAGAGATAAAGTTGATGCAGTTGGAGAGCAGTCAAAGTAGTCAAAAATTGCAGTATAGTCAAAATTTAAGCTGTAGTAGTCGGAGGTATAGTTGAAGCAGCCGGAGGTATAGTCATAGTAGTCAGAGATAAGGTGGAAGTAGTCGGATGTGCAGTCGAGGTAGTTAAAGATACAGTGCAGTTAAACTGTAGCCGTAGCAGATGAAGGTACAGTTCAAGCAGTTGAAGATGTAGTTGAAGCCGTGGTAGATGTTGTCGAAGCAGTTGAAGATGTAGTCGAAGGAGTCGTAGATATAATACAGAAGTCGGTGATGTAGTCAAAGAAGCCGTATGGTAGTCGATGCAGTCGGAGATGTAGTCGATGAGAGAGCCATAGCGATTGGGGTTGTGGTCCTGGTATACGGAAATGTAGATGAAGTAGTCGATGATGCAGCCATAGTAGTTAGATTAGTAGTCGTGGTAGTCGGAAAAGTAGTTGGAGAGGTAGTAGTCGGAGGTGTATTGAATGCCACAGTTTTAGGCCACTAAATTTTCTAATCACCACCAACTTTGGTAAGTATGCAGATGAACAGAACGGGAGTTATGAATTTTCTCGTAAGCAACCACAGATCGCACACCCGATTGTAGCAAGCCATTCAAGTTCTACATCTTCCTGTACCATCTTGATGATAAACCTTCATGTTACAGATGATTGGGGCAACACGTGGCAATCCTGATGGGTTCGGAGCTAGCTGCAGCAGGTCGCAACAGACGCCACCCCCGCCACCTAGTCTGGCGGAAATAATGGCCGCTCAAACTGAGTTGCTCCGCCAGATTCTTCAGGGGCAGCAACCCCATCATCAACAGCGGGGTGTGCACCATGCACCCCAACCTCAAGTTGCTGGTTACCAGGAATTCTTTGGAACGCAGCCCCCTCTGTTTAACAAGATAGAGGAGCCATTAGATGCGGATGCTTCGATTCGTACCATTGATTCCAAGTTTGCCTTATTGACACTGCCATGTTCTGAAGCCAAAAAAGCTTGATTTTCTGCACAACAACTTCGCGGTACTGCACGTATACGGTGGGACAACTATTTTGCCATGCTTCTGGCGGATCATGTTGTCACTTGGGACGAATTCAAGAATGCGTTCCGAGCCCACCATATCCCAAAAGGTCTCATGGAAAGGAAGTTGAATAATTTTTTGGCTCTTACTCAGAGTACCCGCGCTGTACTTCAGTACGCTCAGGCGTTCAACAACCTTTCTCAGTACGCGGGTTATCATGCTGACACGGATGCCAAGAAACGTGGTCATTTCCATAGAGGTCTTAATACCAAGCTCAAGGAATGTCTAAATCCCATCAGAACAGACACTTACAATGAGCTGGTTTATTTGGCAATCACCCAAGAGGATTGCATTTTGGCCCATCGTGCAGAAAAGAAGAGGAAGGCTCCAGTTGGACCCTCGAGTGCTCAGCCACCGAGGTATCATTTAGTGCAGAACGCAGCACCTAAAGCCTTTCAGAATGCCCCTCAGCCAGGGCGTTGGATTTTTGGGCCCCCTCAGCAATAGGGTGTGGCAATATCCCCTACTCCACAGCCAAATGGCCCAAGGTTGAACATACAGCAGGCACCCCGCCAGAGTAAAACAAACCGATGTTTCAATTGCAGGAGTTCTACTTACTTTGCTCGAGAATGCCCTCGGTCCAGATAGCAAGCTCAGGGCCAAGGCTCCAATTCCAACAACAGAAACCAGAGCAAGAAACAGACTATTCAGGTCAAGCGAGGGTGGATCAATTTCACCACCCTTTCAGAGCTTCCTAATGGCGCACCAGTAATGACGGGTACATTTTCTATCCACCGCAAGCCCACTGTAATATTATTTGACTCTGGTGCATCACATAGTTTCATTAGTGCAAAATTCGGTGCAAAAGTGGGTTTGGATTTCTATCACACAAAAGGGTCGTATATGATAGCTACACCGGGTGGAAAAGTTGCTTCAAATCAACTCATAATAAACGTGCCACTTAAATTGGGTACCAAAATCATCAAAACTGACTTGATTCTCTTGGCACTTGAAGGCGTCGATATTATTTTAGGAGTAGATTACTCCTTAGATCTTTCCTCCCGAGCCGTAGAAATAGTATGCTCCGAAATAGAAGAAATTCCGGTGGTACGCGAGTATGCCGACGTTTTCCCAGATGACTTACCAAGCATGCCACCAGCTCAAGATATAGAGTTTGTCATCAAACTACAGCCAGGGACGACACCTATCTCTAAATGACCCTATCGAATGCCACCCAAGGAATTAGCAGAATTAAAAATACAGCTGCAAAAACTTTTAGACAAAGGCTATATTCGTCCAAGCGCTTCACCTTGGGGTTGCCCAGCCCTATTTGTGAAGAAGAAAGATCATAGTTTGAGGTTATGTGTAGACTACCGACCTCTCAATGCGGTGACAATCAAAAACAAATATCCACTTTGTCACACCCGGTTTTAAGGACAAAACCTAATGCATAACTATATATATGCCAGGATCAAGTTCCATACATACATTGACTTCATCAATGAATAATCAGCAACAGTATCATGAAAACAAAATTAAAAGACTATAAAGATTATCAGAGTTATACAGCTTATCCTAGAAATGAAGACTCCAAACTTCACAGGCAATCGACCGAGGGTTGCTAGGCCTAGAACTCAGCATCATCTTCAAAAGACTTCACATCACTATCTCCTCTGAGCAGCAATTATAACAAGCGTGAGTACACTTATGGTTGGTACTCAGCAAGTGTTGGAAATTATATGACATGAAGGCCAAAAGTAAGGAAAGGCTGACTGGCTTACTGCGATAAGCAATTTTATTTGGTCAAATTTTATTAGCACTGATTACTAAGGTATAAGTTCATACCAAAACCCACATTAAAAGAGAGAGAAGAGATACAGCATAACCATAACCATAACCATAAACATGGTCCACGATTTAATTCATCTTCAAGTTCAATTATCATGTGAGGGTCCAAGCCGCTCTTAACCATGAGCACAGCTAATATATCAGTTCTCACTCTGCAGAGGTTGTACACTTTACCCACAATTCGTGTCTCCCAATTTGCCCGAGGTAGGTAGCCTCTTAAACACTTTCGAGGTGAGTGGCAAGAGATTCACTACGAGGCCTTTATAAAGATTCCCTAACTTATAACAATCCGCTAAGGTTTCAAGTCAAAGCGGTCATAACTCTCCCTAGTGAGATAGTGCCTTAGCCAAGGACCACATATCAAAGCCTCAAGAGGACCGAGCTATACCCCGACGACGCAACCCCTCTTGCCCTTTTGGTAAGATCATCATAAGCTAGTGTTTCTAATTAATCAGCCAAGACCAGAGCCATATAGTACTGTGGTTGTACTGTTTTTCTAGGTGGTTCTCCATATTCCGATTAAACATATGATCTTGTATTAACAACGCATAGCGCATGAACATGGATAGAACATGTGTAGTATCATCATTATTATCATCATGGTTATATATTATTCCCAAACTGGAACCAGTTATAGCAACTAAGCAGAAACTACCCAACATAAAAGTAAAACCCACATTGACAAGGAATGATCACAAAGACTAGGCATATCCTTAATTAGGATCCATCAAAATTAGGACACATGCATGCATATAGAAAAAGTTATATTTATTGTAATTATTAGGATAAAAGAATGATCAAGGAAACACTTGCCTTTCTTTTAGAGAATAGCTGCTCAGAGTCTTCAACTCTTGTTCTTGCAACTCTTAATCTTCAAAGCTCTTGGATCGCGCTCCTTCTAACATCACACAAGCATCGGACCAAAGCATACAAGCAAGTATTCTGATGTTTTTCCGGGTGACTTGCCACGAGTGCCACTAGATAGGGATATTGAGTTCATTATCGAACTGCAGCCAGGCACTGCACCTATCTCAAAAGGACCCTATCGAATGCCACCAAAGGAATTAGCAGAATTAAAAATACAGCTGCAAGAACTTCTAGACAAAGGCTATATTCGTCCAAGCGCTATTTGTGAAGAAGAAAGATCATAGTTTGAGGTTATGTGTAGACTACCGGCCTCTCAATGCGGTGACAATAAAAAACAAATACCCACTTCTTCCATTGATGTTCTTTTCAATCAGTTGACTGGAGCAAAAATCTTTTCCAAGATTGATCTTCGTTCTGGTTATCATCAAATCAAAATTTGACCATGTGATATTCCAAAGACCGCTTTCTCCACTCGATATGGACTATATGAATACTTAGTTATGTCTTTTGGTCTCACAAATGCCACAGCCTACTTCATGTATCTCATGAATTCGGTTTTTATGCCGGAGCTTGACAAGTTTGTCGTGGTCTTCATCGACGACATTCTTATTTATTCCAATGATGAGGAGGACCATGCTAAACATTTGCACATTGTTCTCCAATGCCTCAAAGACCATCAGTTATATGCTAAGTTCTCCAAATATGAATTTTGGTTGGATAGTGTGAAATTTTTGGGCCATACTATCTCTAGTAATGGTATCTCAGTTGACCCCAGTAAAGTTCAAGAGGTGATGGATTGGAAACCTCCCACTTCCGTTCATCAGATTCGTAGTTTTCTTGGTTTAGCCAGTTATTATCGCCGCTTCATTCTGAATTTCTCCATAACTGCTAAACCTATGACTAAATTGTTGAAGAAGGGAGTAAAATTTGTATAGGGTGAAGATTGTGAAAAAGCTTTCCACACCCTTAGAGCACATCTAACTACAGCCCCAGTCTTAGCTCAACCTGACAATACCAAACTATTTGACGTTTACTGTGATGCTTCTGGTACTGATTTGGGCTATGTACTTATGCAAGACAATCGGGTTATTGCCTATGCTTCACGAGCACTTAGGCCCCATGAAAAGAATTACCCAACACATGATCTTGAGTTAGCAGCTGTCATTCACGCTCTCAAGATCTGGAGGCACTACCTTATGGGCACCCATTGCAATATTTATACCAATCATAAGAGTCTCAAATATATATTCACACAAGCCGACCTGAATATGAGGCAAAGACGATGGTTGGAATTAATCAAAGATTATGATCTTGAGGTGCACTATCATCCTGGCAAAGCTAATGTAGTAGAAGATGCACTCAGTCGCAAAGCTCATTGAAATTGCTTATCTACCGCATCTTACACTGAGATGTTATGCTCTGAAATGCGGAAACTTACGTTGGAAATGATTCTTCAGGGAACTTTGAATCACATCTCTATTGAACCCACTCTTCATGACCGTATCATCATGGCACAATTACATGATAAGGGTGTAAAGATCATCACGTAGAAACTATCTCAAGGAGAGGAGAAGTAAAAATGTTTTCGTCAGGATCACAAAAGGAGTTTTATGGTTTGAAAGTCACCTTGTCGTTCCGAAAAATCACAAACTCCAAAAGCAAATTCTTGATGAAGCACATCTTTCCAAATTCTCTCTTCATCGAGGCAGTAGCAAAATGTATCAGGATCTCAAATAAAATTTCTGGTGGACCAGGATGAAGAGAGAAATTGCCCAATATGTTGCAGAGTGTGACACTTGTCAACAAAAGCTAGCCACTTAAAAGTAGCTGGTTGTCACACCCGATTTATAAGAGCATAAACCGAGCAATCATATATGCGCCAGGATCAAGTCACGTATATATACAATAGAATCCTCAAGATATCACAACACATATCACGAAATAAAAGCGTATAAATAGTAAATGAATATCTTTATTACAACTGAATCAAGAATCAGTTCAAGGAGTGCGGAAGTATAAAATAAATACATGAAGAATAGGATGCCACAGGGACGTCGGCTGGGAGACAAACGCCTAGAAGTTGTCAAGTCCACTGATGTAGTCCTCCACGTCGTCTGGTACTGAGCAGCAGTCGAAGATATCCCAAAGAGAACAGAAGAGTGGAGGAAGCAAATGTGAGTACACAACTTGTACTCAACAAGTATAACACGAATGATGAGGCTCTAAGGTTGGCTGACTCAACTGCATTAGTTTTTAGCCTTAGCAAATTTTATTAGAGCTATTTACTACAAGTGGATGAGTTACCATAACCCAAGTTACATAAATAAATAGGTAAAATTTATCATGAGTCTACTAAAATCCAAACCAAACCACCAAAGATTAACCCCACTAATCAGACGGAGGATCTGGGCCGCTCATGACCGTGAACATGGCTAGTATACCAGTTTTACACTCTCTAGAGGTTGCACAACTTTACCCACAAGTCGTGAGCTACGCTAGTTGTTCATCACACTTCCGTAGGTGAGATGACTAGCAAGCGCACTACGAGACCGTTACAAAGGATCATGATAGTAAGGTGTAACCGCTAAGGTTTCTGGATCAGCAACGATGGGGCCCACCTCATGGGGGTACAAGCACACAGCACAGACCAAGCCAGAGGAGCAGGGACCATTGAAGCTTACCACCCCTCTTGCCCCGCAGGTAAGTTACTCTCAAACCAAAATGCCCTATTTAGTAAGTCAAGACCGTCCCATTCCAATCTTGTGGTTGCACGGTTGTCCCAGGTTGTCGCTCTATGAACTGGTCCTTAGGGAGAGTGGCCAACCAAGCACTAAGCGCCATGCTGGCCCCCTAAACCATGTTTCTAATAAAAACATATTTTAACGAGACGTGGCTAGGGAATCCTTATAGGCACACAGTATTAAAATGCAATATGAAATTGTATTTAAAAGTGATAGGATGTTCATGTTATACTTGCCTTCCTCAAAGTTGCTGCTGCTCAAAGGGCTCTAAAGAAGGTGGCTCCTGGTACTCCTCCGAGGGCTCAACGTCTACTCACGATCGCAACGCCAAAACATGGTCCACACAGGCACATACATGCAAACAAGGACAAAAGATAAGAAACAGTACAAAAATACAATAAAATAGCACATAACACTAACCTAAAACTATTCTACGCATTACAACGATCGCGTGAGCACGAAAACCACCTAAAACTGAGCTAAGACGCGCAAACTGGGGCTAAAACAAGCTCTAGGGGCTTAACTGCGAGAAAAACTGAAGTTCCAGGGGGTTCTGTGCGAAAACTGGGGACTTATACACAATTAACCTATAGACTTTAGGATTAGACTGCAAAATTACACGTCTAGGGATGGCGGACCCTATTTCTGGAAAGCCCAGGGGCTTCGGTGCAAAAACAGGGGCTTAACTGGAATTACTTTTGAACTCACGTGGACTGCAGGTTGATTTCAAGGAAACTCAGGGGCTCTTTAGCAAAACCACATGGCTGAAGCGGTACCTTCTGATCTGGGCTGTCGGATCTGGATCGGACGGTTCGGACCCGATCTGGATCGGACGGTTCGGACCCGATCTGGACGATGGGATCTGGTCCGTTGGATCTAGATCGGAGGGCCGGGATTGAAGGGGTACGCGGGATCTAATCTCGACCACGGCTCTGGATCGGATGGCCAACACTTAACGCGAGCGAGGGGCTGAGGCGCTGGGTCGCTGGAGCAATTTCCCGCGGCGGCGCGCGGCTCGGGCCCGCCGGACTTCGCCAAATCTGGCTATCCGGTAGTCAAATCGAGCAGGGCTTGGGTCTACTGTGATCAGCGTGACACGCGTAATCCACCTGGGACACTTGCGGGCATCGGGGTGCTCGGGGACACCGTTGCGACGGCAGAGGCAGGTCTAGGCGGCCACGTTCGCCGGCGTGTGCGCGTGCATGCTGATCTAGGCGCAGGAGAGGGAGCAAACGGGGACGAGCGCGTGCATGGTGCAAAGGCAAACCCAAACAGGGCGTTGTGGCGGCGGTGCTGAGCTACAGAGGGCCCACCCTGATGGAGCTGCGGCGGTGGAGCGCCGGCGTGCGTGGTCCGGGCACAAGGGTGGGCCACGGCCTACCGGACCCAGCGCAACAAGAAGAGCAGGGCCACGTGGTGCTCACCGAGGGCTCGGATCGACCGGAGAGGCAGCGCAGGGTAGTCGGCGGCAAGGTTCGAGCGGCGGGGACAGGTGGCGCTCATGGGGGAGGTCAATGCAGGGCGTCTCCGGG